>NC_081446.1:842130-864835 GCF_007210705.1 Tigriopus californicus
ATTGTTAATTCAGTGGGACCAGGCTCGAGCCTTCAGTGATGACTTTCGACCCTTAGCCAACCTGAAAGACGGAGAAAGGGGTGCGAAGAAGAGGCAAAGGCTGGCAGTCCTTTCGCCAAACTGGATCCTTTCATGGATGAAAACGGCATCTCCACCATCCTCATGCTAACCTGACTATCACCATCCCAAATCGCCGGTTCACCTTCCCGACTGTAGAAGTCAGAAAGCGATATATCCTTAGATGAATTCGTACAACAAATATTAATGATGAGATCGAAGGATTCGTGAGAGAACAACTTACAAATGGGGACCATGCCTTTTCCACAGGATCTTGAATGTGAACGGTCTCTTCTGGGATTAATGGTCTCATATCATGACCACCAGCGTCACTTACCCTTTTGGCGCTGATAAATCTCTGAGTGGCATCAAAACTTGTGTGCTTTTCATTTGAAGCAAATGTTAGAGGCAGAGTGGACGGAAGGCGGTTATTGAGGTTCCTGCCAAAGAAACCAAAGGCTTGTGAGAAGCCAGGTTTAATTAACTACAAACGGTCTCAGAGCTCCTCAGACAATCATAAACGTAGAAATTGTGATACGCGGTTTCTCTAGCGTCATGGGTGAAACCATGGCCATGGTTGAGGGCGGTTCTCTTCAAGGCATAATTGGCACAGCCTGGAGAAATTCTTCCTCCAAAGAGGTGCCGATCATCTCATATTCGACAAGATCTTGGCTCTCGTCATTCGCCCAATACCACCAAAATCGCAAAAAGTTCATGTCACTCTCAGGGACCCGCACGTGAAAAAACATTTTCGTCACGTCCGCTGTGTAGGCAATAGGCTCCTTGCGGAATCGAAGCAATACACCCAGGAGGTGGTTGGTGAGATTGGGGCCAGTCAGTAATCCATTATTCAATGATAATCCCCCCACTTGATTTGCGCAATTGAAAACTACCCTGAGTTTTCTTCTTCTTTGGATGATACACACAACGATGAGGGATGTAGTGTGATTGACCAGGAATAGTTGCTTTGAGTTTATCGCGTTTGATCTCTTGGGCGAAATTGTTCTTGAGGAGATCGCCCTTAAATAGAAAATAGTCCTCCTTGACAGGCTTGTCCTGAGTAAGTTTCTTGAGGATGGACATTTTTTGATTTCCATCAACAACAGGTCGTCGCTTGAGAGGGTTTCACTTGTAACCATGTCCACAAGTGAGGGTGGAAGCTTGGGATTCAAGAAGTCCAAACTAGCCAGGTTGGTCAACATCTCGGCCACACCGACATCCCTGATGACCTCCCACCCAACAATTTTGTCAGGGAGGGCCATGGTCCGATGACAGGAGAGGCCTACATTATTCAAGAAAGGCTTGGCTCCTATTGGCTTCATGGGCCCCATCACTGACAAACCAAACGGGGTGCGCACAGCATATGGTGACCAGGGTTCCACCTTGTCTCCAATCCAAACTTCTAAGAGTTGAAGGGCCGTTGAAGGGATTGTCAGCTCCTAAGAGTAGTGTTATAGGGAGGCTCATGTCAAGGTTGGAAATGTCCGATTGAAGGGAACTAAAAGAATCGAATTTCTAGCCACCTCGCTATCTTGGAGCGGGATAATTTCTCACGAGTAGGTTGGTCCCAAAAGAACTTGGTCGCTGCCATTTGGGGTTTGACCTCTTAGCCCCAAGATCACTTCCGTGTTTTCCGTTTTTTGCCCATTGAGGGTGTGGATGGCAATAAGGGTCTTTGATCTAGATACTCCAAGAGCCTTCAGCAAACTACTCATGGCAAATGTTCCTGAACTTGAGGCATCGAGCAATGCAAGGCCTTCAATGGCCCTTCCAGGCTTGCTCCCAGTTGATACCTTGACCCAAACTACACTCATGGCCACCACGGAGCCATTCAAACCAACTGCATCAGCAGTCAAAACCAATTAAGTTGATGTGACATTTTCAGAATGCAAAGAGGTTGGGTGCTTCCTCTGGCAAAGAGCGCAAGTTTTGCGATTGGGGCACCTTCTAGAAATATACCCCCATTGTAAGCACCCAAAGCAGGCTCCTTTGGATCAAGTCAACTTCATTCGCTCTTCAAAACTCTTGGAATTGAAAACCAGGCACTTGTCAGTACCGTGTGACTCGTTGCAACAAAGCCACTTACTACGATCCTCCCTTCTGACCTGGGTAGTAGAGACAGCAAAGGCAATAAACTGCTTGGACGGATTCACCTTGGCTTTGGCGTTCACTCTTGACTTCTGTCCTTCACTGGCACTGACTTGTGGGATGGGCTTCATGGCTTCTTCTCCATAGACAGGATCACTTGCACGGTCTAAAAGATCTTCAACCAAGTCTAAAAATAAAAAGTCTTTAAAGGTGTCTTGCCTACCGGGTTCACGTCTGATTTTGGTGGTGATTCCTTGCCAAGTGTTTCTCGCTCCAAACGATAGTTTAGACAAGAGATCTCCCAAGAACCACGGGGCATTTACCTCAGCCTTATTGATAATTGACGAACGTCGCAAAAGGGCACTAAAGAAGTCTGCCAGACCCTTTTCACAATGGTCCTTCACCGGAGGCCAGGCTCTAAGCTCCTCCATGAACTTGTTTGTAACTAGCAACTCCCCTCCATACCCCTTAGTTAAAAGTCGCTTGGCCTCGCTATAGCACTCTTCATCTGAGAGGAAGCCACACCCCTCGATGAGTAAACAGGGATCCCCTTCAACAACCTCCAGCAAACAATTGTACCGGGATTTAGCATCAAGCAGGTTCCTCTACATGATATCCTCGATGCGCTTCCAAAATTGACGAAAATGAACAGGGTTGCCCGTGAACGGTTCGATGTGGTGGCTGAAAGCAGCCTGCCGTTTCATCATCTCATGAACGATTCAGACTGAGACTCGTGTAATTGAGGACGAGATAATCCATGTTTAGGCCAAGGGTCCTAGGCCATCAAATCCACACGGTTCCTTAGGCTCTCCTCCACTTCACCGGGAATGTGGTTGTCAATGTTTCCTGGGCAAAAGCGTGTCTTTTATCCGAATTCAGCCTGTCCTTCCTGTTGTTCAATGGCCGCTACTTTGGCCTCGAGGGACTTGATATACCCTTTTTGCTGGACTTCTTCAATCTGAGCATCAAGGGCCAATTTCTTTAACCGTAATTGCACCAGCTCTTGGGCGGCGTTTTACTGGGCCTTGCGTTTGGCCAACTCAATCTTGGCAACAGCTCTTCTTTGGCTGGAAGGTGAGGTCTTCTTGCTACCGCAAGAACGGCTACTCTTGTGGCGGCTGAAAACCTCTGACTGGTCAATGAGCAAGTTCCGAACAAAGGCAGAGAATTCAGAGGACTCCTGCATGGCCGTGTCCAATAAGCAATCCAACTCTTCCATATTGGCCCCCTCCTTGGCTATGCTCTTCCATTTGTCGATGAGACATTGCAGGACAGACAAGATCTGTGCATGGATCTGGCTCTACTCCAAAACAGCATCACGTGACGGTGTTGACGCGGTCAACTCCAAGCGGCACTCCTGGGCGTGAGCCCCTAGATCTTCACGAGTGGCTCGAACTTTGGCCTGCACCAAGGATCTTGCTTGGTAAGAGTTTATACACCAAACATAGGGTCATACTGTCGTTTCACTACATTAAGTTAAACTAACATCAGTGAACTTTAATTTGGCTTGCTTCCCTTTGTTTTCACACTTTGCCTCAAAAAACGCCTAGTTACTGAGTTATCAATCACCGTTTCAAGCGTCAACCATAACAATAGACTCTGTGTCCTACAATAGTTGCTATTTTTGTGGCTTATGCGCTTCACCGCTTGTCCGCTTGACCCTTTCCAAGAACCAATTAGATTCTGTGTCGACCGAAATTCTCAACTCAGATTGGTTGAGGCATAAGGCGAAGTGGTCAAGTGGTCAAGGGGATAAGCCACGAAAATATCTGCTAATGTCCTACTTTTTGGTTTTGAAGTCACGTGACCATTGTTTTACTTCAACCGGTGACGTCAGTCTAGACCATAGAAAACCATATATGAAGTTATCTATGGTCTAGACTCTTTTCTCGTTCCAGATCTGCTAACGTGCGCAAGATACGATTAAAACACCGCAACCTCAAATTTCTCCGAAATACGTCTGACTTGAAAGCGCAACGTCCACCCTCAGTATGTTGGCCAAGCTAAATTGAATGCAAAATGGCATAATGAGCACAGTATATTCCAACTTTCAATACCTAAGCATATGATTATGAATGCTCTTTCAAGCACATGGCTACTGTTCTTGGTTAGGGTGAGTGTGAGCCACTTTTCGAAATGTAGTAATGAACTATGGAACTTAGTTCTCTACAGTTTTTAATCCCATTGAATTCTAAATATATGGACTATGAATGCCCTTTCAATCACATCACTCTTTGTTAGAGTGACTGTGAGCCACTTTCCGAAATGTAGAAATGAACACTCAAAGTTAATTTGCCTCAGAAAAAAGGCAAATTATTTTAGCTTATTTTTTGTTGAGTGGGTCGTTTCAGAGTACTAGTGTGCCTGATTGAGAGCAGACCAAAGATTTCAATTTGATTTGGTAATTTCCACATGACCTCATTCTCATTTTCTTCGTACCCAAAGCTTGGGTTTTGGTCTCAAATTTGACTACCTTAATGTATTTGCCAAGATCTTATGATTCTTTGATATTGTAATATGTGATATGCTAATTTGAATGGTTGGGGGGATTTGTAATATTCCCTCAGTGCTTCAGTGCCCATCTCTAGAAGGCTGTGAATGAACAGAAATTGCCCAAATAATTGCTTGGGGGCAAAAAGGTATCTTTTTGAGTTGCAAAATCAGGAGGGAAGGATCATTTAATCTACCTAGGGAGCTTGCGAATACCAAGGCGAGGAAGGAAAATAGAAGTTGTGAGATTTCATTGCCATGTTGCGACCATTAAGAGATCTGGTACGAGAAAAAAGTCAAGAGTGACGTCAGGGAGGTAAAGCTCTACACTGGCAGAAGAAAAAGGCCAATTTGGACTGCTAAAATTTTCAGGAAATAGTGCTGAAAAAATGGGTCCGCCTTTTTCCAATTAAGTTGGTTAACTGCATTTGACCACATCATTGGTTAAAAGGTAAGATAAGTTACATCTCCCCTGACTACTGGGTATTGTTTTGGGTCGAGAGCCCTTGAAGGGCTGAATTGGGATAAACGTTATTCTCCACCGATTAGTTGGCGGTGCTACTTTTTTTAAACTTAACCTAACCTTATCAAACCTAACCTAACCTTACCTAACCTAACCCAACCTAACCTAACACGATATTTATAGCCCTTAAACTCTCTCTTCAAACCTTTCTAACCGTTTGTCACAAATTTAAAAATGAGCACCGCCAACTAATCGGTGGAGAATAACGTTTATCCTGAATTGGCCCAGACTAGCTTTGGGAGGCTGCTGATTTGGCCCGATATAATGGCGGCACTTCGCCATTCAGTGCTTTGGTTGCTACTTGCTCGGGCAGTGTTTAGTTCATCACATCAGCCCTTACGAGTGGGCTGATTACTGATTGTTTCTGATAATTTGTATCACCCCTGATAGAATTCGACTGAGTTTCACTCAATCTGCGGCTGGGCCTGCTTTTAAGCGCTTTTCACCGCCGCTGCCTCCTTCCTTCACGGACATCCCAGGCCATCTCTAGGGACCGATCGATGGCTGGCTGTTGTTGCTTCATTTTGGCATCGCTGAAGCGCCATCTCTGTTGTTCCTAAAACACGACGATCACGACCGTGTGTGTTTCCAGCGTTTCCAGAATCCAGTGACTGTTGTTGCCTGGTGGTGGCCCGCCCAGTCGAGTCCCAGTCACAGACCATAGAATGACGACCTCGCATAGCGCGAGAAAAAATGCGAACACTGGCCTTCATCAGCTGCTACATAATTTTGGTGTCTAGTAACTCATGCTTTTTCGTTGGCCAGCGTGGCCGGATTCTGTGTGAGTTGGTCACTGACCACGTTCATTGAAGACCCGGCAATTGCAGGGCGTTAATACTGATCAGGCCGTCACCCTCCTATTCTTTTGGTGTGCAGAGTTGTTAACACAATATCCATTTTCCTCGACACTAAGGTCTGGCCAATACGAGATCTAGTCGTTATATGATCGGTGGTCCCAGTTAGTCTACCAGACGCTCTCGATCGAGTCGACGATCAACCCTCTGTCGTGTTTGGCGCATGATGCTCAATTGATTGCCCAACCACGCTTGCTATTGTTGTTGTCGGTTGGTGGTTATCAGTCCGCAATTATTACTTCTTAGTGTTAGACACCCGCGGTCAGGTGCGGTCGAGCTCAGTTCAGCCCGCCGTCTCTTCTCACCCATGATTTGAGTGCCTCCCGTGAAATTGGCTCGCTCCCTCCCTCCCTCCCTCCATCCCTCCATCCGGGGTTCCGCTGAAATTCGTCCGTCTCAGCTACGCTGAACGTGATCCCAGGGCTGCTGGCCGTGAGCCGTAAGCCGTGATAGTGGGATGATGATGGTAGTGGCGACTCTCCCAGGTGATGCTGCTGCTGCGGGCTCAAATTATTCTTCACATCCGTGTTGATCGCCCTCCCCTCTACCCCCGGAAGGAAAAGGCCACCCTCCTCCCTTCATGGGACCCTTACTTCATCTTCAAGATCAGGTAAGAAGATCCATCTATCCATCCATCCATGGATGAGAGAGTGTACCGGCCCACGGGATCCGATCCAATCCGATCGACCCGAGTCGTACTTGACTACTTGGGTTATTCTCCGTCGAAATCAATCCCATCATGCTTGACGGAGCCATCTTTGGAAGTCTTGAAGAGAGCACTTTAGATGAATTAAAACATCAATTCTAACTTAAGCCTTTCCACGACTTTAATGTACTTAATGATCTGGAGTGGAAAGATAACTCAAGTCTAGTCATACCACGAGAGGCTGGAAGGGTGTGATGAGTGACCCAAGTCAAATCAATTCCTCTAATCGAGATAGATTCAACTAAAATTGATCAGTGTCCAACAGAAACTATCATGCTTCAAAAACTAAGCTGAAACTTAGCACTTGGTTGGAAATGTCATCACACCTGCCCAGTCTCTCGTGGAATAAATGAGCTTGACCTTTCCTTCCGCTCCAGATCATTATAAGTACTCAACGAGTCTCCCAAGCCATCGATCGCTTTCCAAGACATGGGCGACTTCGTATGGCTCGACCAATGGACTCCCCATTGCCAAACTGGCCCAGGCCTGGGATTGAGGCCCATTGGGTCATGCCTGCGAAGTGAATCCGTCCTAAATTTCATGCCCAATCCGGTGCAGTTTCGCCATTATCCGATTTCCAACTTAGAAATGGCTAGACTTTGACGCCTGAAGTCGATATGGATTGGACCTAGAGATCGAAGTTTGAGTCAATGGACATTGGGTGGGATTGGCTGGTCATTGAAGATGATGGCCAGTCTCTGCATGTGATGGCATGGAGGACAGAAATAGCCGCCCTTCGAATCGTAATCAAGCCATGCCATAGACACATTAAGGATGGGCCTGGGAAGAATGGGGCCATTTCGTTTCAAGGATTCGGCTCGAGGCATCTCAACTCTTTCATTCGCGATTGTTTGAGCTCAGGCTAATCACACAAAAACTGAGTGTTTCCAAATGTCAAGCCTCAATCCCATCGCTCGACGGCTAAACACACATAAAACATGAAGAGACATAAGTCGTACGAGCACGCGTATTCCCAGCTCAAATGGCAAATTGGAAGGCCACTCGTAAGTTTTGCATCTAGTTCGAGTTTGACCCAAAAGTGGATCATGAGCGACTCCTCTTGAAAAACTGGCGGAACTGGCCCAACAACATGATGCCTCCTCAGTCAGTTCAGTTGGCAACTACGCGATTCAAGGGAAAGGGGAAAAAAACGGCAATTCAATGTCTGTTGGCCCCTAGCACAAACTCTCAACATCAAGGAAGGGCTGATTCAGATTTCTCATTGGCCTTCTGAACTCCATATGCCTATGTTAGTCACCAACAACGAGTTGGCGGTGCTAATTTTTTTAAAGTTTGTGGCAATTACTTCATGTGATATTTGATCTACGATATAGTTTGAGTAGACAGACCAGGCTAGCCCAGGTACTCTAAGTGGGGTTGAAATGGAATGCGTATCAATAATTTCTCCAAGTCTGACTGGCAAGATGCTCCCGGATCAGCAATGCATACGTATAAAGCAACGAAAGAGCCCCAGAAAAGTGGATTCCATTGCACTAATTAGCCTGAGTTCTCAAAGACTTGGAGGCGAGCGTTAAATGCATGTCAAATCTCTGCGGTCCCTACTGTTGACCGTAGAAAAACCTAGGTTGTTACAAAGGCTCATGAATGGAGCCCAAAGAGGCGAGACATATTCAAGATGTGGCTGAACCATCGACTTGTACAGAGTTAGCCTCGTGATGCTATCTCTAGACTTAAATGTGGGATATATCCAACTACACATTTGAGAAACTTTACCCACTTCCAAGTGGATGTGCTCTTCGAACTTTGAAATATTGAGTTCATGGGTTGATGATATCGTTATAGGTTGGGCTTGATTTGGTTAGCACCCTCACCTGATTGTTTGGAAGAATAACATATTTGTGATACTCCATGGCTCATGTGATTGCTGTTGTAGAACCCTCTGATCGTGAGCATCTTTAATGGCGACTTTCCGAGCGTGGAAAAATGGCTGGAGACGCACGCCCATCCGGCGGAAGAGATGGACAAGTTGGTGGATGCCGACAAACGCCATCCCATTCACGCCGCGGCTTTCATCGACCAAAGCGACATCCTCGAGGCTCTCATCGTGGCCACGGAGAACTCCGGCCATTCTAAGGTTAATGTGAAGGACGCCAAATGGCTCACACCCCTTCATCGAGCCTGTCGGAGCAGTGCTGAGGTAAGTGAACTAATAAAAACTGTTAATAAGGGGCAATAAGTCACTGATATGACCGACCACCACTCTCAATTGATAGTACTCGGTGGAGGTGTTGCTGACACACAATGCGGATGTGAATGCCCGGGATCGATGCTGGCAAACCCCAGCTCACGTGGCTGCCGCCAATAATGCCGTGCGTTGCATGGAACTGCTTGTCCCAAGGGTGTCTAACATCAATATCACGGATCGGACGGGCCGAACCTGTCTCCACTTGGCCGCCTACTTCGGACACTATGAGGTACGACCTTTGTATGTACTTGTGCCCCCGATAAGAAGCCTTATGACCTACCTCCCTAATAGTTCCCTTTGAATCATGTGCATTCGATCTTATAGTACATAACTTTTCTCTCGGCTCTTTTGTTGAAAGTTATGGAAGTACTGGCATAAGATGTTTATGAAAATCAAGTTCAACATATAAGCTTTGAACGTTACTGCCAAATGTACGTTAATGGTGTTAATGATTGGATGGTTTACATTTTTTATGCTTCTTGGGGAAGGTTTTGATGTCTACTATGCTCTAACTCTCAGATGGTGGAGACCCTACTGCAATTAAGTGGAACCGTGAACCATACGGATAAACGGGATCGTCGCCCGATTCATTGGGCCGCTTTTCGGGGCCACGAGGAAGTGGTCAGGTTACTGGTCCAACATAATGCGGGTATTGAGGTTCCAGACAAGGACAAGAACACACCTTTGCACGCTGCAGCCGCGGCCGGATTTGATCTGGTCGTTCAGATTCTCCTCGACTTTAAAGCCAATCCAGAAGCTGTGAACAAGGTGCACCATTACTTGACCATTATGTGGGTTGGTGTTAGAAGGTGTTTCTTTACTGATGAATTTGGTGTCTTTGGTTTCTTAGGATGGAAATACACCCGCTCATCTGGCCTCTTTGAATGGACATCACCAAGTTCTTAGTCTGCTCATCGAAACCGCTCCCAAAACCCTTCAGGAAAGAAACGCCAAAGGAGAGGTGAGCTTTTAATGATGATGAAAATGACACAAGGGGGAAATTGCAATCGCATATTTTGCATATTTTTGGCATATTTTCCCGATGAGCTAGCTATTTTCCTTGCATTATTTGAGTGTTAATGCACATATTCTTGGGAGATCACTGGCGTACTTTTCAATACAGAAGAGATATTATGAAACCAAAGTAAAAGCCGTGTTATGAAACACAATATGTATTTAAGGTTTCAAAAACTAAGGCATGAAAATAGAAGATACAAAAGCAACAAAAATGGTTATAATCAGTTTTCCCCGTCTAGAAATTATTTTCTATGGATGTGAACAACTATAAAATGTGACGTTTACAACTTTGTCATGCTAGATCATAGATTTCTAGACGCTGGATGTCGAACGAACGACCACTCGGTTGGCTAAACAGTACAATAAACCGGTTTGTAATCAATTCCCAGGAGACCATCCATTGTACTGTTTTCCCAGCCGAGTGGTCGGTCGTCCGACATCCAGTGTCTAGAAATCTATGGCTAGATAAGCATTTTGTTTTTGGATAGATGGCCTGAAACTGTAATTTATCGCTCGACAAAGAAATATTATGGCCCCCAAAGCTCAAGGGATCTTCCAAGTCCTATACATTCGGATTCAATGTCCAAATAGAGGCGTCAAAACCCAACAAAGTTAATTTTTGGCCGAGTTTTTGCCCCACTTTCTACGACATTCACTATCTGGGAATGCAATCCCCAACAGATTAAGACGAACAATTCATAATTCTCATAGCTTCCTTACGCTGCACGAAATATGTTTTACGTTCTACACTTCAGAGGGCGCTTCAGCCTCTGCCAAATAGATGGGCGATTGGGCCAATTCCTTTTTATTGAATTATAATGCGTCTGTTATTTTTGGCTAATTCTATCGAAATCTTATTTATAATTAATGCCCCGGATCACATAATGTCCGGAAAAGAAATTGCGTTCAAGCCAAGGCAAGAGCAGTTTATTTAGCAATCTACCATGCGTCTTCCCGTTTTATTTGGGACGTGTGACGTTGCAAATAAGGGCCCTTATTGAACTTTATATTCATAAATGATCTGATCCACGAACAAATTTATATTTAGAACCGACGCCGTCTTGGGAGGAGATTCTTGCCTCATGCTTGCTCTCCCACTAAATTTTCCAAATCGATATCAGTATTTTGAATAAAGGAAAACATGGTACACTCGAGATATTTTTCTATTCATTTTACTGTATTCCACCAATTTATTGAACGTTAGAAACAAAGATCTGAAATGGAACTACTTTGCTGAGCGGTCTAGCAGGCAGCGTCAATAAAGCAATATTCTTCTTGTCAGGGGTAATGGGTTTCTGGTTTTCTGGTGGCGGATATTTCCATCTTGAAGAGGACATTTAACGTAGTGGTTAGCGTAGTTTCTAACATGAGAGAGGTCCCTGGTTCATTCCTTTCTCAAAAGAAAACGTTTTGATGTTTACCACACCCACAGAATCAATTTGATACAAAGGACATACCACGCTGCTTATTTGATTTTAAAAATGGATGCATTAATAGCTTAGTTTGTTGGCTGGGCGAGTGTAACCCATTAACTCTAATACACCAAACAAAAAAAAATGTTGCATTTTTTTGGAGTACTAAATGCTTTTAAGGTTTTCCAACTAGTGTCTAAAAAAATATCAGATTTTAGCGGTGAAGATTGCTCAAACCGTCTACGCCACTCTTTTTACGCCTTATTGCGTCTTACTATTTGAAGATAAATACTATTTATGTTTAAAACAGCTTTTACTAAGATCTGAGTGGAAGCATTGATAATAAAACAGCAAAAGTCTACAAAATAACATGCATATTTTTGCCATTTTGGTGCATATTTCAAGAATTCTTGCATATTTTTGGGAAAGCCTCGCATATTTCCCCCATCTCTAATGATGATGATATCGATATCCATTGCGCGGCTATTTGTTTCGATTGGTTGGAAATTAGGTATCTATTACTGTCTGTACAATGCCCAATCAAGACTTATTTGAGTATTTTTTGGAGGGTTCAAGGTGTAATTGCAAAAGCCTGATACCTATTTACTGGTCCCTTATTCTGTGAACTGCTGAATAAGGAACAGCCTCATAGTCTTAGTAGATATATCCCTTGGGAGTTTTTTCGCCCAGTCCGTGGCACCAGTTATATTAGCGTGGTATTGATCAAGATTATAATAGCTGCTATTTTCGTGGCTTATCCGCTTAACCCCTTCCAAGAACCAATTGAATTCTGAGTCGACAGAAATTCTCAACTCAGATTGGTTGAGGCATGAGGTAAAGCGGTCAAGCGGTCAAGCGGTCAAGCGGTCAAGGGGATAAGCCACGAAAATATCTGCTATTGATACGTTCTACCTCTAGTTCTACCGCTAAAATTCGAACGAATGAATGTTTTGATTTCGCATGTTAACACAACCCTTTTGCAGCTTCCCATTCACTTATGCGCCTCTTCCACTCACGGCGAAGGATGCTTGTTGCTGATCCTGGACCACGACTCCAGTCAGGTCCGTGAAGCGAGCAACGACGGCAAAACCCCTCTCCTCAATGCCACCCTACACGGTAAATATCCATTCATACCCATTCCCTGTCCTCTTGTGTGGGTGATCCTTCATGGTGGGAGGTCCATTGCAGGTCGATTGCCTCGTGTTCTCCATCTGATACGTCATGGCGCAGAGCTCAATGTGCGGGACAAAAAGCGTCAGACAGCCTTGCATTTGGCCGCCAAGTTCGGCCATGAGGCCATTATCGGTCGACTTCTCGACATGAATGCCAATCCTTTGGTCAAGGTGAGTTCCATTTCCGGTTGGAATACGTTTACTTCATGGAGAAGTGACCCTGGATTTATCATCTTTTTTCAGGAGGAAAATGGTCGCACTCCACTGCATCTCTCGGCCCAAAACGGTCATTTGGAAACGTGTCGACAATTGTCCATATTGCCCAAAGTCGACCTGAACACCAAGGATGCCAATGGCATGACCTGTCTCCACCTGTGTGCCTTTAAGGAGTGAGTACTGAAGATAATCACCACGTTATCAATCATACCGAATTCATTTGGGTGATTTTGTTTCAACTGGTTTTTCACTTTGTAGTCCAGAGCACTCCTCAAGACGATTTCGACGTTGTAGAAGTCAGTCCCAAGAGACTCACTTGCCCATGGGAGACCTTGATTTTTCACAGAGGTAGAGATAGACAGACTCGTTCTGCGTGATCCCTTGGGCTGCTTGTCTTCATTGACTGATGTTTGGCTAACCAAGTTTGCTTTCCGACTAACTGCATCTACGTACCTTCTGTCTCATTCATTGTTGGTCCATTGTTCTCTAGGTAGACGTACGTAAATGAGCACTAATTGCTTATTTTTTTTTTTGGGGGGGGGGGGGGGGGGGATAGAACCTATCTTTTTGCTCACCAAACTGATTTGTCCATCAAGTTTCAATCAGTTTCAATCCAAGCAAAGAGTTTCATCTGAAAGTGCTTCAATCTTAGAAGTTCTAGCCAGCTCTCAAGTTCAGACTTGGTTTCTGGCCCTGCTGAAATTGTCATACGACGTTTAAAATTTAAATGACATGTCAAGATTCTAGCGGAGTGAAAATGAATCGAGTCTCTCAGCATCTTTGAAAAAATCTCGAAATGATCCGAGTCTAACAAGTCAGCCCAAAGATTTTTCGGCTTCTGGCAAAGGTGAAAAATTTTGAGATAAAACTGGCTTTATCTTCCTCAGTTCAAAGCGTCTTTTACCAAATTTCATTTCTTTTAACTTGAGAAGGTACAACATCTTCATTTTATCTTAAGCAGCCCCTTTTGCATCCAAAAGTGTGTTTGCTTTGACTTTTGGTAGGTTTGTTCCTTTGTCTTGGGATATTAATATGGTTTCCTCTTTCTCTTTCGAAGTTCTTGCTCGAGTGAAATAAAGTCCCCCTAACTTGAGGACGTCTTGACACATCCTCAAAATCGTCGTGAAAGATTCTAGCCATAATTCCGACCGTCACCATTGGCTTCCGTCTTTTCAGGAATGCGGATTGTTTGAAGTGCTTGATCGATGCTGGTGCGGACATCCATATCAAGGACAAATTTGGTCGCACCGCTCTCCATTATGCTTCCGTTAAGGGATGGTTCCAATGCGTTCATCATTTGGTCACAGCTGGTATTTGCCAAGGACCCACTTCAGAGACTCTGACACATCCAACATTTTACTCTCAACTCTTTTTTTTATGTTATGGCTAGGCTGTTCCGTGGATTGTGCGGACCACGATCAAATCACCCCTCTAATGTTGGCCACACTCTCGGATTCCGAAGCCAAATGTGTGGAATATCTACTGGTTCAGAAAGCCAATGGACTCCTCAAAGACCATCAGGTGGGCATAAAATGACCTATCTTGGTTTATTTCATCCGTCATGGTGAACGTCGTCGCTCTTTCAGGATCTAAATGTGCTACATTACGCGGCAGCCGCCGGAAACTCGGAAGCGTTGACACAAATATTTGAGTACACCCAATTTGGTCGGGGAGATTTTCTTAGTAGCAAACTGGGCGTGACTCCGATCCATTTGGCAGCCAAATCTGGTCACACGGACTCCGTGATCGTGCTCCTCGGTAGTCAGGCTCAAGGTCCCAATGATCGAGATAGCAAAGGTCGGACCGCCTTGCATTTTGCCGCCAGACACGGCCATCTCAAGTGCTTGGAGTTCCTGTTGGCCAAAGGAGCTCTGGTGGGTGTCCAAGACGACGTCCAAGGCCGAAATCCCGTCCATGAGGCCGCCGAGAATGGAGAGGTCGATTGCCTATTGAAACTCTTAGAGCACACTGAAGACTTTTCCGTGGTCGAGGCCAAGGACAAAATGGGTCGCACTCCATTGATGTTGGCCGCCGAGAAGGGACACTCGGACATGGTAGAAAAGCTCCTTGTGAATGGTAAGAGAAGCCAGCATCCTCGAGTTTCCTCTGTACTCTGTAGTGACTGGTAAGAATTGGTCCGGTATCATGTAGGCTCTTCTGTGGCGACGATGGATTTGAATCTTCGCACACCCATGTTTTATGCCGTGTTCCAAGGCATGGAACGAACCACCGAGTTGTTGTTGAAGCGTGAAGCAAACATTCTTCAAGTGGATCGACTTAAGAAGTCCGTGTTCCATATTGCGGCCGCTGCTGGCCAGATCAGTGTTCTAGGCCTTTTGGTAGAGTCTCTAGACGAACCCACTGCCGTGAATACCATGTTAGATCAAGAGGGATTCACCCCCCTCCATTGGGCAGCTTTGAAAGGCCACGAGATTTGTGTGGAATACCTAACTCAACGGATGACCGACCAAGATATCTTGCCCACTCAGTTCTCCCCCGTCCATTGTGCCGTGTAAGTGGTTCAAGTGATGCATTGACTTGGATGATAGTTCTCAATGCGTGAGTTCGATTCTTTTTTGCTCCAGCCATAATCGAAGTGACACTTGTCTGGTGGTGCTTTTAAACAAATTCGATTCGCAAACGATCGCCAACCTGCGTGATGATCACCAGAGGACACCCCTTCACATTGCCGGTAAGCTGAGAAAGAGGCGTCCAATGTACATTCATAAAAGAGAATCGCAAAAAATACGTCCATGGCACGCGCTTCTTGCCAAAACTCGCGCCCCGTTCAATAAGAAAGATATCCAACCGTTGAAGGGGGGGGTGTACCGTACATCCGCCTTGGCCGGGCTGGGGACTCGGGAATAAAAAACGAGAGACGCTCAATCCAATTATTTACCTTTCCAGCCTTTCAAAAGTCTGCGAGTTGTGCCAAATTGCTTTTGAGCCATGGGGCGGATCCCAACGCCAAGGACGCCTCGGATCTCACTCCATTGAGCATTGCCATACGTCGAAAGGCCAACGATATCGTGGGTGAGTTGGTGCACATGAGAGGCCAAGAAAACCAGCGAGTGTATGTGGTTGTGTGTGTGTTGGGGGAGGNAAAACTGATGAGAGAAACGCGGTTTTGAAAATCTAATAATTATTGTGATCCTCATCCCACTGGAACCTACCTTGTCAGTTGTTGAACTCTGTTGTCTGCTGTACGGCCAAGGCGGATGTGGGGGGGGGAGGAAGTTGAAACGATGAATTTTTAACTGTACACCGCTCAGAATTGAACTTCCTTTTCATGGTTTGTAAAGTTGCCTCGATCATTTCAGAACTGTTATTGAAGCACGAGGCCAAATTGGACGAGACTGATCCCAAGGGAAACACAGCCTTGCACCACGCCTGTAAAACTTCCGATCCGTTGGCCTTGGCCATTCTCAAGGCGTGTTCTTCCAACCAAGACATAATCAACATGCAAAACGTCGAAGGACAGAGGTGAGTGGGTTGATGAAGAGTTCACGAGAAAGTGGGGGAGAGGTCATCATGTCCTGTTTTGTTTTCAACTTTCGTACGACTCGAACGAGCATCATCTTGGATCTCTTGTCACTGCTGACCAACTAACTCTTCTTCTTCTGACGCAAAATCTTTGGCCACTGCCTTCTTACACGCAAACCGCACCCACCCACACAAACAAACGTCATGTCATTTCCAGTGCCTTGCATTTAACCGGTGCCAATGGATTCGTGGAGTCCACGGATTTCCTCGTCAGCCACGGGGCTTCCGTAACTCTGGTGGATAACCGAGGCTACACACCCGTGTTGGCGTGTGCTCCCAATGATAACGTAGCTTTGTGTCTGGCCACCATGTTTGCCGAGTACCTCAAATGTCCCTTGAGTGACACGCGGAGGTCCATCGCCTCCTTAGGTAACACACCCTCGACCACTTTTGCCTTATACTAATCAATCGTATGTCACTGTAATTGTCAATTGTAACTGGCATGACCGCCTGACAAGACAAAATTGAACGTGATAGGTTGCTTGAGGACCGACCTTGTGTGATTGACTGATAACTTTTTTCACAGCTTAGAGGTTCAAAGACTTAAAACACAATGCCCATTTATATATTTGGCCCACTCAATCTTACGCTCATTGACTATTCCAATCTGCCAGACCGATTGAACAATAAAGATACCCAAAATTGTCCATCAAGTTCTCTCAAATATTGACAGGTACTTCGAAAATATAAGGAAAAATGAGTTTCTTTACATAGAGATCCTTCACTTTTAAGTGCCAATAATGCCTGGGGAACTTCATTTAAAAAGTCAAACCTTCATAAGAGTCTTAAAAAATGTTGCTTACCTCACATTCGTGCCTGGGGAAAATTGAACGGTCATTACCAATTAACAAAGCAAAATAAAAATTTTATGTTTTTTCTTTCTCTTCGACTCTTGAACGATTGTGACGCTTGGCTCTTGTTTTTGCAGAATCTTTTCGTCTTTCTGATGGTTCAGCTGTCAATCATATTCAAATGAATCATCAGCACCAAAATCAACGCGATTCTTCGGACTCCACTTTCTTGGTGAGCACCCCTAAACAATTGCCCAATTCCTCGCAAAACTGAGATCCTGACGACAAGATGGGTTCCTCCTACCAAAGGAAACCCCTCCCTCGCCTCACTGGTGATTTCTCCTTGGCTGACAAACCTGGTCCGTGCTGTGATGCAGAATATGACGACTTTAGAACTAACTGGCAACCCTACGGAACCCCTCCTGATGCGGGCATTATAGAACAAGAAACTTGAATTGTGAACATGACCAAATTGACTCGATTTCCAACTGATCTTATGAACGAACACTCAGGCTGTTGTTACCAGATCCTAGAGATGCAAACCATTTTTACCTCGGGACGAATGAACTCCTTCGATCTGAGAGAGATTCTCATTGTGTTGCTTGCACATATTGCCCTCATGGAGGATTCGGCTGTGTTGGTATCCATTGGAAGAAAAGGACTGATAACAATGATTGTACTAGCTCTCAAAAAAATCTTGTAGTGCATGTTATAAAACTTGAACGCTTGCAGAGGTTTCCTCGCCGTGGACAGGAATCAGAATACGACCATAAAACTGATGAGAGAAACGCGGTTTTGAAAATCTAATAATTATTGTGATCCTCATCCCACTGGAACCTACCTTGTCAGTTGTTGAACTATGTTGTAGAAATAAATGTGATCAATCAAACGTGCAATACTTTCATGACATGGCTCGGTAAGGCTTACTAAAGAGAATGCCCGATTTTCGAGGGAAACCCTCCCGACAACTTCAGTCGTTCGTGGAACAGAAGTAAAAGTCGAAAACACAGACGTTTATAGTACGTTTCAACTTTATTGTCAGAATCAATTGTGAAATCAACGGAGAGGCATTGTCAGATACAAATCAAGAAGTCATTAGTTGAAATGATGGATGAATTCAAGAGCTACAAATTTACACGGGGAGTTATGTCAATAACTGGCCATCGTTTTATTTATTATTCAGGGGAGGAGATAGAGGGATTTTTCAAATATTGCTGTCGTAGTTCCATAAGTATTCGACAGCGACAAAGTCGCACCTTTCACAGCCTTCAAACAACATGAGAAGAGAAGAAATTCACCCTCAAATCCCCTTTCTACTTTTTCCCTGCTTTTCGTAAAAAAGAAAGCCAAAGTAAATGGGAAGCCTCATTAAATGCACACTTTTGAGAGTGGTATGAAAAAACTTTCTTTTTTAAAACTTTGTCTAAGAGCCCCTCTTTGTTGGCCACACCCACTCGTTTGGCTTAAGAAAACAAAAGTATGAATTTGATTTATGCACTTCCATCCGTTCTTCTTACGGTCACACTGGTTAGAACGCACTCAAACTTGTTCAAGTTCAGGATCTTCCGGCCTCTTGATCAAAGTGTTTTCATTCAAATCCTCGTTCATTCTTACTTCAGATTTACTTCAGATTTTTCTTCCTCATTGTCGAGGAAGTATTGTAGCACAGAGATCACAGCCTTTTGGCGTTATTAAAATCTATTGTTTCTAGCCAGGGTGCCACCTTTAACCGGTTGAAGCATCTGACGTGAGCTCATTGGACTCAACGTCGACAGCTGAATATCCGGCCGCGCCAAAATCAAGGGAGTGACTGGCATCGAATTCAGGGAAGTGGGTGTGAGAATGGGTGGAAGAGCCACAGTCTGAGTATTTGGCACCTGGAACGAAAATCAAAGTGAAAGTGGACCAAAGCTTAAGGGTAATTGAAGTTTGACATTGGACTATGTACAAACAGAGAAGCATTCAAAAAAACATCACTTACGATATGTATTTGAGGTTGGCACGGAGTCGGAATTCATCAGGTTGCCGTTGGATCCAAGAGTCCACTAGTGTACAATTGAAAAGCTGTTTCATGCGGGCAATCAACAATACAATCATAATGAATCTATCCAAAGTTATCTACAGATTAGAATTTATGACACGGATGACGGCACGTTTAAAGTGTGTTGGTAGGCCATTTATATTGGGAAATATGTATTGTTAGAAAGACTAAACGGTGCTCTCCCTATTAAGTCCCTCGATGAGGAGAGGCGGTTTGCTACGGATAGGCGGTAAAGGTTTGGTCCGGAGACCGGACACTAAGTGACTGCCTAAGACTACGGATGAGCAGTTGGAGGATGGATCGGAAGACGTGGACGAAGCAGAGGAGGACGAGCAGCATGAATGAGGATTACTGACCATTGGATTGGGCAAGTTCCCACCCAATGGCGACGAGCCAGAATTGAACCCTTCATCACTACTGGGTCGGCCATCACGGGGAGAATCACTTCGACCTCGGGACGACGAGGACGAAGATTCACAGGATGTGTTCAACAGAGAATTAGGTGAGATGCCTCCCGATGACGTGCTGATCAGAAGTGGAGGTTGCTGAGATTGACAATTGTGATTGATCCGTGCATAGATGACCGGCTCATTGGGTGCGATCTGATTTTGAGAACTTGAACTCACAGGCGTTCGCTTTAGTGGGGCATAGCCTTGTTTCCTGGGTAATGTAAGTTCAGCGTATGTGACCTCTTGGCTCTAAAATGCAAGAAAAAATGTAAGAACCTACGGCAAGGGAGGTATTCTATGATCCTCAATGGCATACTAGACTAGAAATGTTGTTCTTTATGTGTTGAAGAGTCCGGTAGTCCTGCTCACAAGCTGGAGGGGCGTGCCGTTGTCGTTGCAGCGTGGCATATCGAGTCTTATCACCGTAAACTCCAAACCCACCATCCTCTTCCAATGCTGCAAAGGAGGATCACAAACAGAATAAGTTTGACATTCTCTTTGTCTTGGTTAAAACAATGTCAAGGCCAAGGAAAAAGTCATCAATCATTGACTTTCAATGGAATAAAACAAAATTAATTTGAATTCATTGAACTAGGTGTCATGATGTGATACTGTAGCATTGATTCACTTTTTTTTAAGTATGACACTACAATCGGTGAAAACTGTGTCAAAATAAAAGTCAAGTCGTATCGCTTCTGGAACACCCACTTCTTTTAGGGAGGGAGAGGCTCGTTAAAATTCTTTTCAAGGAGTTTTCCATCATATTTCCTCGGCCCCCTCCCTTTACTTCTCTGACATTTGTTCCACATGTGGTTTTATGGCACATCAAGTCTGCCTCAGTCAGTTTTTGAGAACCATCGAGGGGATGACCTCAATTTGATTTAAACCACTCATGTCCTCTTTGTCTTGAAGAAACCTGGATCAACGGTACATACTGTTTGCAAATTTATAGCGTATCGGGATTAGTTTGTCATGGAAAAGGAGACGAAAAACTCTCTTTGCCATATGATTCGTTCCCCTCAAAGTGGACATCAGTTCCAATTTGATGAATAGGATAAAGCCAAGGAAAAAGGGTGAACGAATTGGTCAATACCCCATCCCTTCTTTTGCGATGGCAATCCCTAATGTCGCCCTCGACCATTTTCCTACCCTACTGTATGTCCCAAGGAGTGACATGTCTGAGAATGGGATGACATGGTCATTTTCATTCGTCACATTGAACATCCAATTCTGTCTTGAATATCCGATTCCTCGATTCCCAATGAAATGGAAGGATCAAATGTGAATCGAAGCCTTCCTCCATCCAATTGGAACTTTTAAATTTTTGAATTGGAAAAGCCGGCCAACTCAATCTGGTTGAGTAGAATATTCCAGTATCTGGCAGAATGCTTGGCTTGGCTTGCTTGCTTGCTAGCTCTATTGCCAGCATGCTAGTTGGATGGTTGGCTGTCGTCGGTTTGAATCTTTCCACAAGGGACAAGCAAGCATCCCCTCTTCCTCTTCTTTCTTAGCTATGCGGCTCCCTGTCATTGGCATAAAGCCAAAAAAGTTCTCCCCCCCCTCCCTGCGAAAAGAAGACGGAGGAGACTTCTTATATTCCAAAAGAGTTGTTAGACTTCTCCGATCCACATTGGAGACAGATACATGTACAGTATTTGTCTGCCCGATCCTTACAAATGCTCTCGGCAATGAGGGTGCTAGAACGGCTACTGAAAAACACTTCAAGAACTATTTGAGTATGTATTGAGGCGCGTTGTGCCCTTCAGAATTGCTCCGCGTTTTTTCATGCTCTTTCATTTGATGTTCGCTTGTAGATTGGTGGTTATAGCATCTTTCGGAGTCTATAAAAAGTTATTAGGTGCACCCGGCTCCAGCTATTCTATCCAAATATCTGTGCGGGATAAAGAAAAAGCAGCCGGAAGAAGTAGACTTCCAGCGTTTAAATGTCCCTGGAGACGAATGAAGTCGGTCTATTGTTGAATGCCAAGCCCACTTGTCCCTGGGTAGATAGGGGAGTTATTTGACAAATGTGGAGCTAATTGAGTCATTCAGAGACAAATTAACCCCGTCGAACGAGCCTTTGAAGGCCAAACGGGAAAACATGAGAGGCCTTTTGGCTGGCCCTTCGTCTGATGTGTTGGCCTGCGGGGTGGAATTCATGTTGAGCCAACTGTGAGTCATGATCCGAAAATGAGCCACTCTCAATTGGGGATCTTTTCTTCGTTGCCCCGCTCTTTGTCAGTTGAATGGGGTCGAGTGAAGGAATTATGGCCTTGGACAGACCCATTCCAGACATTGATGTCGTTTTATCCAATGTAATGGGAGCAAACATCTAAAATTACGACCAAATTGTCAATTTGAACTTACTCCGAACGTGGCTGGGGATGACATCCGGATTCTTCGTCTCTTCCCGTAAGAGGGCGTTATTGGGCGTTGTCATGAGCATGGGATCTCCGCCTCCGCCTCCTCCTCCTCCTCCTCCTCCGCCATCGATACAATCATCTATTCCTTTTTGAAGTGGGATGTGGGTGTCAGTGTAACTCATTCGGTTCCGATGTTGTTTCACAGGTCTCCGTCGGAAGCAGAAGTACACGGACATCAACAAGAAAACGAGGACCAGAGCCCCTCCGACAATCAAGAGAATAGCCAAGATGGGCGTGACCGTGAACTGACCCATTCGAGTCAGAGAGCTTTCGCCAGTTTTGGGCCCCTGGTCAGCCGCTGCGGCTGCGGCTGCAGCCTTCATTGTGAAAGCGTGAATCCTCATGGGTTCGCTGTGACCTTTGGAATTATACGAGTGCACGGAGACGATATAACCCGTGCCAGATCGTAAACCCGTGACCGTGAACGCTGGATCTCGGAGGTTGGTGGTGTTGGCCACAATGAAATGAGATTTGGCATCCATTACTTCCATAATGAAACCCTTCAAAAATGAAACAAGGTATTAAAGATAATCCGTTTTGGGGATAGTCTGGATTGCATCTTACTTGAGGAAGGCCCCCGTCAAAGCCTTTGAAACAAGTGATGTGTAAGGTCGAGAAGGTTTGATTTTTAACCGTGCAATTCATGACGGGGTCGGGTTTTCCAGCCGGGATCAAATGAAAGATGCATGGATCCTCTTGACGGCCAATGGAGTTGAT
>NC_081446.1:864871-875456 GCF_007210705.1 Tigriopus californicus
ATTTTCCAGCCGGGATCAAATGAAAGATGCATGGATCCTCTTGACGGCCAATGGAGTTGATGGCCCAACACATTAAGGATCCATAATCCATCTCAGTCTAGAAACAGCAGCGGGAAAAACGTGTTGTTTTTGTTGCCACTTTCCAAAAACTTCAGGAAAGAGACAACCTACCTGTGGGATGTGATGGGCTAAAGATCGGGTTCCTTGGACTTCGATGAGGTTCTCCTGAAGGTCCAACCTCTCTGAGCTGGAATTGAACACCCATTCGAATTTGAGAGCCACCGAGGGATTTGAGATGACATCACACGAGACGCGGATCTTCTCTCGTTTGGCCACTCCATAGACCTGAACCTGATCAGGTTTACAAAAGGGTTTGTCTGAAATGTCAAGAGCCATAATCGTCAAACCTTGAGACCTTCAGTATGCTCCGAATCCAGTGTGAAACCGATTGTGGTGCCCCGTTCATTCCTCAAGGAGCCCTTGAGAGCCGACATGGATTGATATCTCTCTCACTGAGAAAACGTGAAAAAGCGGTCATCAATTATTCATGGCCATTCTCCTGACCCTTGGAACTCTGCGTACGATCCGTTTGTAGTACTCACCCCCTACACACACACACTCATACATGCTCGCACATGTCCAAGAAAAAAAAGAGGCATCATCATCATCAACAACAAGAGCCAAGACCACCACTTTAGTCCTCGTCTACAATTCCACAGCTCACCCCTCTTTTACTAGAAACAACCTTCCTTAACAACGGGTCGAAAAAAGCCTTGAAGGTCTCAAGCACAACCAAAAACAACACCAAGGCTTGTGAGAGAAAATCGGAAACCGATACTATAATTTCACAGTCCTATATAGTGGGACGGGACTTAAGTGTGTCGATCCACGTTAGCCCACTTTTCTTTGGACCAAATGAAACATTGCTTTGGTAACGAATGCAGTCAAGCTTGAAAATGTCGCTTCAATTACGTTGTTGATCTTCCATTTTTTGCCTGAAGCCCATCCATGCCAATTTGTCATCTCAATTTGTTTATGCACACTGAACCCTTCAACAAGCTGGTTTGACTAACAATCCTGTTGATTTGAATTAGGACACTCTAAGAGGATGATGTGCTCAATCATCATTTTTCCCAGACCCAAAGTACCGAATGAGGATTCATTCCAACCACGTAACACCTGTTAGTATCCAATGGTGGAGGTCCTCTTGTTGCTTCCAAGCCATCAAATTCAATTAATGTCCCGTCAATGTGGTCGTGGTTTAATACTTGAACGAACATAGTTCTCATTGCACTTGAGAACTGTATTCGAGGGCATGGATAAAAAGCCACTCCAATGATTGAATGCATCCGTATTTCGAAGAGGCTTAGAGATTACTTTAATCATCATACCATGGCCATCGAGTGAAGCTGAGCAATCAGCCGAGTCAGTGGTAGTCGACTCATTGTTCAACCATGAGCCACCGGCAAACCATAATTATCTGGACGCGTACCTCTTACACGAGGCCTCGGAAATGAAAATTTTTGCTCTCGTTGGCAATACCTGGTTTTCGCACCCCTCTTTATTGGTGCACTCGCGTTTGAAATGAGTCTTGCTCGTCGTTGGTGGTCTTGCTCGGCACCCAAACTAATTCAGGCACGAATCCGAGCGTTCAAGGCATAAAAATGGCCTGATTTGTGAGGTGAAATGCCGGATGAAGAAGCACTCTCGAGAAATTAGGATGACGATGATGAAGAACAAACCATCCTTTCTCTGGGTGGTGGTGAGTCGGTACTTTGAGTTCAGGTATCCCGTGGCGTAAATATTTAGTACGTAGAATGCAGAGACACTCTTGGACAAAGTTCGAACATTTTAAATTTGGAATCGACGAATCAAAGTATGGCGTAGTCTGAACTTTGTTGGATTATTGTGCTCAAAGCTCTGGGTACGGTGCCAATTGGAGATGGTGTGAAACCCGACAAGCACGCATTTCCTTCATTCAAGAAATATACAATATTTTGCTTCCAAACATCCTCTAAACAAGAGTGTACAGTACAACAGACCTTGAAAAGCTTAAAAGCCCGTCATCTTAAGTTTACCACTTTCGGACAGAGACGAGAAACAACAAGAAATGACAGTTTTTGCAGCTTAAACAACGGCTTGTTCACAAATCGTTCTTTCGACTTCCATCTCTGACATTTTAGGCTCGAAAGCCTTGAATATCGTTTTTTTTCCTCGTTTCAGTTTTGAAACACGTCGTACGCGTGTGCCAGTTTGACTTTGACTTAAAGGGTCTCTCGCCAGGATCTACGCCGATCTAGAGGTGTAATCATAATTGGTTATGATTAGAAAAGCTCTCTTTGTGGCCAATCAACCATTTTGAGGGCTTGACATGAAAAATGAGCGAGTCGGTGACCCAACACAAGCCAATACCACCTTGCCCAACGGGGAAGAAGGAAGACTTATCTTGATTCGATCAACATTGTATAGTCTTCCTTTGAGACTTAGAGGAAAACGGAAACGTGCTTGGCATGATAGCCATTACTTTGAATTTACATTCTTGCCTCCGTCTCCAAACTAGCTTTATGGCTAAAAGCCATTAGCAATGCATTTTACACCTGAACAGATCCATTTCCAAAGCCAATGCAAATCTCCAACATCGGGATTATAATTTTTTACACTAGCTTTTTTTTCCTGCCCTATGTTTTAAGTGGATGTGAGTTTTGTCACTCCCTAACAGGATTGCCATTTTCAACCTCAAGAGCAATAACTCTCTGGCTTTGTTGTCAAGCCAAACGCCCACAGAGAGTAAAACAAACCAAGTATCTGTCATACCAAACAATCGAGGTCATCACACATCCAATGCCAACATGTATTTGATACCCACGAGTAACTCACATCTGATATCCAGACTCAAAGGGTTGCTCTCGCCATCACCCTCCGCATTATGAGCGATGCAAGAGTACACGCCACTATCGGCTCGGGTCACCTTTTGAAGTACCAAACTTTGGTTGCTGATGATCACTTTCTTCTGGATGTCGTGCGTCAATTCTCGACCCTAAAGGGAACAGAAAGATCAATGGGTTGAGTTCAACAAATATTCTATGAATATGAATGCGAGAACGATACCATTTGACCGATCTCCATTCAAGTGTGGCGAATCAGATGTGTTTCTTTCCACATTTATGCGCGCCTTGTCTCACTCAACATTCTCTTTAAGAAATAGAGCTTACCCCCACCCTTTTGGCGCTCTATTCCCGGGCCATTTATTCCCCCGGTCCTTCTCTCCTTGGGCGAGCATTGGGGCATTGGCACAAGAATTCCCCCGATCGACCGGGGGTCTCGGCTCTCAACCCTGTTTGGCATTTTACTGTCCTGATAAACGGGGGAGGGAAACATTTCGTTCTCAATTTGCGAGTAAATTCACAGAACGCTTTATTCTAATGGCGTGGAAGATATCGGCTCTAAATTTGGTTCAAACGACATGCTTCAAACAGCATCTTCTGCCAACTCGAGAGGTAAACATATGTATAAAATGTATTTGCTTTCCCCTTGTATATTCAAGGGAGCTACACTTGCACCCACTGGGGATTCTTGCCGGTTTCCGAATATTGGTTTGGTTGGGCAAACATACAAGGGTTGTTGATCAGCTCGTTTAACAATCGAATCATTGGAACCCGATACCGTGAAGGTTTGTGCCGTTCAACATGTTCGGGATTTTTTTCGGGGGTTTCAGGTTCAAAAAAGTGTTGGAAGCACTTCATCATGTGCCAGTCGACATGTGTGTTGGTCTGTTGAAGATGAAGCAAAAAGGGGGGATTTTTACAACCCTATTAAAGAGCGGGGTTGGATGGCGAATAGGGGGAGGGGGGATAGGGATTCGCCCTCTTGGGGCCTTGATAGAGTGAGTGTATGAACACAGAGGGAACTGCATAAAGAACACATTGACGGATCAACTGTCAAGTCAAGGAACCAGGAACCCCCCCCTACCAGTAAGGGGACTCGGTAGCCATATTTGGAACGACAATGCGGCAATTTGGCTCATTCAGATATAGCCGAGCGGGCTCTTGTTTTCAGACATAGTCAGACTTTGGCAATCGGGGTGGGTGTGCTCGCGCTTAAACAATAGTATATCAGGGCTAGCCATGAACTGTACCATACAATACCCACAAACGGGTGCATTGAAATGGCATTCCAAGAACTCCAGATTCTCGTGTTTTGCTTAGTGTGGAGATCGCTGTGCACTTAAATTATGGGTCTCGTAAATCTGAGCAGATACACATCTATTCGTCACATGAAGTAAGGAATGCATTATTTTGATAGCAGGGGCGGTTATGAGTTTTGATCGTTAGACGGACCTCAATGGTACGTCAGCGCTCTCTGGTTGGCGAACGTGAAACTAGGTTGGGTAACAACTTGTTGCAAACTTACATTGTGCTTCCAGGAGATTTTGTATGGCATCGGACTGGCTTTGACAGCACATTCAAAGTAGACATCATCACCTTCCTTGATGTTGGTAGCGTTTAAATTGGAGCCCAGGGTCAGGGTAGAGCTGGGCACATCTGAAAATGGAAATAAATGCCCTCATCAGTATGAAATGAGTATTAACGTCTATATGGCTGCAACCTGAGAGCAACTTTCAACGGGAGGCTGTTTAACTTCATTTAGTTTCTTTTTGAACTTGCCCCTAATGGGCAGGCTTATTATCATTTACACAGTTGTTGGCACTCTCCCCAACCTTGGAAAGTGGTGGGTGTTTATGAGGAAAGGAAAGGAGGGCTTTGAGGAGGACAAAACTTGTTGAAGTATTTTGTGCCATGGTTGTTCCCCTTCAAGGTAGACTTTGAGGTTCACCGGACGAGAGGAATATGAGATTCATCCTCACTTTGGAAACAGGATATGAAAGTTTCGAAGAAAGGGGAAATTACCACCAGCCACATTCATGGCATGCTCCTTTGACACAGAGTTTGAAAAAATGTGGTGGGATTGTAATCACTACCTAGTTCTGATTTAGTCCACGGGCGGTAGTGGCGCACGAGTAGCGCAAAGCTACCCTCGAATATTAATATACGGAAAAAAACAAAGTCGGTCCAACAACCCCCTTTGAAAAAATCCCGTGGTTTTTTTGACCTGGATGAAACTGTCCCTAGACTTGAGTTTTGATGGATGGACCTGAATATAATTGGGGAGTTAAAGTTTCCTCCAGCAGAAAATTGGCCTTTTTCTTTTGCTCCTTTGTGCGAGTGGATTCCCATGGGGTGAGCAATTTCCCCTTCAAGGTCGGTTGTCAGTGGAAAGAGCACAGTATGTTATGTGAACATGTTAATCTCTTAATGGCCTATTGATTATGGAAATACTGCCCATGCCAAATTGACCGACCGTGTCCACTTCGATCCTTCTCTAGCAACGAGTACATTGCGGATGCAGTACTTCTCAGCCGTTTCCACTAAGAAAAGTACAGCACTACTCGAGCCAGATGATGAAAAGCTACATTATAGAACGAGCTTGTTGTATGATGTAGAACCAGAGACCAGTTTCTTAAAGCGAGGGAGTGAATCTTAGATCGAGAAAAGGTCGGTCTGTAGTACATAAGTTGGATCTTTTCTCAATCTAAGATTCATTCCTTGGCTTTAAAAAACTGGGCTCAGGAGTCCAGTATGAATGATCATTTGTCGGAAATCCATGCCTAGCCTGTATTCCTCCGCTGCTGCCATCATCATAATCATCGTCATCATGAACAACAAGCTTGAGTCGTTTTGGTGTACGTACGCCTGCTTAGCCTCTCCTTCCCTCGCTCATAATCGCAGACATCTGATTTACAAGGCTGACTAACAATGGAACCACTTTCAGACAATGGAACACGTCCGTTGTTGGGCAAAGCATTCGACACAAAACACTTTTATCTTAATATCGCTTGAAGATCCCTCGTTCTTCCCATGAGCTCTTTACATCAATGGCATAGGGTGGTTCGAGGGAGGCAAAAATGGGGTAGGTGAGAAATAGACACGGGCACTACAAACTTTTGAAGTGCTCCACTATACTTGATTAAATTGAACAACTGGGTCATCTTTTTCGAGCCCGAAGGTGCAACCAAGTCCGTTTGTATCTATCTCTATCTTGGCTGAAGACTAAAAGCAAAGCGGAGTTCCTTGTTCGGAATTCTTACCAAAGCTGTCCTTGTCACGAAACGGTCCAATAAAAGAGAAGAGTTGAACCATGGTTCGTGGACCGACCGACCCACCAAACGACCGACTAACCTGCCAACCTCGGTTCCAACCAACCGAAGGAACGAAAAAAAGTAGAGAACAGCTGGTTTGATCCAATTCCCAAACTTCATTTCTACCCCATAATCAATCACCTTGAGAGAAAGTTTGCCTCCTTGGGTCCCTTTCATATCTTAAGTGGCAGAAAACCTCTCGTTTTCATGAGAAAAACAACCGTCGATCCCAGGCTTTCTAAATTGATGTCCTTACTGCCAATTGCATTGAAGGCCTAAATTTCATTCCTATAAACTCAATAAGATTGATTGAGTTTGTATTTCAAGGACATTTGACGTGTCACTTCAGTAGCCTCAGAGGGATTGTGATACATCTTTCGAAAAAGATGTTGGAGATTGAAAAGCGAGTAAACACGGGTGCCCAAAATAAAACTTTATGACGGGACGAGGCAATGGCCACCCTATAAAGAAAGACCCACCAAAAAGGATCAGGCACAAACTGCATCGATATCACTCGAAGCCCACACCGCTGCATCGTCACGCGGCCCAAGAATTTTATAACCCGGCCCAGCCAGGATCAAGTTTGATCGTTGTTGGCATCTTCGCACGTCGTTTTCTTCCAATGATCAAGATTGTGCACACATTGCACAACCACGCCCGTACTTACAATGAATCTCCCATTTCCACGTGTCTTCCATCATGGAATCTGGCAAGTTTGGATTCCCGGCCCGACAAGCTAAAAGGCTCCCGGCGTCCATAACATTGGGAGCAATGGTCAAGGTGCTGATCGTCACATTCCCATCCGGAGAGGTCTGGAACGAGATCCCGTCTCTGATCTGTAACGCAGAAGACGAAGAAAATTAGCATTTGAATGGCTTTGACAACATGCTTTGGTGAGCGGCACGCATTTCTTTTCCGTTTCTTCCTCATTCTGGCTAACTTCTAAGGGTGCAAAAAAGACTGCTGCCTTGAATTGAGGATCTGGCCTACATTTCGTCGTTGCCGTTTCAAGGGAACCATGGGAGGCTGCAACGTCTTTGAATGAGATGATTTGCGATTCATTTCCCCATGATTTGACATCCTACAGCTCCCCTGCCAGACCGAACATGTGCTCTCGGAGAACAAACCAGCACAATGATAAATAGCCATTCCTAAACCGAGCATATCTCATCCCCTGACGTCGATGAGGATGATGATAATAATGATGAAAGCCAGCCGGTATTACAATATGCCGCGTCCATTGAATTAGAAAGAACCCATAAATCCTGGGATGGCTCTTCTAATGACGCGGTAATGTACGCCCAATACCCAATGGCCAAAACAATCAACAGGGGTCATTTCAGGGTGACTGAATGAAGAGAAGAGATATCTAAGCACCACTCACCTGTTTGCCAGCCAACCACCAGGAAATCACCGGTGTGGGTCTGGCCCCGACTGATCGGCATTGGATCTCATACAATTTGTGGGCGGAGAGCGGTTCGCGAGCATTGAGGATCCGTACTTCCGTCGGGCCAACTGGAAAAAATAAATAACAAGATCATGATGAGCTTGCAATCCGGTGGGAAGAAGATCTTTAACAACAAATCAGTCAAACACTTCGGTTGAAGTTTTTCTCCGCTTGTTATACCATGCGATGCGGTTTGGTCTCATAGATTGAAATGCTAAGATCAAGATCGTATGTTTCCAAACCCTCTGAAATACTGGGCTCCAAAAGGGGCCTTTCGTTCCTTGAGTAAAAGAGGAGAGATGGCTCGGAAACGTCATGGGTAATCAAGTTCCAGGTCTCATCGATTTCCAGGTCCAGTTTGTTTTTTACTTTTCAGGCGAAAAACGATCCCCCCCCCTCTCCCTGTCTTTCTCTCTATCTCTTTCTCTCTCCTCTAATCTTGGCTCTAATGAAGGAAACGAAGGCCAAGAGGTTTCGATTTCACTTCAAATTGATCTTGCAGACGCGAGATCGTACGTTTACATCCATGGGTGAGTGAGAGTCCGACTTCCAGGCCCTTTAACTACATGCTTGGTCGAAGTACTCGGAGTAGCTACAGTAGTGAGTCATTCGTTGGTTTGGCCGTTGGTTGGATCGTCGCTCTTTAGAGAGAGAGAGAGAGAGGCAGAGATGGCTTGATTTATCTCTTTCTCTGGCTCTAAGAAAATCAGATGGAAAAATTGGAAAGGACTTCTCGTCGTCTTGAAAGCAATTTCTCTCGAGCGAATGAAAGAGAGAAAGAGATTGATTTTCTGCGGTTTTGCAGATATTTTCCTCTTCTCGTCGCCCAAAGCCTGATCATGGAAATGGCTGATTCAGACAAGTTGATTCGGGATTCGCTTCACCCCGTTCAATTTCCTTGAAACCCTGACCCGATGTGACAAGGTGTTTTTTTTCAAATGGGAAGAAGAGAGAAGATGATTTTGGATGAGGCGTTTGAAATGCGAAAAGATGACATTGGGCGCGAAAATTTAGGGGCCTGCACGGCCGAGATTACGAAGTGAGGGGGGGCCTTGTAATGCAAGAAAAATGGTCTTGAACCGATTTTCTCGTTCCACATCAAACCATGATTAAGTGAGGGAGGCTCCAGAAAACAATTCATCAAAATAATGGAGACCATGCAAGCACAAGAATCTCGTTTCTTGGGCATCCAAGTGGAGAATTCCGGCTACCCTGTTTACCCCATAGAATTATTATCATTGTTCTTATTAGATAGCCCAGTACACGTACTCTGGTTTGCAATGCTTGGCTTAAAATGTAGATGATATATGAACGCATTGCATGTCTCATTAAACGGTCTGACTTCATCAAGGCAACCTTCTGGCCATGCACAGATTTGTTTGCTTCATCCAAGAAGGCCCAGCTGAGCTCTTTATGCTTCACGGCAAGACATCCGAGTACGCTCTTGCTCAGCCATAGAGATACCTAGATTCACCACTCGTCTTGAATCCTCGATTCAAAATGCAATCCCAAACCCAACCAGGGTTTTTGAAATGTCATGTCCAATTTGACCTGAAAACATCCCCTCATTGAAGATCACATTTACAAGCTGTGCTCGATTTCAAGTCGAGGCGCTCAATTTCATTGGTCTCTATGCCAGTCTATGATTCTTCGTTCCTCGTCCTTGAATACAACGTCAGAACGAGAGGAATTGGCACTGGCGTCCATCTATTCCTCTGCATTTAAACTTGGAAGTAATGATAATAATAATGACCAAGACTCTAAAAAAGCCACTACCGAACCATAGCACATTCTGGCCCGATGATGCTCAGCCAGTGGGCCAAATTCCGGAGTGGAGCCCACAGATCGGAGAATTCGAGCCTGAAAGCCCATTGCAGTGCGATGAGTTGGCTGACCTCTGAGCTGAGTAAGTGTGGAGGCAAGTAGTAAGCTCCGAGATGGTCTACGTACAGTACGTATGAGTATGAGTACATAGTGGAGCTCAAGCCGAGCAAATTGTGTAAAACCCCGGGGAATCCATGTCGATCCAAAGAGCTATTCAACTATCTGCGTAACAACACCCGCGTCTTTTTCTCTGGTTTCAGAACCATTCGAGTATGGGTTTCGCCCCTCTTAGTCCAACGTTTGAAATGCGATCATGGTGTGCAAAACTTGGAACTGAAGACCTCTAAGGAAAACTCTACTTTTCGATCACCGCCTGACTCACCATTATCTTTGATCAAGACATAAAGTGGGGCATTTTCCTATAATTAAAAAGGACTTCCACCCAGAAGAGCACATTATCCTCAACCCTGGGATTAAAATGGGATCACGAAGGGCTTTACCAAGAGCTTAATGAACCTGACTTTCCAGACTGGCCGAGATCAAGAGAATGGATGCAATCGGGCTGATCTCGAAGAACTCCGATTTTGTCACTCTCGATAAAGCATGCATCTCTGGGCGGAATTGGTTCCAAGAACAAATGGAAGTTCCAGGCCCAAACGCCACATTTAGGGTTGTAAACTTTTATGCCTGCCCCGAGATAAATATCAAATTGGCAAGAAATCCTAGACCCGTGAGGGAGTCCGCTCAGCCTTTTTCTTCATCAATACTCACTTTGTGTTTGAACTACATTATTTTCCTGAGAATGGAGTGGGGTCATTCGAGATCGGGCTAGGAGAGTGCCCAGGTCGGTGGGGAGGTCATAAAAATAGTGCTGGTCTTTGAGTTGGGACTCGATGATCCGCCTTGAGGCGGCAGTGTTTAACATACTGTATATCAGGACCAGCCTACATAGCTCAGTCTGTCAGACCAAATGTCTTTATTAGGATTCTGTTTGAAATGCAGTCAAGCTCCATAAAGCAGACCATTACTGGATGGGCCATCATCCAGCGTAATTTGGTCAAATTGGGGTTCTTTTCAGGTGCCCTCAGAATTAAGACAGAACAATGATTGAGAAAATA
>NC_081446.1:875484-952001 GCF_007210705.1 Tigriopus californicus
TGGTGATGATGATGATGATGATGATGATGATGATGATGATAAAAGGAGAAGAACTCGGGCATAATGTGCGCCCCAGCAAAGTAGCCGGATTTTTCGTCGGGTGAAAAGACAGGAAACCACATTGGACTACAATGGGTCAGCGCTCTATTATCGGGTTGAAAGAATCTGCAGTGTGCTTTTTACGGAGTGAAATCCCACTGAAAAATGGACCTTTTTTCAAGCGAGTGAGAAAAACACGGTTAGTGATGGGGGTGCTTTCGTCTTCTTTTCCGTCCTCACTTTGTCTTCGGATCATTAATATCGTGGCTAATGATGATAATGCCTCACTATCTGGGCTTGGCGGAGAGCGCCCAAACTAGAGCATAGATATCTGTGCGCCGCTCTTGAAGCGATTAATGCGCCTTCTCTACAGTAACCGATTATCTTGGTATTACTTCAGTACTCCAACGGAGCAAGAAGAATATCTGTGGATTATCAACAATTTGAAGCGATTTCGTCTGACGCATTTCCCCGAAAGCGGAGCAATCATTCAAAATGATGAGCATCGTGGACGGAATGGAGCCGATCGACAGACCTTAAGACAGACAGACACATTGACGGACTTGACGAGTAATTTGCACCTTAAGAAAACAAAGCATCGCTGTTCTTCTCGCTCTTCAGGTGCTCAGACTCTTCTGAGGGCGCTTTCCCCCGGAAAAAAATGCCGTGCACGAGAATGGCTTTGGGCGCATATTTTCTGGGCCAAAGTATTTGAAAATTGAAATGTTTCATCAGACGGTATAGGAGGTATAGCCCTGCATGATGATAGGCATCCACTTTCCAGCGAGGTCTTCATCTACCAGTTGAAAAAGACACGTATATAATTGCTTAGAAGTCCTGGCTACAAATATAATAGTCTTGCATGAACTGGTCTTTGGACAAGGCCTAGCTTGGCCGAAGTGATGCCGCCGCCAACAACCCCAAAAAACTTGACCGTAGCCGGCCACGTTGGTCTATGGTGCCAAAGAGTTTGCAGGCTCCTAGGTAGTTTGTCTCTTGAAAGCACATGGAACAAATCATGGAGGGATCATCTCCAATAGTTGGAACACTTCCAAGCATTTTGTTTCTACTCTTAGGCCCCTCGAGGGCATTCCGTCCTTTCTTCTTCCTTCTGTGTGTGTGTGTGTCTCTCTCTACCTCTCACCGCGTTTGTTCCTTTTCTGTGCCTCCTCAGTCAGTGAGTCGTCTGTCTTCTTCCACATATTCTAAAGAAGAAAGGCTTTTGATCAATTGCTACCAGGATTCTGGACAAAAAGCTTCTGGCTCTGGCACAAGTTGATCTTGACCCAATTCGGTGGAAAAGGACCTTCTCGAATCAATTTCCCCGGTCGATTTTGCCGAGTCGGACAACGGGTTGAAATATTTGTACGCGCATGTCATGGCGTGATTTGGAATCCAGATCAAGATGAAATAAATCAGATCAGGGTGCCAAGCAATCAACTGTGGCACAATTGGAAACGGAAACGCTTTGTACTGGCACCTTCGCTAGGTCCGTAAGGCAAGAGTCCTTTTCGCATATTCACATCGTCAGATCAATCTTGCCAAAGTCCTTTCGGCATGCAATCTATAACATTGCCAAAAAAGGGATTCAAGTGAAGCGATATAACCTGGTAGGAAAGCATTTTGAATTCAGTTCACAAGCAAATCCTCAAAATTCGTCAGCTTCACATGATGTGCCAAATTTGAAGTACATTAAAGATAAATTCATCACGAAGTACCAACCAACTCAAAAATATTTTGGACTCAGTATTCGACGAGGGTTAGAAAGTGGTCGGAAACCTATTGAGTAGTTACGAACGACGTGAAAGGTGAGAGATATGAAATTCGAAAGATCTCTTTTTGACGATCCATCCAGGTTGAATAGTGACAATGATGATGAAGAAAAAGAAGATGAACCCCTCGGATAACTTGACATTTCCCGGAGATGTTGGAGGGTGATTGAGGCAAAGGTATGACGATCAAATCTGTTCTTTTCTCCCCTCATCCTTCCCTTCGATCTCTGAATCTCATGAAGTCATTCGCCTTCCCCGCCAGTCACAACAATCTCTCAAGACCCAAAAGCAAAGTAGGAAAGGTGGGCATTAAGGGGTACTTATAGTTCGATTTAGAGGTCAAATGTTCAAGTACCTGTCGTTTCAAGCGCAGAACTGACATTATTTGCCCAAACAGTCGGAGGAGAATCGAATGAAGTTTTTCCTTTCACCCCGACGAGTTCGTTTCTCACTTTGGAACTTGGAATGTCAGCTGTCAGGATGGCCAAATTGGGCATGGCTGTTTATGGCAAGATGTATGGGGCGAGGATGTCATCGCTAATTCGCTCGCTTTACCCGCAGTCACCAATCACCCCGCCAACGGCCAGACACACACCCGACACCCCACTCACACTCGGGAATCCCATCTTACGCTATTGAAATTAGTCACGAGCACTCAAGGTGTGATGTTGTGATTTTATGCGTTCAAGTCCCAAAGTATTGCTGTGGTGATGACAGCCATAATCCGGGGATTTAATCCGGGTGATAACAGTTTCAATCCATTTGACCCGTCAGATCCCACAAAGCCCAAACTTGGATTCTCAAAAGAAACACGGGTTCAGCTGTTTGTAGTCGAGGGGGATATACTTGTTCAGAATTTTGATGTCTCCAGTCTGGAAGAAGTTTCCTCATTTGTAAGCTCCCCAGAACGCCAGGTTGTGGTTTCTTTGTGTGTCTTGAGATCAAATCTTGCCAGGTTCTTTCGGTTTCGAGGAATGGCTCAAAAATGCCAGATGAATTATATCCTATCACGTTAATAAAAATCGCTGATGACGAAGTGCATCAAGATTGAGAGATGTGACAGGATGGATATAAAAAAATGACGACTACCTCCCCGCCACTCAGAAATGCAAATTCTTTGTGGATGAGATAATGGGGGTAATTCCACCGCTTTGAAGTTCTAATCCACAATTAAGCGTCATTTCTGGAAACTCTGCGGAAGGCGACAATAATCGTGTGAGATCGTTTACCCGTATTAATCGCGGTTGTTTAACGTGCTACATCCTGCCCTGCTTTGTTAATTGGGGAAAAAAACTTACAATGCATGTCCAGTTTCACAGATGTGGAGACAGGTACAGATATGTTGTTATTGGACGCTTGGCACGTGAAGATCGTATGGAGATCAGATCGTCTGAGATCATCCAGAATGAGTTCATTCACCACTTTGTGCCCCATAAAGTCGTCCGAATCGTCGAGGAGGGCATGATCCCTCCACCAAGTCACCTTGGGCAGAGGCCGGCCTCCGTAGGCCTCACAATTCATTCTCAGCGAATCCCCAATGTGATAGGGCCCTAATTTCAGTCGAACCTCTTTCCCCATCTGAGTGAATATCCTAGGCTTCTCCGGAGGAACTGGAACATGGGAAACGGATATTATAAAACCACGCTCTCAATCGGGGTTGCCAAACTTAAAAATACTGACCTATAACGTTCAAATTGACATCCGAAATTCTCGTGGGAGCCTTGCGGAAATCCACTCGGCATTTGTACATGGCCTGATCGGAGTCCCGAACGTTGTCCAGAACCAATCGGCCGGGATCGTGGTCGCCTCGAAAGAAGGCTCGTCCTCCGAGGACGTCATCCGAGGACCAGTGACGAGCCTCCTCATACGACTTGTCTCTTGTATCAAAGCTGAAAAGATGCATATTGGAATGGTAAAAGTACCCCTTGAAAGACGGCCATGTTTCCATTGCACGCAAGGCGAACAATGGGGGAAAGTGAATGCACATACGTGTAGATAGGCAGAGCAGACTCATTCTTGAACCACAGAACCAATCTGACTTTGTCGCCATAAATAGGAGCAGTGATATTGCATGGAAGATCCACGGAACTGCCTTGGACAGCCGACACAGAGGACACAGGAACTGGAAACCAGAGAAAATTGACGTTAATAGGAGTCGGCATTTGGGGTCGTTTTCAATCCCCTCCCTTCTTTGTACTGCTGTAACAGCGACGACTGAAGTGAAGGGAGGAAACGATCGAGAAACACGTGTTTGGAGTGGGATCAAATATCAATAAGCGTAAAATGGGGCTCGTAACAAATATTCGAATGTCAAGGAAGGACCAGGGGACCCATTCGTATCGATGGCCAGGGCCTGAGTCACGATCGAGCCACCGAACAACCATCGCAATTGAGACGACAGTAGTGATTCTTGTCCTAATTTATGTCCCACCCTCAGTTGCCAATTGGAACAACGACTCCGAGCCTTTTCATTGGGATTGGAGCACTTTTCCGGCTGAAGAAAAAATCCCCGGATCAAGAGTATTTAAGACAAGGAAGGAAGGCTGAAAAACCAATCCATATTATCCACTTCGCCTCTCTAGCTCAGTCGCATTCCCTTCCACTGCTGTGTTCCTTCCCTTTGTCGTGGTTCCTTCTGTCCTCTTTCTCGTTGTGGATTGCTCTTTATCTCTGTCTCTTTAGGGCTCATCCTTTCTCTTTTTCCCCTTCAGGGTCCGGGAAGCAACTAATCCATTCCAAATTGAAATTGGAGAGGTGTCGATAAGTTTTTTTTTCTCTACCCAAATTCAACCGAGAGGTTGTATTGAAAGTCGAAGATGGAACCTGTCAATCTCAGGACGAAAGTTTGACACTGCATCGCAAAAAGCGACTCTAGGACAACTCATGAATGAGGGGAATTGGTTTGGTCCCGAAACATGGAAAATTGCTCTGAGGGAAAGTAAAAGAGGCTCCGAATAGGCTGTAAGGATCAAGCCTGGTGGAAAATGACGATTATGAGCAGACCCGTCAGCCCCTAGGAGGGAGAGGTGCCCCTTTTTCTGGTCCTGATATGGTGATCCATCAAATGCCAAGAGTTCCAGGCACTTTGGAGCCCCATTTACGCCCAGATTCACAAGATCAATCTCTGGATTGCCAACCTTATTCTCCTTTTAGTCGAGAGGGAAAGTATTGGCAATCGCATCTGCTTCACACGAATTTTCCCCATGTCCCTACATTATCAGGCCTGAAATTATTAGCTCGCTTTTTGCAGGAACTTTATTCAAAGAGAATCACTCTTGAGTTAGGGTCAGTGCCAGCGTGTTATAATTGCAGACTCTTGGTTGGCCCTTCAAATGGGCAAGTGATCCCTCCCAGGGGATATTTGCATCTTTCTTAAAAGGTTCATTCACACCTTGTGATTCTCTATTTCTAATCTCGTGGCTCAATGAGCCGTGTCCGATTGCAATCCATTAATAGCTCTTCCCCAACCCACATGTATAGTATTCTCCATTGATAAATATTATCCAAGGCAATCGTAATTGCAGTTTGCCCTTACAAATTGTAAATAATGGGACCGGACTATTGTAAACAAACGCAAAGTTTGAACATTAAGCCAATTTCATCTCGTTTTTTTCCACTCCTCGTCACATTTACCCCTTTGCACATGCTACGCAAACAAAGGCCAAGAGCCAAGACAGGGAAGGAGTTTCTGCTCCATGCTTTGCTTATGGCAGGGGCCATGAGTCAATTGGTGTCATGGGCAAGTGACAGAACGTAATGGATTTGCTAATTGTGCCAGGAAAAAAGTGGCCGGCTCTTTAGTATGCACGGACGGGGCACTTCTTCAATACGAACACTGAACATTCAGTACAAAAAGAGCAGACCAACTTGACTCGGGAACTCGGTCCGCTCTATGATGGATCGAGAATGTGACGACATGTCTTCGCATCATCTGCTCATGACATCTGCAAATTCACACTTCCTCAAGGACGCTCACTGTTGCCCTTTGAATATAGCTTGGATCGTTTTTCTTTCACTTATATAACTGGATTTAGTGTGCACTTGAATCTGGGATCCGGAGGTTGAGAAGACAAAGGGTTGTTGGGATTAGTTGAGTCCCTTGATATCGATCAAAGGGATTATATGCACCACTCGAACTAAATGTACCCGGAATCAATCCGTCCAAGACAAGAAGGGGGGTCCTTCAATTCCCGAGACTATTGTTTCCAGATCCACATTGGTCATCTAACTTGTTCTGGAATGGCATGAGATTGGGAAAGGTTCGGCATCTCGAGGGTGACTGGACAAAGTGTAACCATTTTTAGGTCAAATCGCCAATTCCGTTCCGATTCCGAATGTGGGAGGGAGAGGGGAGGGGGGCTGGCTGATCTACTCACATATCGGGGATGGGCCGTATTGAGGGAGAGAGGGTTGACGGCCTTTTGTTCCATTGGGAACGCTCCGATATACCACATGACAAAGCAAGGTTCTCCCAATTATTTGTAACAAGCCAATAACGGGTTTATCTGAAGGAGTCTTTGGACTCGTGTAGCATATGGAACACATGGAATAATGCGCAGTAAGCCCTTGGAGGTGGTTTTTAACTGGATTATACTGAGCAGGTACAAAAGTGAAGGACGAAATGTCGTTATTCATGGTTGTCGTTATTGAGCTTCACATTGTGACCACGTGGTGTTGTAAATGAAAATTGGACGTATTGGATTTGTTTGGGAAACATGGTTGGCACACATTTCCAACTGGTACTACCCGTTCAAAAAATTGAAATGTTCGTTGGTGAATCAACTGAAAACCTTTAATGAGTTAAATGCTGTTTTGCTTCAAATTTGGCAGATTCGTGCAAGATACACTTTCCCGCCATGTTAAGTAGTCGATCTATATTCCTAGAAATACTAAGCAAATAATCCTTTTTTTCCCCGGAATTAAAGAGCACGTTTGTGGTATCGTCTTTTTTTCGTTCCACCAAGCCCAAACAACAATTAATGGCATATTCAATCATGATTGAGAAAGAGAAAGAGACGACTGCATGGAAACCATCTTGCCAAAAAGACCATCATCATCATTCGTGCATTCCGAAGGAATCACAAAGCAAGTCCTGTCATCATCTGTATTACGTAGACTCTGTATGTAGCTTAGAACAGGGCTCATCAAAGGGACTACACTGTCAAAACGAAAAGTACGAAAGCGTCTACGGTTTCCATTGTGAGTGACCGAAGCGAGTTCTAGGAGGGGCTTATCATACTAAACAAATGCTTATTTAGGATCTCAAGATTGAGTGGCTAAAGAAACAGTCAACCCTGGAGGAACGTCCAAAAATATTTTCAGTGCCAGACTGACAAGCTAAATTATTTTGGGCGCTTCTTCGACCGGGTGCGTCAGACCCAAGGTAACAATGGGACTGGAGCCCTCCTGGTAGTTAAGTCAAAGCGTTGCTGAACACCCTGTGCAAATCCGTAACTGTACTTGTGCATTGGGTTGTTGTCTTTCTCTTTTGAGGCGCGTTGCTCTTCTTCGCCAATTGATGGGAATGCCATTTAGATAATGGGCACATATTGTTTTCCTTTCGTACTATCGTCAGCTTTGATCGTCGAGGATCGTCTTAGCGCTCTATGGTGATAATAACCCGGTTCCAGCCCTGAAATCGACAATCTGACTAAGATGCCTAACTCTTCGTCTCCTACATAAATCTCATAGCTCGAGAAAAATGACACAAAATGACTCATCCCGTATCTATTGATCCCCTGAACTCGCCCCCGAGATATATTATCCGGAATTTTCAATGGTCGGCTTCACCTATTATATTCGGTTGCTCCGAGTTTATCTCGGGCATAACGCACGCATGCACATGTCCAACCCTTTGAGTCATATTTGTTCACACCCAAGTCAAGTGCTTATCTTCCGAAAATTCGCCTCAACACGATCGAATGATTCAAGCTCCTTTTCCTTCTCTCCTTCAGTCAAGTCAACGAATACATAGTACCTATATCCTTCTTATCTAGTGAATGAATTGGAACAGATGGAACCAACTTCAGGTCTTTGATGGCAGCTACTACCGCGCTAAATCCGTAAATCGGATTGCCTCGGGGTGTGAGCCCGACGATGGATTGCTTCCAAATGATCTCTTTGATTCAATGATGCTAATCTGCTTGTACGACCGGACAAAAGCATCAGCCAAGAACCTCGTCCATCCAGGAAAGTGTGCAGGGTGCGGCAGTGGTGGTCAAGCCATCTGTAGTATTTTGTACGTACGTATATGCACAGAGAGTGAATGGATGGATGGTTGGTTGCTTGGTTGCTTGGTGGGTTGGTTGGCCAGTCCAACATGAGGAAATCACAAGCGAACTCACTCTATGGCCCGGATGTTTATTGATTTCCTCATCAACGATGAATCGATTGGCTTACTTGGGAGTAGCGCACCCAACGATCCCCGGACATTGAATCGCGGGATTTTGGTCCAAAGCCCATGAAAGAAACCCCGACTCGTGTTTGGCTGAGGTTGAACTTCCATTGGGAGTTGTTTCGCCGTCATGGGGAACTTCAATTGAATATGTTTACTAAAGCGATTCCTGTTGGTGGGTTATTCATTCAAAGCGCCTTGACAAATGATGGTTTGTCTTTTGTGAGTTTGTTGACTCGACATCTCTCAAATGGCAACATCAACCATCAACCATCAGCTATCTATCTACCACCATAACGAGCACCAGCCAACAACGACAGCCCCGTGGCTGTTGACTGTCCACTTTGGCCCTGAATCACGTGCATGGTCTTTAATTGGTTGGTAATAGGCAATTAAGAACGAACATTCTCCCCCGTTGTTGCTGTTGTGGTCGTCGTCGTGGCAGTTATGGTCTGTTGTTTTGTTGTTGTTGTTGTTGTTGTTGTTGTTGTTGTTGTTGTTCGTGGCAACCAAGTATGTATTACTACTGAACGAGACAGACGTCGGGATCAACCATCTTCCAATGATTGGCTTGAATCACTCATTTCGGCCGATGATCCAGAGCACAAGAATGCCAGATATGCCACAAATTCTTGCATCCATCCTCATCAAACATCCAATCGTCTTCCCACGTGTGCTGGTTCCCTCTTAATGACAAAGTCGACACAAATCAAGGGTTTCGAACACATAAATAACCGTGGAATGAATCATGGTTGTTTTTGTCGCGAGGCCCCTTGAACATCACTCGATGACACCCGCATGTGTCAAGACTTCAAGTCTAAAATATTTGTCACGTACAGGGAATTATTCGACGAATCCGCCCACGCAGCCACCAATCTCGAAAAAGAGCCTGATAAGCAAAACTTGAGTGCGGTCAAATTAATGGCTTTGGTGTACGCTTAGATAATGCAGAGGGGAGACTTTCCATGTCCATTCTTCATTGTCATTGCTCCTCTTTGTATGAATAACCAGATTAGAGCATGAAAAAGGTGTGCCAATTACGAACATACTCATTCAAAATGGCCCAGCCATTTACTCTCTTACCCCTGAAGAAGAGAGTTGGCTAGTTGTTGGCTAAGGCTCATCAAAAATTCTCATATGCATCGAAAACTGCCTTTTGTCCTTCTGACAGGTGAAAAATGTTCATTAGCTTCCTACTGTTCTTTCCTGCCCACTGTGAATTCGCATTTCTCAATGAGAACTACTGTCCATATCTTCTTGGTTACTTGGCGGTCAACTTGAGCGTGATTAAAAGAACCAGCTCTACTACACACACACACGCATGCACCCACACGTGCGTTCACTTCTACTTGGAAGGGAGGCAATGTGCCTTCTGATTAAAAGTGGGTAAATAAGTAAGTCTCCAAGGACTGCCTGGGTCCATCGTCAAAGCCAATAAGTTCTGAGTAACCGAACCAACCAACCATCCATCCATCCATCCATCTATCTCGAATGCCTCTTGTCTCCTCTTGGTTGACGAAGTTGTTGAGAATCAATTATTTTTCCATCTACGTAGACCTCCTTCCATCTTCAATAAACGTGGTACGTTCTGGTTGATAATGAAATAATGAACTAGACGGGACAATGCAACCAGCTAGCTAGCTAGCTAGGTAGACCCACGCCCCCTTCTTCTCCTCCGATTCAGCTGAATCAAAGCTTTGGCTGCTCCCATCAAATCAAATTTAATTAACTTCAAACCACTCGACCATCGGCATTAAGACCGTTTTGGGGAACGACAAAAATGTGAGGAAGGAGAACGTGTTATTTATTTGGTGAAAGGACAGATTCTTTGGCAGCTTCAGGTTTCAACTTGGATGGATGGTTGCGATCTGCGATGGCTATCATCTTCGTTGAAACCATCTGATAGTTCTACCACTACCACTCTGTAGTATGCACGAATCTGTCTTTCTATGGATAGAAGCAAACACCCAGCAGGACATCTTCTCCCACTTCACTCGTTCTCGTCTTTAGTTGGTTGGTTAGTCGTGCACGACTGATGTCCAGGTAATTTGGGGAGCTCACCTGAAATAGAGATTGACAGGAATGCTCAAGCACACAATAACGAGGTGGGTTCAAAGAGCAAACAAATGACACTCGAGAGTCAAAATTTCAAAGTCAACAAAAGGAGCAAATCTCCCTCTTTTTGCCACGTGGGTGCTGGAAACTGCCCGGAAACATCGACGAGTCGTATTCTTAGCTGATAAAAAATGATTACAATAATCCCGCTAAATCCGATTGTATCTCGAAGTATGCAATTGATATCAGGGACTGCCTTTAGCGCTTCTCTTGGAATTTAGCTTCAGAGAATCCGCACAATCCTCGCTTTGGGGATCGGACCTATGGGGATGTGAAACAGCCAGCTAACAGAGAGAAGGTGCGAAATGTCCGTTTTGTAGAACGCGGAGAAGATTGCCCCAAGGGAAATGTGGCACATCATGCGGACTCATTTGAGACCGAGGAACCGGATGGGTCCCAGTTGACCATTCAGGGGTCCCTCGTGGGTAAGGGAAGGGGACAGGTCATTTTTGCTAATACATGGGATCATAAATGACCTGTCAGGAGACTCGGCTCGGTCAATCGAAAGGGGACGATTTATTTTTCTTTTACAAAGAGATTACACCCGTTGCAACACTTGAAGTGAATTCACATGTGAGGGATGTTATTCGTTCGCTCGAGACCGTTTCCCGAAACTGGATTCGCATATGTTGAAATGTAACCCAGCTCAACTTTAATTGTGCCCAGACATGGGATTTAAGCAATCTTGAAAGAGATGGATTCTAATAAAGCGATGTAATTGCCCTGAGACGGCTCAACAAATTAGGTTCAGGGCAAAAAGGGATCACGCGAAACGAATGCGAATAAGATATAAATGAGGTCGTTGTTGCCTTAAGGCTGAAATATTGGCACATCACGACTGCACATAATGGCAAACACACTCACACTCACATACATGTCTTGGAGATTGGCACAATAATGTCGAACATTTTAACCAGCTTTTTTCCCAGTTATTCACCCATCCATAGCTAAATGTTGGGTGGATTCGTGTTGTCCTAAGGAGATTTTCATCTGCAAATCGAAATGTTTCCTCTCTTCTGGCATGTTGTGACGTGCTTCCAAGATTCCAATTTGTTCCAAAGAGATGGCTAGAGTCGTCCTTGAAAAGGGCAACTCGCCAATGGATGGCCAAAAGTGTTCCTTTGGCAATTTGAGACAAAGTCTCTAGTTACCTCTGTGGCTGAATCCCTGGGAATGGCGGATTGGCACGACATGCAAAAATTTTCCAAAAAAGTTTCAAGCGGGCATTTCATGAAGTTGCAAACTGAACTAGAGCTTCATTTATTCAGGGAGCCTGTAATTAACAAATTGAGACCAAATCTCGCCTTCTCTCAGGTGTATGTATGAATGACGAGATCTTGCGTAATTAGAGGACTTCTTCCTTTTGGCTCTCGAAAAAAAACAACAACAGTAGGAACGACCTTGACTACGTCGTAGATCCAGTTGAGGAACCTTACGCGCCCATGAATGGATGATATCTAATCCTTCTTTGAGGCATTTTGGGTGCGTGACAACAACAAAGGGATTCCTTCCCCATTGAAGGCAAATCTTCTGCCCATGGACACGGGGATATTCTCATTGTACTCGTTGTGAAAAAGATATGTGTATGTGTGTTTTACCTCGATCTCCCCAAAAAGAGTACTCGTACTAGTACCATCTCACCTTGGGAGATAAAGCAGGAAGCGATTGAGATGGATTTATCATCATCCCAAGAAATACTACTAACACGCCTTAGCCAGAGTGGTGAGACTGGGAGGCTGTGAGGGTACGATAGGCCCTCGCATTATTCTTTGGCATGATATGGGAGAAACTGGCCGGATCAATGCACTACTATCTCCGCTATATCTGGATCGAAGTAGGCCATGGTCGGGGGAGCATCGGCTTGACCTTGGGCTAACCAAAACAAGACTGTTCAGCGGCTACGATGATTCGAGGCGAATGACTAAATAAACATGTCTTTCTTTCTAATCGGATCCATTCCAATGAGATCAGTCCGTAGATTTGTGGAGGTTTGTGCTCTTTGGTGGTGCGAGTGTGGGGTTGTTTTTCATGATGTTATGAGCGTGACTTCTTCAAGTGTTTCTTACGCCTGAAGCTGCGTTTTTGTTGGCAACGGAAATCATGAACTGTGTCTTGAAGGCTTGAAATAGGGTTGGGCATGCACTTCAATTATGAGTTATGAGGGCAGGATATGGGCTCAAATTAGTCAAAATGCCCACTTGTCGTCTCATTGCTTGCCTGCCTCCCCTCAAATAAAGAGCGGATCTGGGCTCTTTTTTTTCTTTCCTTCGAGTTCAAACTTGGCGTGTCTGGGGAATTAGTGGCAAAAATTGCTCGTTGTAAATACAAGACGAGAGGTGTGTTTTCAGCTTGCAGGGAATGAACATCGAATTGTGCCTGGAGGGATCATTTTATTCCCATTTGCACAACTCGAACTGATTGCTGGCCATGTTGGATCTCTTACTCGTTCTCGTAAATTTGATTTGATAAATCCGTCTCCCTGGCGTATTACTAACCTGTGCAGGCCGTTCAAGCCCTCAGGAGGCCAATCAATTGACCCCTTCCTTCATTTTAAACTTGAAGTCATCATAAAACCGTGAGCGTAATAACACCTGTTTCTTGAACCTTGTGGCCTCTCCCTTAAATGCATAATGTCAATACATTGTAAAGTAGGTATTTCAAATCGGTTTATCTCTATCTAACATCACGCCGTTCGTTCCTCACCTTGGCATTTTCGGAGGAGTTTGTTTCAACTCGATCGATTGTTGTTTCCCTCTGCCGACGCAAAATCGTGGCGATTTTCTCAGCAGTTTGCTTGAAGATTTGCATTTTCCCTCCATTACATCGTCAGAGGAACAAAAATCAATCCTTAGCCCGCCTTCTTGACTTTTATGACATGCCCCCTTTGGTTGATGCAACTCGTTGCAGAGTCAGTCCCTCGTAAAAGCTTCATGTCGATTCTTTTTTTGTCCTCCTCAAAATGATGCTTTTTTGCCAACTTTCACCTCTTTCCCATTGACGCATTTTCTTGCGTTTGCCCAATGAAAGCATGGATGGATGTGAGCATGCTTTGAAGGGCATCAATTTCCATGGGAATTTATTGCCATGTTATCGTCTCTGTATGTAGTGTGGTGTAGTGGAAGGAAGGTATGAGAACATTGATTATGGTTGTTGACGCATAATGAATGATCATTCGCATGCAAAGCGAAAAAGATAATGGCTCATTTCCATAACTAAATTCTCACTCGTACCCACTTGCTGGCCCAACGTCCATGATTTCTATAGACCCGTCAGAGAATCATTGCCGTGAATATAAAACCAGAGACACGACGAATCTCTTCAAAAGATTTGTGGATCATTCGAAAATGCCTGAGGGGATCCCTTGATTTGCACCTTTCGAGGGTGGATTGGGAACCATTCTGGATTTTATTGTTCCAGTTTATTTTCTCCAAAAGGATTGAAAAAGGCACCTCAAGCCAGAACACTTTAAAATCTTCACTTTATGTAAAAGAGATGTGAATCTTGGCGCTTTCCGTGTGTCAAGTTCTCATGCGATGGTAAAGTCCATGAAAATCAATTCCACCTCAATGTTTCCAAGGTTTTACGAAATCTCGACTTTGTGTTCAACGTTTTAGCATGTTTGAGAACACATCTGAAGTCACTCATGGGTGGTCACCGCTTCTTTTGTGGCTACACAATTTTTCGGGCCACCCTGCCCTCCAGACAAACAACCCTGTTGTCCATAGATAGCAATCCTAGGGCTAGATCTACACCAATATCAACGTCCATTTGAGGGAAATCACAAGAAACAAACGATAGAGAACGCTTTCACTTCGGGAGTTAAGTTCGTATGATTATCGGCTTCATGTAGTCTTATCTTATCATGGAATCTATGAGGATCCCTTTAGAACGAAGAAATGGTATATGCCTGACACTGATTGCCCAGATAAGATGCTCCCGAGACACGATTCTCAGAGAAATATTCAACGTGTTGCGGTGTCAGTGTAATCACAAGGTGAACATGTCTCCAAGCATTCTTAGTGGAGGTGAGAAAAACGCCAGGAATTTCTGGGGAGAATTTTGTTACTTAAAGCACCCACCATGGAAGCAAGAAGCACTTGCAGTCAATCCTTTTGTTCATTTTTTCATAGGACAGGGTATATTTTCTTAAGGCCAGAAATGCATTCAGGCTGTCACATCTGATTGTGTCCTATTGAGAGGGAAGGAAGAAGTCCTTTTAGAGAGGAGCCTTAGATGGCATGCATCCTCTGTATTTATACACCTTTTCCATCCATTCAAGCAACTCGACATCACTGATATAGTAACAAAATCGAGTCATCACATTAGGTTATAGAATATATCAATAATTAAATGCTACTGGCTTTTGGCCACCACCTTGCAAATGCTATACAGTTCTCCAAGGTGATCATTGGTTTCCACGTTGGATTTGTGGAAATACATGAAGTGGATTAGAATTTGTGGGCACTTGCGGTCAATTTCAATTCAGAGACTCAAAATGAATGTCCCCTTCTGTGTGATGGCATCATGACCAACCAAGAAAGAGCGACGAGCACGCTTTCAAAAGACATTATTTGAATAAAAGCCGATGCAATCAGAGAACACCTCTAGCACGTTTGGCCTCACTCGAGAGATCTAGAATTTGCATCGCTGCAATCACCTTTTTAAAAGGACATTCATTAGACATGTTTACAAAGAGTGCCAAGAACACTTTTTTTCTCAAGTGTCAGTCGCCTCAAGGCCATCATTAGTACAGTATAATGCATAAAGTGTGTGCGATTCATGCAGATATGGCAGTGTACGTAGTTGGGAGGAGCTTTCTTTTACCCACTGAGAAGTCTTGGCAGGAAAGTCGGTGATGTGGAAATGCGAATAATGGAAATTATCATGAGCGCATTCCATATGCAACCTTGGCCACTTTTTCGTACCACCAGGAGTCATCACGCAACCCTATTTCTGGAACAAAATGCCAATTGGATGAGTCCCTGATGAGCTCGTTCATGTTTGGATCAAGTTTTTCCCTGTTTCGTCGTTCGGTCGGGGAGAGGTTAGTTTTTGTGACAAAGCCGAACCGGCTCAATCAACCGGTTCTTCAGGTTAGAAACTGGCGATAAATAACCGTTCCGAGTCCGTTCAGGAGCCAAGAGTAGGTTAACAAAATGGGCGAGAGGAGTTAATGCGTTGACCTTCATCGTTCCGCTCGAGCGCAAGCTCTCTCTTGATAAGTCCATTTGTGTGGAAATGCCAACGAGAGTCGAGCTTATAGAGGACGAAGGCCAACGAGGACGGGACCAAGAAGGCCGCAGGAGAGGATTGAGTTGCTACAAGACCCTTTATTGAGTTGAGAGTCAACGGGTGTTTTCTCCGCACAGCCAGAATTGGGTTCTCAAGGTATTGAGCAAAATGGTGTCCTTGACTTAAACCCACCGTTTCCGTACAAATGAATGTGAACCCCGTCTTTTCGGGGAAGAAAACGACTAGCTTCTTTGGCTCATGGTTCGAAACATCATTATGGAACCAAACAAACATGGTGCATGGGTTCTCGGATCACTCTCTCTCTCTCTCTCTCTCGTTCCTCTATTCTTCCTCAGAAAGAGAAAAAGGATCATTATCAAAAGAATGGGACCGAGAGGCAAAAAAAATGGGACCCTGCGAAGATTGGTGGTCGACATCCAACGAGGGCCTTTTTCTGGCCAAGAAATCTGAAGGGGGGGAGGTTGAAGAGCCCAGGAGCCTCGACTGCCCCAACCTTTTTGGACCAAATGGAAAAGAATGAGAGGCTTGGGCTTGGCGAACCGCTAAAGGAGAGAGAAGGTCGTAATTGGGATCTATTATTCAGCTAACTCGAGGATGCATTTCGCATTTTCGATGAGCCGTGAAACCCGTCCATTAAAGGGGCAGGGAGGATCAGGCCAAAAGGCGAACTGGCGCAATTATTCCTCAAACTATTGATGGCGAGCAAGATGCGGAAGGAAACCACATCAATGGATGGGAGCGAAAGAAAGAAAAACTTCGCGTTGCTGATGGGTGCGAGTGCATAACCGCCATCCCGCTGGCTTTCATGAAGCAAAACCTCCGAATAGGTTCTCTTTCCGAGCGGCTTGAAGAGGGGCACCACCCAACTATCAATAGTTGTTGTTTCCGTGGTCATTTTTATGACCGAAAAAAAACTTTTCTTTCTTCCTTTGTGCCAAACTTGGCCTAATAGAAACCGCCAAAACATGGGAAACAGCTACCGTACTCTCGACTTTGGTCTGAAAAGACGATATTCATCGGGTAAGGTTGCAATAAAAATGATAAATGAAAACGGCGACCTGATTTGACAGGACAAATAAATTTAGCAGCTCTCAGACACGAATTCTTGCTGAATGTATGGCGACATTGCGGTGCGATTCATTTTAACTAGGCACACAAGTTGGCCATAAATTTGGTCGGTATTTGGTTCAGATTGCTTCTGTACCCCAAGATGAATGAACTCGCTCCAGAATCTCTCCTAAATTAAGGGCTCCGACGGAAAAAAACAACAACTATCGAACAACCAAGTCGAAATGCCCATCTTCTTTTTCAAAAATTCAAAAGTCCCTTTTTGTCAGTTCAAACAAAGATATAATTAATGGACTGCTCCTTTCTCTTCCACTTTATTCCTCGAGTCCTCAATTCTCTGCAGCCAGATTATCTGAACTCTCGGGCACACAAAATCAACGAGAAAAAAAGTGAATCCCCGTCCAAAACAGACAGAAGAAAAATTTAATCAAGACCCCTTTCTTTGGCTGCAGTCTGGGCCTATAAGTAGGGGGGCTCCCAAGGTCTCTTACTCAAAATACCGGAGTTGTTATAAAAAAGATATTCCCAGTACAACGACCTCATTCAAAAGAGCCAGCCAGATGCAGTGCTTGAAGTGCTCAGCGTGTTGCGATTCAACTGCATGCTGTTGGTAAATTGGGAGGTCTCTTCATATATTGTTATGTTTTGCCCATTGCCACACGAGGACGCCTCTTCAAAAAGCCGTGCTTTTGTTCGGCCTGATGGTAGTTGGCGCCTACATAATCACCATCTAGGCATCACTTTCAATCTAATGGCAATTTGGAAAATCACATAGGAGGCGAAACACGCGGTGGTGGAGGAGGCACATCTATCAATTGTATTTGTACTCGCGGATGTTTTGCTGGATCTGACATGGCCCACCAACAAACCATTAATATAGCACACTTACACACTTGGGGCTGGTGGGGAAAAAGTTTTCCCTTAAAAAAGCCACGTTACAGCCGTTTCATGCCCGAAAATGTCCAGTTTGGGTGAGTGCTCGACAAGCCATTTGGTTCTGATCTCACTCTAAAACACTTAATGGAACCAATGGCTTGGGAGCACTCTTTCGCGCTGAGATTTCCTACACTGTACTCTTCTTGGTGTGGTGTGACCATTCTTTGAGGCTCTGGGTTGGTTTCTATTCAACTTGAAAGTGGTTTAAACCGTTGGAGTGAGAGTAAAATGGAATTTCCGAGTTCCTTTGACAACAAAACCGAATGTCATTCAACCACCTAATTAATGACATCTCGTCAAGAAGAGCTGGCCACTGACAGGGTGACCAAAATGAAAACGTTTGAAGGTTAGATTATCAGGCGGCTAATCTGCGGCTTAACTTTTCATTTGCCTATCCTGTTGAGGTTGGTAATAATAATACCTGTTCTATTTGCAAGCGGTTTGTGTTAGCATCTCGTCAAGGTAATCCATCTCTACCTAGAATGAATTCCTTTATGGCAACCATAAAGTTGTCGTAGATGTAACAGAGAAAAAAGAAGGAGGAGGCGTAATTGAACTATTTGTTCCATTTTGGCCAACAGATGACAAAACTGGAATTCTTGCCTAGCGGCCTTTTCACATTCGTGTTGAGATGTGAAAGAAAAGTGTCTTTGATTCGATCCAATTGAACGCGAATTGCCATGCTGATGAATTAGTAGCTCAATGACAAGGAAACCCCCAATTTGAGTCTTCCGTGCGCTCTGCTCGTTCCGATCCGTTCCGTTTTCGCCCAGAAGTGCCTCATTTCTCATTGTCTGTTATCTTGAGTATTTTACGATTTTCTGGTAATTGGTCGTCTTGAACTTCTCGCCCAAAGCTCCTCCAATACAAACAGAAAACCAGCCAGTTAGCTTCCTTCTAATGAAGTAGTCTGATGCTTCCAGATTTACGGACTCCTAAAAATTGGACATCTGAACGAAAGGACATCGCTTACCATGCTACAGTCTGTCACATGCGTCACATTCACTGGCAACCCTTCAGATTGCCGACCTTTTAGATGTCTGATAGAGATGCTGAGGGCTCGAGATAGGGGTTCATAAATACCATTTTATGTATTTGGAATTGGTCCGATGTCGGTGTGAGTGCCCTGAGAATCCAAAATGATGTTTTTCTGTGTGCCAATGCCCAAGAATGAATGCTGAACTCTCATTCACCATGTTCATATAAACATGTGGTAATTTTGAAACTTTGTCTCCGCCAACTAACGCTTTGAGTCACTTAAATCTCTACTCCCCCTGAACTCAAACCAAAAGTAAAAAAGTAAGACCGAAAAAAGGGAGTTTCGTTTCATCTTGCACACCATTTTCGACGTAGCTGAATCAAACGCAAAGGCTTCGATTTTAAGGTTCATCGCACGTCTTGCTTCCTTTGAACTCATCACGGACGTGGAAAGAGTCATTTCGGTCCCTCAAGAAGAAAAAAAATGGTACACAACCACTATGTCCTCTCCAGATTGGTTACGCGACTGCCAGGCTCTCCTCCAGGTCTTCCTCATCTTCTTTGAAAGCCAAAAGTTGGAACTCGAGAACAATGGGGAACTTCCGCCTTTTTCCCATCGAGGTAAGAGCCGAAGCGAGCTTCGAGGAGTCTAGACTTGGTAAACAAGTTCTTTTGGAACATTGGAGATAACCCAACACCCAACCAACACTTGCTGAGCCAGCCCCAGTCGTCCCAGCCCCGGTCCCAGCCCGTTCAGGATGGAGCCTGACTCGAGATCCACTAAGCTCATCCCCATCTCTAAAAGTGCTGATAAGACTAGTACTAGGGTAGGCGTGGAGTAATTCATCGAGCTCGAGTCCGGCAAACAGATTCGTTTCGCCTTTGATTGGTTTGCTCACATTGGTTACAACGTAAACACATCCGTACAACTTGTTCTGAAGGGTGAGGAGTTGGGACCATGTACGTAGGTACGTACGTATAAACAGGATGAGATATCAATCATGGTCAACGAGATCGATGGGAGGGTAGATCATGTCTAGCCTTTATCCAGTGCTTGCGTGCTTGTTCTTCGATCCAGATGTTAGAAGAGTTCTAGATCAAATTAATACTGGTGTCTCTTCGTCTTCTTAATCCAACCTGGCTTTATGGACAAAATGAGGACTAGTAAAGTTATGGGAGACCCAAAATCTTTTTGGAGGGGGCTGTTTGCTTCATAATTGGTCAAAGAAAGACAAAAAAGTAGTTGGTGCACAACATCAAAGGGTGCTCCAACATGCCGCAAGCCTCGTTTAGTTGTGATATTCCCCGCACTCGATTCTTGCAGGCAACGACCCACTTTTTGTTTCAGAAAGTGCTGGAACTTGCTAAAGAGAGTTTTGACTACCGGGGTTTGTTGCTAAAGCAAGTTCCAGGTGAGAGAGATGTGTCGTTGAAGGAGCCTTGGAACCATTATTCTCGAGAATGACAGGTCAGCGTTAACCTTGAGGAAGAAACTCAATGTGGCAGTTCTCATTTGGTGCCGGGAACCATTCAGTCTTTTGTTCCAATTTGTGGCCCGAATACCGAGGATTATATGCAAGCCCAAGTCTGTTGTGTGGACAAGTACCGATGGCCCATGACAAGCGATGGGTTGGCTATCTCAAGAAGCTCTTGACCTCGGAAGGATTCGAAATTGTTCCTTGGGCGTTCATCAACGAGAGTGTTACATGGGAATACCAAGCTTTGACACGAGATCGGGGATCAGGGAGGATTCACACTTTTCCACGTCGCGGGAGAGCATTACACCATAAAACCAATGGTTCAACAGCCCCTCCCCCCCGCAGAGGAATAAATGCTTTGGGATACCCCGAGTTTGTGCATGTATATTATTGGCTACTGACTGGTCTTAGAGAGGCCAGAGGTAGCATGATATTGGTTGGCCCCCTCTTCCACGGATCCATTGGAACCATTTGACCCAAAAATGAGTGTTCCAGTTTCGGGTGCTCCAAGGCTGGTTCTTCGCCACTTCTTTCTTGTTTCTTCTTTGGTTCGTCTCTTTCCCCCCTATAGACTGGTTCTAGTGGTAGTTTGGTCCTAATAGAGAGATGTTCCTTTTGACGTTGCTTAATGGGTTATGAGCAATGGCACGAGTGGAACAAGATGGGAACAGGCTACAAAACATGGGCAAAACAAGCAGCAAATTGAAGAGGAAAATGTGCCGACTTTAGATTGAGCACAATGATGAATCAGTCCCTTGGGCCAGAAAATTGAACCCTAGGCCGCGGAACAATCTCACATCAAAGGTTCGAAAAGGGTTGTTCCTTGCCCTGCCGAGAGTCGAGTTCATGAGGGTCTTAATCAAATGCATGATTAGTGTCACAATGACATATTCCGAACGTTTGTTCGTTTTTATCTATCACCACTTGGTCTGGCCTCAGATCAGATCTACGAAGGATAAGGAGGAGGCCAGTTTGGTGTGTGAGCTGGAATAATAATGAGAACGGCGACGCTCGGGTACTGCCTGCCATCACATTCAATTTGCCAACATCAAATTACCATTTTTGATTCATGACTTCAGACTTCTTCTGATCTGATCATCGTTCTCTGGTGATAAATTGACCAACAAACGCCTTGGCATCTCTGCATAAAGATGTACCGAATAATACATGTACTCCAGCATTGAACCTGGTACGTGTGTATGGAACTGCGAAGAACAATCGGAGTGCTTTTTGCTTGATGAAAAAGAGGCGTTCTTTGAGCCTTGCGGTTAAATGCTTTTCATTTCCTTCACGGTCTATAGTTTCCCAGGAGAAGCACGAAAGGCAAATGGGACCTTGATCGAGCTCAAGGCATTCTCGGCAGTGACATCAAATATATCAAAGACAGACTGAAGAAATCCCATGGGGTGCTTCAATGATACGAAAAAAGGAGGGAGGTGCCATGTTGACAATTGACAATTTGAGGGCTCCCTCCCTTCTTGACTCGTAAAAAAGTCCTACTTACGAATTCAAGTCACATGACAGAATCACCAACTAAATATGGCAGGAGAAGGTGGTTGATTGAATGTGTCTGGTATGGTTTTCAACATCGACCGTCTGGACCGATGGAGATCGACATTCGACCACTTCACAACTTTTGGTGCGAGTGTTTCATGGACTGCACCGTATATATCATGATACTCTACGGTACTTATTCTGCTTTGTTCCCCAAGTTGTGTCGAACATGGAATCGAGCCCCGGTTTTCCCTACCATCTGATTTAAGATCTTTATGGGTGCAATCGAGACAATTAGATGAAATCTCCACAGGAACGAACTAGTGATCCGTATCTTGCCCTGTCGTTGCTCCCCTCCAATAATCTAAGGCAATATCTTGTGGTAGTACGTACTGGTAAGTGTGATAGAGTACGGGAAGGGAACATCACTTGGGCAACGTTGCTTACTGGAGTACTTATATACAGTACCTAAAGTATGTACTGGACTCCCTGAGATCTCAATTAAAGGCTGCCGGAACATTCCTTTCATGTTCTAGATTAAAAGGGAGCAGAAGAGGAAGCATGACATCATCACACGTTGACATTCCAGTCCTTAGGTGCCTTTTCGTGTCTCCCCAACCCAAGTTCCATTTATTGGTGGTCGAATAGGTACTGCAAGGGTGGAGGGAGGTGGGAATTGGGAAGTGGGAAACCGACGAAAATTTGAAGCTTCAATAAAGATCAAGATGTGATTCGCGATAAGACATGTTTATTTGAGTTGGGGGATCAAATATGGACGTAATGGCCATAGGACTTGGAAACTTGGCATGATTGTCCAAAATGCTTTTGACAGATGCCTGAAATGGCCATTGTTCCTTTGTTATGGGGAGCGATGGGATGCTGATGAATTTGATGATGATTGGTGCGCTAGTGAAAATGCGCTCTTTGGGGATGATCACCTCCAAACTGAAATTCCAAACCGATGAGCAAAATGGTAATTCATTGCTGGCAGTTCGAATTCAGAACTATTTCCTGCCAGGGATATCCACCCTCTGTGCAAAGCACTGCCTGGACAGAATTCTAAAATGAATACCTGAGCACATGAAGCACGTGAGCGTTGTTTTTCATCAGGAATCGGCTTTCAACCTCTAAGTGAGATGCAATTCATTGAATAATGACCTTGGCGAACGGCTATTTCGAGGTGAGCCAACTATTCAATACATATTCACACCCACCACGCCACTGATCTCATGTATGGTTGCGGTTTGGTGTGTGAATCAGGAATTTCACAGAACAAATTTGAAGGGCTTGAAATTGGCTCAGTATCCGAGCAACCATGTGGAGACACAAGTTTTACGGCAGACAAGAGGAAAAGGTATTTCAGGAATTCAACAACTCATACACCCAAGTTCAAGGGGTGACACATGTACATGTAATACACCTAAACCAGGGACGACTGGGCATCAAGGAATTGGTTTCCGCAATTGACACTAGTCCCGCCGACACACTTTGGGTTCGTTCTATTTTTGAGCCCTCCGTTGGCCAGCAGGCTAATCCATCACATAAATTTCCGCCCTTTCGACAATTACTCCTCGTTCATAAGCCGAGTATTGACACCCATATCCTGAGCAAACCCAGACCCCCCAGTGAGTAAAGAATGGAAGCATCCATCCCGATCGTGGGTTTCGGGTTACCGCCAATCCCCTCCTCGCCCTCTCTACAGTATCCACTCCAGGTGTCTAATTCACTCAGATTTCTGTCCATTTTCACACCCTGAACTCCAATCATATGTCACAGCAGTGTTTTCCAATAACCAAGTTCGTTTCGGGATATATATTTGAATTCAACTCCACGAGATTGTCGAAGCACCGACTTTTGAGGATGAGACCGACGATCTTAATCTATCCGGATACTGTCTGTCTCGGGCAAAATTGCTTGATGTTAATAGGAGATGACCGAGATTGCTGCCTGCCAATGTGATTTCACCCAGTTCAAGTTGGAATGGAAATGACAGGTCCAACAATAAGTCCATCTAGCTTAGAGAATTGCGTTCAGAGTTCCTGGCAAAAAGAACTCCCTTGAAGTGACCCAACCAATATCCACCACCCAGAAACAGCGAGTTCCAAGATTTATGAATGAAGTTTTACCCTCCAGAGAGAAATAGGTTCCATACATGTTTTTCGCTCTCTCTCTCTCTCTCTCTCTGTCTCAGAGAACGGAGACAAAACACTCGAGTTTAAATTATGAGGCGAGGGATTGACTCTCGCCGGCAGTGTTCAAGGGCACTGAACCTCAAATTTCGGGATCATCAGACATGAACAAGGAACCACTGAACGTGTGACATCTCCATCCGAGATTGACCCAGATCTCGGCGAGACTCGGGTACGAACATGACGCTCTTTTTGCGAGAAGCATTACCTCGTTTATTGACTGTTACTACATAATACGGAAATTCATTACAGAGAGGTTCGTGGGCCGATCGTAAAGCACTTTAAAGGCCTGTCCAATGGAGCTCGGTGGTATACTCGTTGGACCCACATATTGCTCATTTGTGCCACTAGAAACCAGTTAAGAGTCGAGGGGTAACGGCAGTTATAAAAGTGGTAGTCGTGGTTGTTGGATGGAGTGAGTTACGACAAATTGTCCGGACATAAATTACCCAAACAATTCGGAGCCAGTCGCGCCATGAGCGGAGAACACAAGAGAAAACCTCACTCATATACTTGCACACTATCAAATCGAGTAGAGATTTTAACCAGAGAATCGACCTGCACCATGTTCGATCCAAGTCACGTTACGTTCCAGCGTTGATGGAAAGAGTTTCGCGAATTGTCATTTGGGGATATCGAAGTTGGGCTTTTCTTCTCCTAAAGTGAATATGGCCTTTCTTGGAATCAATGAATGGCCTCCCAATAAAAAGCCCTCATCTCATTATGTTCTCGTCTCTCTTTAGCGTTTAAGTAGATCTTCAATAGACAATTAAATCACAAAGGAAAGACGAGCCTTCCCAGGAAGCGCTCGAGCTGCTTTTGAGCTTGCTTGTGGGTTAGACTTGGATGGTTCGTTTTGGTAGGAGATAAAAGCCCCCATCCAACAAAGTAGGTACAGTGTAAAGACGGGGAGTAAAATGATTTTTTTCCTCGTTTAGAAATCCAAAGGACCCTTCCACAGTCTTTTGAGAGTCAACGGATGATTGAAAAAGTGACGTTGCAGAAATACAAATAAATCTTTTACCCCTTCAGCAATGGTGGGCAAGCGAGGGTTCGGATTGAAGTTTGCGGATGACAAAAAGGAATGTTAGCTTTAAAATTGGCCATGTCATGCCTTGAATTAAAGATGGGTTGTGAAATCTTGGACAAGTTGGACATGGCCCATTCCTTCCCCAGGCATTCTCGCCTTCAATGTCTATCCAAGGGCCTATTTGAAATGACGCCTTTTCGAATCACTCCCAGCACACAAAGAGCCGTCAACTCATTCTGCAATCTCCAGAAAAAAGGCACAGATTTTCATGGGCTCAAACCGGGCAGCTGTTCCAACAAAAAAGCCCCTCGGCTGGCTAACCCTGAAACTCGATCCCGTGGACTTAAACAGACTCCCACGGCAACAGTTTGTCGGTTGTCAAACCTGAAAAGTATGCACTTGAACAGTAGTAGCGGGACCGCTTGGGAGGTCTTCATGGGCCCAAAAACATCCCGATTCTCGACTCGATAATCAAGTAAGCGGAGCGAATTGATAGAAAAGAAGGAAAGTTTAGCGTGTGCTTCTGTTAGATGTCAAGGCTAATCTCGAGATTTTGAATGTTCTCAATGAGGACTTTGAACTATGAGCCGATGAAGGGGGTCTTTTTGGCCAGAATCGTAGTCTCTTGAGCCGTTCAAGTATAAGTTGGAAGCCTTTTGTCTTGAAAAAAATGAATGACCAGATGAGGAATAGTAAAAAAAAAGATCGATTTTTGGCGGCTTGAGCAAGAAAAGTCCGCGAGAAGTGCACTGCCAACATGTAAATGAGCATAATTTGATGCAATTTAGAAGATCCGTCGTATCAAATCTGCGGTTGGTCTGAGCGAGGAATCTTCGTTTTTCAGAAATCTTGAAATCTGATTTGTTGGATTACATGAATAAATCGAATTGGGGACAAAAACTTTTTTTTTTACCCCCTCAATCAGAATTCCCGACCAAGCCATTGGGATACATTGCATTACTCTTTAAGAGCAGAACGTAGTAAGTTGTATAGGATAGGTCGGACCTTGACCATTGGCAATAAAAATAACCCAATACCACAATCTCGTAAAAACCTGATTTACGATGGGCCAGGAGTTGCTATTGGCAAAAAAACCACGGCATCGTTCTTGTCAATCCATCCATCCATCCAGTCTCCTTGTCTTCATTAAGTGGTCGGTAGGAATCGGGACAGCCATATTTCAAATTAAATGGACTTTCTATTTGCATTGGGACTGTGACTGCTTAGTCGGGATTCATGATAAATGTCATCATGAATGGATACAGTAGGCCAAGATTCTCTTGGACCTTTTAAGTGCATATGGACGAGATTTGGCTACCGCAACGAACCTTCCAACATTGAAAACTGGTTCTCACATCAATAAGACAAATGGTGACCTCAAATCGCGCCGAGTTTTATCGGGTTGAACGAGTTCTTTGAGGCTTTTTTTTCGAGTCCAGTGTAAGCGTTATTGAAATAATCTAATGATTTGTGTGCCAACACTATTGCCATTGAATGTAGGAGAGAATGGCGAAAAAAGGTGTTGAACACCCTTTTGACGCCCTTGATTAAGCCGCCTTATCTGATCACGGGATTCACCCTTTCTTTCTAATTTGATTTGCTATCACAAGGGTGGGGCTCTTTGGATGGGATGGAGGATGCACCACGACCAATTACCATTTGGGAAACCCCCTTGATTTTATCGCTACCAATTACGAGTGGTCGTCAGTAGCAAATAAATGAGAGCTTCCAGCTATGTCAGCTATATTGTGGTTCGATTCTGCAAACTTTTTTTTAACCATAATTACAATTTAGAATTCATAAATACGGAAATTTTACTTTTTTCTAAATGACTTTTGGATAATTTTGACTAAACATTTTTTCTTTAGCTGAAGTTACTTTCTAGGCATTTAATCGAACTTTGATTCTAATTCGTAAGCACATCTGTTTTAAAATTCGTGGACTCTTTTGCAATGGAAAATATTATCTGAGTATGACACTTGGGGAGAAGATGTTTGCTGTGCATGCGTCAAAGCTGCCTCTCACATAAAATAGGATACCCTAGCTTCTCAACGTCCGCTACTTTGGCAAATGCAACGATTGAAAGAGTAAACTCGTTAATCGTTACATTCACAAAATCGAGTGTTAATTTTACATAATATATCTCCGTAGTTCGGATATCATTTATTAGATCGGACCCATTTTGTGCTGTTATTGTCAGGAGTCCAAAATTCCAATGGATTGCAGGTTCAAACAATGCTAACAAACTTTGTTGCATTGCTTGAAGTTACAAAATCGGGTTNTTCCAATGGATTGCAGGTTCAAACAATGCTAACAAACTTTGTTGCATTGCTTGAAGTTACAAAATCGGGTTCAGAGCTTGAAAGAACTGCGTTAAAAATAGCAAAATACAGTTCCTGACGCTGTGTATTACAAGAATTAGTAGACAAGGCCATCACCAGGGGGCGTCTCGAAGGGATCTGGCGCAAACATAAAACATGCATTGTTCGATCGATTTAAGCATCTGCTAGAATATAGGTTTATTTTCTGTTAGTTGTCAATCTTACAATATGATCCATTGTGTTAAAAGTATCTATCAGTTTTTGTCTCACTATCTATGATTCTATATGGTCCTGTATGTATGATGATAGAGGCTTAGAAATGATAAATCTATAATTAATTCATAGCATCTAACCCTTCATCCAACCATCCATCGATTGGGGTCTGTCATGAAATTTCTGGCCGAGGCAATTCTCTTACCTAAAAAGGTAAACAAACGAATCTGAATTAGTTCAAGTCATTCTCCGGAAAACAGCAGAATATTTGTGAAACTCGCGACCAGTCCATCAAGGAAAATAGAGTACCGCTCCTATAAAATCTGAGGCACGTGATTGTTGGTGAAATGAATAAAATATCCAATGTATGCCTTACATGTCAGAATGCAGTTTTGATACGAACTACGTAGTATCGACTTCTGGCGAGTTACAAGCTCCAGACTTTGAAAATCGATGAATTATTCAAATAGTTTTCAATTCCTGCGGTGCTTTACTCCTTCCCTAACGCGCCTACTACTAAGCACTACTAACCCTTCTTGACTGCTTTGGGTGTGCAAAATGGAATTTTCCTAATCTGCCAAGCAACCACCATTTCCGTGCATTCAAACTTCTCACCAGAGTCGAGTCTCGCCTTGAACGAACCATCTTTGAGTTCTCTTGCTGCCAGATAGGCAAGTCGGCCAGAAGGCAAGTAAGCTGCCCGAAAACCCCATGTCGGGCAACTAGAAGGGCATCCCAGGTAAGCGTGACGAAAAAGTGTTGGCAACTGGTAATGGATGTGAAATTCAAATCCAACAAAAATGAGCTTCAATAAGAAACTCAGCGCCTAATTTGGGCTTTGACTGCGGCAAAATGTACGGTGAATTAGTCACCAGTCGATCCAAGGGGCGAAACTCTCCTCATTGGAACGTCATAGTGTTCATATTTCAAAATCGATGGCTATGACTTTTGACACGGCTTGCGAATAAGGTACAATAGAGACGGTCATAAAGGGGGTACGGCACAAATGATAACATAGGAGTAGTAGATATGCGTATATTCATTTGACTTGCCTACATTCGGTACATGAACGCACACATTGAACGTGCACCGGAGAGACCTGATCAAAGCGTGAAATCGTTTGATTGTCTTGTTTGGCTTCTGAGCCTTCCACACAGTTCACATTCAAATCTGCTTGGGTGAACAGTTGTGTCGGTAGATCGGGTAGACTGGAGGGACCCACTGTTGGTTAGGATACCATGGGTGTTGGTTGTAGATCCTCTGCGGCCCATAAATTCAGTTGGAACCCATGATGAGCCTAGACCCTTAAATCAATTGCACACCGACATTCGCCACCGTGAAAAAATTACCCTTCGTTTTCACCGCAAACTCGCGCGCATAGACATCTGTTCCTCATTTTCTTTTACACTTGAAAGTATTAGATTCAATGTCGTGAACGCTTAACATGGGTTACCATATTGATCCCCAAACAAGTCACAGTTCACAGTTCATGACACGTGATATTGAGTGTCTCAAGTCATGCATATGCGTTTGGCTTTTGAATGTTTTCAAAGGCTGATGGCCAATGAAAGCGGGGGTTGTTCAGTCAAAGAAGCCCAGATTCCTACAATTTTCCAATCAATATGAGATATGAGGGCACCCCTCCATCTTCTCTTCCTTCTAACTGTGCCGATCAACCTTCGGCTCTCTCTGGATATATTTATGGATGTTTCTCTTCTGAATAGTTGCAATCCAAGGGTGAAAAGAAAGGAATTGCGGAGAACGAGAAGCAAAAGGGAGGAGTTGCCATCCAAGAACGTTATCTTTTCAATCACCGAAGACGATTCAACGTCATGCAACAACCCTTGAAGACCCCACCCTAAGTGTCTAAGTACTCAGGGGTGCGTCTCCAAATCAATGTCTTTGTACTCAATTTTGCCACCCTTGGCAAACCGTTGCACTGAGCTAGAATGGTTCGGCGATCCACATACAATGAACAGGGTGACCCTGAAAAGTATTCGTTGAGTGAGTTTTTGAAGCTTTTTTTGGCGAAACGGATATCCCCGTGATATTTCTCAATATTTCCCCAAATCTGCTTGGGAGTCTTACATTTTACATAGAAATTGCAATTGTTGCCGAAAATCGAGAGAATGTGGAATGACTATAAATAAGCGCGAAAGATTTGATTACAAGCCGTAAACCTCTTGGTTATTTGAGTCCGCCTCGAGAAATAACTACAAGGTGTCGAATGGTACATGCGACAAATGTCTTGAGAAAATAAATCATGGAAGTCTCCTAACGTGCAATAAGGGAATGACAGGAATAGTTTCAATAAGTGCTTGTCAATGCATATCTCAATTGTCGAATGGCAATGAAAAAGGCTATAGACTTGGATGGCATTTGGAATCGTTGCAAGAAATGGTGAGAGAACAAGAAAACTCAGTGGTAACACGGTAAGGCCCCCCTCTCCAAATTCCTGGTCTGTCTTGCTTCGTGAGTTGGACAGTTATGACCAGATTAGATCACATTCCCCGTCCCTACCAGTGGTTATGGTCTGTCAACCTCATGGTGTTCTAACAATATGCCCACTACAACCAATTGCTCCCATGTCACGTTGCGCACAATTGGGATTTCCCCGACGGACATTTATTGTCCCCGAGTTAAAAGCTTTAATGAGCACCCTGACTTGGCATGAAGTGTTCAACTGAAGGTATGTGACGTCACTCTTGCAGAAACACGCTAAAAGCTCCCTAATAGGTAGCTAGCTTGCTCTGCTAGTAGACAAATAGATAGGTTTTCGCATAAGTCATGAATATTGAGCAGACATTCATTTCCAGATGCTCAAAACAGAGATGGAGGTCCCATTGGGATGCTTTAATAAAGCACGTCTGTCTGGTCGCTCTCATTGTTCAGCTGCCTCAACTTCAATTGTAAAATTGGATCGAGGGTTGAAAATGGCTTTGAATACGCACCCTCTGAGTGGCACCCCTTTACAACGGTGGGCCGTCAGAAAGCCCTCCGATATCTATTTGTTCCGCCCTTCCCCCCAACGAACTTCCATTGGGGAAGGGAGCGAAGCCAGTTTAGTTTGGAAAGTATCCACTTTTTTCGCCTCATTAACATCGCCCAAGTTTCAATGCATTCCACAAAAGTTGGGCTTCGGTTCCATTCAGGCCCAAGAGCGAAGGCTCATAGAGCTGTACCTTTGGACCATTCGCGAGGATTTCCCGAACATGGGTAACAATTTCTTTCACACACAATGCATCCCGTGTTTAAGTTGAATATTCCCTGTTTTCATGAAGTAACAGAAGGAGGCGTATTATAAATGCAGCCAAGGAAAAAGGGCCCTTGGTGGATGAAGATCTGAAAGTGGAACATCCAATTTCCTCCATAGTCATATTATGATAATCCTCCCGAAAATGTCTTTTTGTGTGGGTCTCTCTTTCTTGCTCGATCCCCTCCCTCTCTTGGCCTTTTTTCGTCGTCTAAGCTGGTGATTGTTTTATGCCTGGACCCATTTACCTCTTTTCCCCCTGACATGACAAGTCCTTGCCGCCACTTTTCCACTTGCAAAAATAGGGCTTGAGCTCTCTTTGTCGCCGCCCCCTCGACGACGACGGTCGGGACATTCTGGTTGTGTTCCCTGGAGGATCCTCAAGGACCTCCGGAAACCATAGATATCCGACCCAAGTCTGAGATAAAGAAGTGCGGAGGGAACAGCGACCGGTGCATTCTAGGGAGACTAAATTGAAGCAACGCCATGTCAGAGGCTTACTTAATGGCAAATTCACGACCAACAGTCCAACAGACCAACAGACCAACAGACCAACAGACCCAGGGGGGAAGAGAGCGCGTCTGAAAGTCTTGAGTGGTGCAAGCATATCTGCGTTAAGAAAAGCCACGTTATTTCCGTTTCACTTCCTTTGTGCGGCTAAGGTAGAAGAGGGTCCATAAGGACAGAAATGGGAAGAAGGCTGAGCCAAAGAAACTTGTCTGCAGATAGAATGTGTTTCAATAAGGGAACTCTCGACGAATTTCCCGCCTTTTTCTATCCTTTTTAAGTTGAAACAAAAAAAAAAACTTTCAGCTTTTGGCATGGTGGGTATTGAACCAAGTCATGGAGAAAAGGTGATAGCGGGTATCCTCCGAAAGGCCCTTCCTTCATCTATTGAGATCCGGTCGAACATGATGTGCTTGGCTTCTAACGCAGACAACCCTCTCGGTTTTTAATGCCAATATATCCGCAAGTGCTAATCTGACAGGGTTTGGTTGAACTTGCCAACGCAATTGGATTTAGAACATGCACATTAAACTGGAAGAAAACGGAAGGCCGTTTCCGAACACATACTACATAGAAACTAATTTCAATGTTTATGTAAACGAGTGCCCGAGAATTGGACACATAAAAGGTCAAGAACCGCTTCATTGCGAGACTACTATTATACATTTTCGACGGAGGGAGAAGAAGAAGACGCCACTATTCCACGAAATATGAGCAAATTCGCTAGTTCCCTCGGTGGCTCAGCTCTCATGCATGCGAATGTGTATCTGTAGTGACAAATCTTGATAGGGTAGAAATAGGGGCCATAAAACAGGAACTGGCTCAAATGGTGCCAAACCTGGCAGTCTCAAGCGACAAAAAGGCTTCTTACAAGGGGGAAAAAAAGAACCCAAAATGTTGGCTGGATTCATACGAAAAACTGTTTACCAACCAACCAACCAACCAACCAACCAACCAACCAACCAACCATCCGTCCATCCAGTTAGGCAGCAGTCTCCACCTTTGCTCCGATCGCATTCCACTCCTACGCAAAGGAGCTACCAAATGGACTCTGAAAATGGACTCCTATTGTGTCCACGGGGTCTCCAGATTTATCAGAGATGATAAATGCGCCAGTAGGAATCGTTTTCATGAAAAGATCACGAAAACTCAAGTTCTTGAGCATTCAAGGTGATCGGCTTTGAGCAAGTTGATTTTAGAGCCGAGACAATATTGTTGTTTATCCCTCATCGCTCATTTTCCTAAGGTTTCTTCACCGCCATCTGATGACTTTTCCACTCAAAGTGCCGCCCTCATACTCTCATGCATACACACACACACACATACACACACATATGGATCACATGTGCATTATGCATCTATAACGAATTGTCCCCAATTCCGAGGCCTCTTGCTTAGAAAAATTCTCTCCATCCATGCCATCATTACCCTTGTATGGCAACATCTGATGATCGTATTGTGGCCAAGTAAGACCACTATCACCAAACTAGCAGCCAACCAACCAACTAACCAAGCAAGCCAGTAACCGTTAGTGTCAAGATACCAATTCGAGCAGTCAAGATCAAGTTTTTTCCGACACTTTTCTTGCCTTCCCAAGAAGGATGTAAAATGGTCTCACCCCCGTTGTAAACCGATAGCACAGAGTCTGGGCCAAAGCAAAGGCCTGACGTGGAAATCTTGGGATTTCTTCAACTGTGAGGTTTCCACTTTGAGCAGAGTCGACGTCTCTCCCCAAAGATGGAAAAAACAAAGCCAAAACAGACGGTTGTCCATGTACGTACAGTACAAAAGTACTGGACATTGAATCAGGGAGAGATGCCCATTCGGGGAAGATGTCAGGTTCCATTTAAACATTGACGAACTGCCACGCACGAGTACGCTAGCAGTGTACGACAACTGGAACTTGTTCTTCTTTTATCTGGTCGAGAAATCTCACGCTGGAGAGGCCGGAACTTCTTTTTGAAATATCGCTTCAATTCCGCTGATTAGATCCATTCTCTTGAAGCTGTTAAGTTCATTTATGGCCTTTGGCTTACACTCTTGAACAGCGGAAGAAATGGGGGGGGGGGGGGGGGGGGTTAAAAGCAAATTGCATTGAGTTGAGCGGAAGACCCGATTGCATTACCTCACTCGTTTCGTTGTTTGCGGTAAATATTTGATGCCAATTGGCAATTGTGGGCGATGGAACAATGAATGTCCTCATTTGACAAACAATGAAAAATGGCCAGTCCCCGGAGACGCCATCTTTGCCGTTTCGTACATAACACATTTTTTTCCTCTACCTGAGAGGAGAACGAGGGACCTTTGGTAACCCTGACAGCTGATTTGTTCTTGTCACTTGCTCACATTGGACGACATTCACTGCTCTCAGATGCACCCGTATCTCTCCCCTTCTCTGATGCCACCCCTTACATGATTCTACAATTTCGGACAGAGATGAAGAACGAATATTGTCAAGAGTGTTGTTGGTGCTGGTGACCACTGTTCTTGTCTTGTTCTGGATGCGGTGAGTGCCAGTTCTTATCAGGTGCTAAGTAAGAAGCCCTCTTCGTTTCCACAAAAAAATACCCTCCTCCTCCAAGTGATGAAGTGCCACCAAGAAGGTGAGTCAATCCATTTGGATGTTGTCTTACTTCAAGAGAAGATAACATGGATTAGAAAATGGATTTTGAAAGAAAATCCAGCCCCTCTCAGATAGCATCCTTTACATGGATGTCCCATTAAGTTTTATCTCCAGATAATAGCTTGTGACTTTGCTGGGGAAGAAGAAAAATAGTCTTGCCATTGTTCAAGTTGAGCTCCAGTTATACATTTATTCTGCAGGAACCCTATTCAATTCAGGCATGCATCTTTCAGATTTGGGTTCTGGAGTTGAGGAGTGAGAAATGGCAGGGTCGTGGTGGGTAACTTAGACGTCCAAATGGATTAGAGAAGTGCTTTGTCAGGTAATATTCCAGCAGATCACGACCATTTCCAAGTATTCTCGTGTGTGTACTTGTGTTCTGTGGTGAGTTTTTTTGGGGATGTATGACTGACTAGGTAAGTGCCGACAAGTTCTCTTCAAGAGTGAATGAAAGGGAACTGCATCCATGACACACAAGGTTCGTCATCATCCCCTCCAGGTTGATTTCCCATTTCTGCGTGGATCTCGACGAAAAGCTCTTAAGTACCACGATTTATCATGCCATTCTAATGAGGTCTTTGCCAGGAGCCAAGAAACTTCTTTTGATAGTTTGTTTTTTCCTTCTCGCCAAACTCGTTGTGGTGCCCAAAAATGCATGCAAAGCATAAAGATTTGGAGACAAGACAAAACTCTTGAGGATCGCAGGTTTTGGAGGAGAATGAAGTCGTTCATTAGCTAGAATCTACACGTCATGATTAGGTACAAATCAAGTGGCTGTAAATTTGAAGCCTCAGATCAGGATTGCCTTACACTGACCTATTCCAAGCATGTCTCCGTAGTGAATGCAAGATAGGCAACCCTGTTAGGTTGGTCTAAAGTTGTGTGTTCAGGTCATTAGCAACACTGCCTATAGCTATCAAGACTAGTCACTAAAATATCAGCTGTGTCCGTTGAGATGTGCGAATGGCTTGGCCACGATTTTGGCAGAGATGATGATCCAATGACTGATAAAATAGTGATTCAAACCTAATGAGGGGGTAGGGGAAGCCAAAAACCCAGTCCGATTATTCACATCCAATCCCAAAGCAGGCAGCAAATTCGTCAAAAAAGTGAAAGTCCATTAGGATAACACGATATGAAAGACGTCGTATTACGACGAGAGATGAATACAAAAGAAATCCATTCAGCCAAGACGATTTGAAGAAGTGATGAACTGACTCATTCATGAATTACGCTAATTGGACACATTCAGGCCATGGCAGGCCTGATCGTTGGGTTGCCCAATGATAAATCATAAATTCTCTGCCGCACTTTTTTGTGCCTTGAAACCCTAAACTCTCTGGGCCGGGTTTTTTGTACCCCCCCCCAGTGTCTAACTATTGATGCCTGGAAGTTCAGTTCATCAATTAATAGCGGACCCTCCTCCTCTCCTTCAGTCTTTGAGTTCGGTTACTAAGTTACATTCGAATCCCATTTCTAAATGGAAAATTTTCTAATTTCGTCGCAGGTGGTGGTAAGAGTAAAGGGCAGTCCGTAACCACCAGATATTGAAGTCGAGATTGGATCGGATAAAAAATTGATTACGTTATGACCGACTTTGTAAGCAATCATTCATAAGGAACACAACCGAGTGTGCGTTTTTGTTTCAGTTCCGTCTCCAGTTACATGGTCAAAGCACAAAAACATCGAGCTGAGCTAATGTCTAAACATGCTACCACTTAGAAACAGCTCCTCCTAAACATCTAACCAACAAACCAACCACTTTTCAAATGGGACGGGTCCACTGGTTCTTGGCTTTTTTGTGGTTGGGAAAAGAAATAGCTCAGGAAAGATTGATCATTTCCAAGTTCTGAAAATCAATAGCATTCCATTCAGTTATCTAGGTCAGTTTGGTATCCGATGGACGTGCGTACGTACGTACGTACAGATCAGTTCGAAATTGAACCATCACCAGAGTAGAATCCGGGTACCATCCATGTTGGTGCATTTTCTCCTTCACGAACGACATGACATACAGTCGCAAGTTCTTGCCACAAAGGGCCCACCACATTTACTCATTTGTATAATTTGCCACTGTCTTTTTGGCCGCGTTTTTTTCCACAACAAAAAGCTACAGCGGTAAGTAACTGTCGAACAGTAGCTCAGTACAATAGACAGAGACAAAACGCATATTTCTGTTTTATCTTTGAAACAGAAAAGCAACTGGCTCTCAATATTCAATGAGATTTTCCATTTCCCCTTCTGCATGTTGAACATTTACAAGTGTAAATGGCAAGCACCGTTGCTGGGTGGGTCATAGCAATGTTTTTGTGTTTATAATATGAAAGCCAAGGTCCCCTTCGTTAGTTTGGCTCTGTGGGAGAGTTAGGCCTGCCTTTTGCTCATCTTTCAAGACCATTTGGAGGTAGGGAAATTTTTTGGCAGCCTATCTAACCAAGGCTCATATCACCATGCGAACCACCACCTACCTTGCTCGTGGATGACCACAAAAAGTGTATGCAAATGGCCTCTCCTTACTTTGGACGGGCAAAACAGAATAAAGGGAAAATGGGGACCTTTCCTTGTCTCATACATCTCCATTGGCCATTGCCAAGTGTACCCGGACTATTAAGATTATCCCATCGTTGTTAACAACATCCCGAAGGGTAATCTGGCGCACTCGCTTAGACAGAGAAGATTTTTCATGTTTTCGATACGCAGTCTGTCATTGTGAAGTGCATTTTCCGTCAAAGGAATACACTTAGCTTTGAAAAATGGCCGCCGGAGAGTCACTTTCGAGAAGTTCCCGAGGTTCGAGCACGATGTCATCACCCGTGTTTCAAGGCTCCGAGGGCACTTTCGGCTTCAATTTCCGCTTCAAAATGGGACATCAAGTGGATTTTACCATGCATACATGTCCAGTGAACATTCATTACGATCGATCGAGTCGTACTAGCGTAGAAGCCCTTCAAAACTACCTGTTCCCATGCACGATCAGCTCATTGAAGTTTGCACATTTCGCCTAGTTTCGGCTTCAGACAAAATCTGTCTGAAAATATCGCCGTAGTAGTGGAGGAGGTAGCTGTTTTGGTTTTGTTGGATATCTCCTTTTGGCCAGAAATAGGTCTCAAAATCACCGCTTGTAGTTGCATGCCTGACAATGTAAGTATGTATCCTATAAAACGGCCACCACGCCATGCGATACTCGTTTATTCGACAATAAAGCGTGGCTTTGGGGGCTCTTTCGAAGATAGTCATGCAACCCTGTTCCGGCAAAAGCTCCCCAGAGAGCGCAAAAGTACTTGAAGACATTCTTCCTTTTTGCTTGCGAATCTCAAACTGCTTGGAGTGAAGTTGTGCATTTTTTGCTGCTTTCCATTTCATGGCTGACCGTCGGATCTTTGTCAATCGAGTCTGAGAGAGAGATAGAGAGAGAGAGAGCGAGGAAAAAGAAACGGCCTCTCTTTTCGTTTTTGACTTGCATGCACCTCGCCTCAAGTCAATCGATAACCTCGGCAAAATGTAGTACATCATAGAAACGTGTAAGCACCATCATTTTGATGATCTGACAGCCTTTCAAGGCTTGTTTCGCTCGAGGATGTCTGAGGGTTCTTCCCTTGGTTAGTTGGTTGGTTGGTTCTCTAGTTTGCTCGCCTGACTTGGCCCTTTGAGGAGAGGAGAAGGAGCCTCCACTATGTGAACGAGTGTATGTACGTATGTGTGTGAGAGAGGGAGGAGGAACCATTTCTTCCCATTTGATGGCGGATGGAGCCTCCAGACTCTCCGTCTCATTTGAATAGAGCTCTGCTTATTAAAGAGTCATTATGTATCAAGTAAGATTGCAAGGACATTAGATCGGGACATTTGGATTCATTATGTAGTCAATGGAAGAGGCTGTCTGGTGGAATTACAAAAGGAAAGTGGAACGCAAAGGCAACCCTGAAGGCAGGCACAGAAAAGATCCCTGAAAGGGAACCGATGAGAAAAAAGGCTTTGAAGCATCCAGGAGTCACTCTGGAAGACCGTCTTAAGAAACCAAACCAAAGCCAAAGGTGGATTTGGTCAAGCAGAACGGATTGACCAGACTTTGGAAAAACATTCCTCGCCTCCTATCTACGACCTTCAGGCCTTGAAACTTGATCAAGCCCAAAAGAAATCTGTCTCCCAGAGCGGCGCTGAGCCTCAAAAATCACTGACAATGGGAATAAGTTGCTTTTTCTCTCTTGCCTCTCTTGGGAGATCCAGATCCAGACATATTCAGTGTATCCCATGAAAGGCCATTTAGGCATATTTACTGTAAGTGTATTTCCAGTCCACAATGCGTCACATGCGACATGATAGTGAAGATACCTAACGGCCAAGCAAGACTTGAGAAAAGTCATCATTGCATTCATGACTTTGAGGTCCACAGCCAGATGACATAATGGCATAGCGTGACCACCGCCAGATCATTTGACATATTTTGAGTGCTTGGGGGCACGGTCAGGTCACCTCTAGAAGCTGCTAAATTGTACCTTGTCTGTAGTGGCGTTTGACAGATCAATTTTCAAAGGAGAACAGATCATCAATAACCCTGTTGTTAAGACTGGTTGGATTACGTCTTGTTTCGATTAGGCGATCGACAAAGAGCGCCAATTTCAAAATTCCGAACAAAGCAAATCCCCAGATTAGTACGACGACGCCTAAACAAACATGTTGTATGGATATGATATGCCTACCCAAGTTGAAGTGTCTCGTTTGCGTTGTCAAGCTTCCCTAAAGCTTCCAGAAGATCTTGATCCTATTTTGATAGCAATTCCCAATGATCAGCTCTCCAAACTCGTTTTGAAGTTGTGGTGTCATTTACCGAGCAATGCCCCGCCTGAGTAAGTAGCAGTGCAGTCAGTGGGCGATCTTCGTCTTCTCTAGTTGTTCTTTTCCGAGACCGTCCCTCTGTTGAGAGACAAAGCATCTTTCAATGCAATATCATTTCTCAATCCCTCTAATTGACGTAATCTCATACTCAAAGCCTCTTTTGAATTCGATCCCCCCGTGAAAAGAGTATCGGCTTCTTTTATTGGTATGTCGATCTCCCACTTGAGTGTGCATGGTGGTGTGTGTATGTGTATGTATATGTGTACTCGTATGTGTGTACTGTGTACTTTCCTGGTCGGTCTTAAGGCGGGGTTTTCGGGGAACAATTTGACGAGGCTCTGACACATTGACATACTCTCAAAACCGATGCGCTTTGTGCATCCTCCAGCAATGCGTCTTCATCTTCATCATCATCATTATTATACTCAAGATTAAGCGCTCAAGTAGGTCATTGCGTGCAGCATTCAAAGACGAAATCTCCATAAATTTGTCTGGCGTCTTGGTCTATGTAATTCTTACCTAGAAGAGAAGGAAGGAAGCCATTCCCAAATAAGACATATTCTCCATACAAAACACAAACCAAACATATCTTCTCCATCCCCTACGCACTCTCGCTCCTGCCCAAGCGTGGTTAGTCGCTTTTTGTCTGGGATTTCAAGGGGGGCCATGGAAAAAGGGAATCAAAGGACCAATTTGTGAGCGGGATTTAAGCCAAAATTGGCCAACCAGATTTACTCCAGTCATTGGGGGAAAGGAGGGGGGCAGAAAAAATGAGAGGAGAATCCATTGTCACCGGATTCCCCTCTCCTCTCTTGCCCTGTATGTGTACAGCCATACTCATCGCAGGACTCGCAGGACTGGTACGTTGTGAGAGTGTCGCAGTGTGGAAAATGGAAGCAGGAAAAAAGTATCCCTCCCTTACCCTGAAACTCGCCAATGAATGACTTAATCTTAACACTCGGATTTATGACGGACTTCCAAAGCTCCATAGCTCTCTAGCTCCAGTTTTGAGGTAGGTAGGGCCCCATATTTACCAGATTATTCTGAATGTTTGAACATGCTCCGAGCCCAGAAAATGTTTTGTTCCTTGTGTAAAAGGGATTTTTACAGTGCCGAGTCCTGTCTGATCTTGGACTTGAACTCTCCAGATTTTGGCTTGAGTCTGAAGGAAGGAAATAAGTGACTGTCACAATAACTCATAAAGTTAATCCTTCTTTTTTTAAGGCTGGAGGAAATGAGGTTTTAAGTCCCCCCCTCTCTCTTTTTCCTTATAACATTGACCTTTGGCTAAAATCGAATTTTGCTCTCATTTCCAACTTTGGAAAGGACATCTTGTGCTAATACACAAAGAGCCCAGCCATCGTTCCATTTGATATACAATTGGCGGAATGTTTCCTTATTGGACAGCATTTGCTAGCCTCGTTTGCATAGTCAATGCCAAGCAAGCGGGGGGAAAACAACACGGCAAGTCGGTCTGGAATTCAACAACATCTTCCCTAATGAAAATTTCCCCATTTCACCCAGGAATTCTCTGACGCTTCACTTCCCATGGGGCGCTGCCTCCAAGGCCTAGTCGCGCTTAAGTAAACTTAAGCCGGTTGTATTAAGATTAAACTCTCGGCCTCAAAAGCATTCTCAATCAAACTTGGTTGGCCAAGCAAAATTCTCCAAGTTTCGACCAACTGAAGACAGGATCACTCAATGAAAATGGTTGGTTGTGCATTTTTCAACCACTAGAGGCACTGCAGGACAAATGGAGGGAAGGGGGCAGGGAGGGAGGAATGGAGAGAAGGAGGGAAGATGGGAATGTCTCCCTAATTGCCAACCGAGATGCAACCCAAACCATTTGAAAGTGAGAATGAGCCGAGATTGGCTTTGCCCTAGAGCTCATTGAAGTGTCGAATGATGGGACGGCGGGTGAGAGAGTAACTGAATGAGTGACTGTGCCCAGGGTGGGATGGATGCCTCTCATAACGATTTCAACTCACGGCATCGCAATTGCCAGAGCAGGCCAACCAACCTATTCCTGTCATCAAACATATGATGCTTGCTTCCAGCAGTTTTGAGCTAAGTGCCAACAAATTATGGCCCACCGCACCAACCAATCAGTTCTACCACCAGGTTCAAGCTGGCATTTTACGATCTCCATTACTCGTCAATCCTTGATAATAGCGATTTACATAGGTGCGTAAATAATCCAATGCCTCATCTAAAGTCAGCTGTGCACGTCTTGGTTGCATTTTATGGCATCATCTTGGTCGAGCGAGCAGTCGAGCAATTTAGATAAGAAACCAGACAACTTCATTGGCAGTGTCTCCAAATCAAATGAGAAAATCGACCCCCATCGCCTAAAACTAGCGTGTTCATTTCGTCCATGTCAGTGGAATGGGTATTGTTTCAAATGAGCAAATCCTACAGGGCTGATCTCAGCGTTCTCTGAACAAGTGATTTTAATGTCTTCTGGCCTCCTGGATCTGTTCCGAGAATTGAGGAGTTCGTTGACGAATGGCTGGAGGCCACAATTTTCTCGATGACGGATCGGTCTTCATCACGAATCCGACTGAGCTTTGAGCGCTTGAGCTGACATCAGACAATCACCACGACAAAAATGATCATGATAATGACAACGGCATTTCGAGGTGTGCATGTCTTAATCATTGGATGCTTGATGGTTTTCTACTAACAAAAAATAAATGCCCCTCGCGATGACGGATTAGTGGTGTTTTTGTTCTCCCATCTAATGACTATTCGAGATGGTTTTCTTTCCCATCTCGCTCTGATGTTTCTTTTTAAAGAAACCGATCTTCAATAGTCTATGCATACTAGCCATTGGCTCTTACTACCCCAATATCAATTGACCTCGGGGTAATGTCTTGATTGAGCTCTTCGTTGGAATATAGCTCTAACCATCTCGTGACAAGAAAATTATTGATCACCTTCTCAGACCGTTCAAATTTCTCGCTCAATGTTTTCGGTGGGCTCCCATTCCAGACGTTCGTTTGCATTCCTCGTCCATTTTAAATCCCCCTAATGAAGTCCAGCAAAGTGTACAACCCCACCCTAAAAACAACCTGCCCCAAGAGCGATTCCAGGAAAAAATGGAGCTATAAATAACCATTTTCGGGCTAATTGCTGAAAGATACTGGTCTCATTCAAACCAGCGGCATACTTTTCATCACGACTGTCATTATTTCAAATCTCATATCCCAAGCTATCCTCAACATTTTGGCCAGGCCAAATAAGAGGTTTAACCCGACTCAAGAAGATCCAGGAGATCCAGGAGATCCAGAAGTCAACCGCTCTTGTCGTCGTCATCTCCGGAATAACCAAGAAGTTTCTCCCACCAGTGTGTAACCGCAACAAAGATTGAGATCGGCTTTGAAATAGCTCAACGTGTGGAATGGATGTCAACTCTCCTACGTTGAACGCTTTGATGAGAAGCGGCCTCTGAAGTGGAGCTAGTTTTGCCAAGAGGAGATCATCACGCTATTGGCTGCATCCACTTTTGGCATATCTAGCCGACGAGATCGCACCAAATATTAGACCTTCTAGGAGACCACACAATTTGCTTCGAGGACTTACTTCATAATGCAAATTGTTGATTACACAGAGCAGGCTGATTGCCAAAACTGGCGGATAATTCTAGGGTCGGATTTCTGTACCGAAAGATCTCTGGAAGATTGACGTAAACAATGGGGAAAAGAGGGAGGCTTGAATACAGATATTTTTGATCCGTCGGAGAACAAAGACTACGTACAAGGTACACAGGCATAGTTCGTGAAAGTATTTTAGCAGGATGTGAAGATGCTAGCCACGCTCGTTTGGCCTGGAAGGAAACGAAATCGTACACTAATGAGCCAATCCATGTGAAACAATAACTCAAGCCCACCATAAATCAATTGATATTCAACAAGAACTAATGAGCTAGAGCGTACAAAGATGTGTTCTACGTAGTGTGATCACACGCTTCCTCGGAAATGAGTTGGATCAAGTTCTCGGGAAGGTGTCCGATTCCTGGGATTAAAGCCCATAATTAAGGGACACTCAGAGAACTTGTGGTCATGCTAAATTGGAGATTTCTGTCGAGCTAAGGATCCTATTTCCCTTTCCACTACCCCAGATTTGCCCAATAAAACCGAGGACTTGTCAGTTCACCAAGCTCCACGAGTGCTATCTACGTACGTGGGTCCTCTGTAGGCTGCAGTCGATTTTGAAGCACAGACCAGACTCTTTTATGATCTTGGAACTCCTGTTGAGTGAAAAATGTCTCCTTCGGCCCTGTGATGCTGCTGCACTTTTTGGGGAGGAATAATGACACGATTTGTCTCTTTTAGGATAAGATATCTGCATGTGAGGGAGCGTGTGTGGCAAACTTCCACAACGAACGAGTCATTACGCCCCAAAGTTTTCTTGTTTCGAAATCCTGAGCAAAGTTGACACGAGCCCAGTGAACTGCAAGCAGTCAGTCCAGGCAATTACGTTGAAAAAGCTCGGAAAAGATCCATCTTGGCGTCATTTGAGGAATGTAATGAATTGCATTCCTCCATCCACGGAAAAAGATTTGTCAGGATGGACCTGAGATGGCTTCAAATGCAATCAAACGTGAAACTGCTCACTGGGAATCCAAGTTGAAACGACGCTGGGAGATAAAGAGGGCAACAACTTCTTGTAGCTTTAGTTTTCAGATAATCACTTCATTCAGGGCGCTTTTTGCGCCGCTCTGATACCTCTTCTCCCCATCGTAATGAAGGGAATCCGATGAGGGCGAAGGGTGCCGACACCACCGCTAACCATTCTCTCGAGGCGTCTTGTGGTCAACTCCTATTGTTCAGAGCTTCGACCATCCGTTGTTCCTTTCTCTACAATTATGAACTTGATCATAGCCTCGAGGAAATCTCAACACTTGACGTGTTTTGAAATTCGCGCGCTCCGCGAACGATTCGTCACAAATGAAGGATTGCGGCGATGCCAGAGAAAAGCAGCGAACGTTTGGGATTTTGGCCAGAATTTCGGATTGTTGATCACTTGATCTCCAATTGCGTGATTGCCCATGAACTTGAAAACAAGTTCGTTGGGAACCAAAACACGGCTTGAATTACCAATCCATGTGCGTATCTTCTCGAACCATCTTGCTTGCATTTTAAGTGATCCCACGCTGTTAAGGACAACTAAGCAGTTAGCATTTGTCCAATGAAACTGGTTGTAGGTTGGGTCGATCTAATGATTGCCACACAGGACGAGCTAATTTAATGGGAAGGCCACCCCCGATGAGGTGTAATATCTAATTTGTCATTCCGTTCCAAATGAAGAGGTGAAAGGAATCATAATTCTAAAGTCGCCCTCCATGAATTTTGGTACTAAGAGACAATTAGACAAGGGGACACTAGAATGGAAGAAAAAATGAGGAAACCCAGCTTACTCGTCGACAACCAGCTTTTGTATTCGGAACAATACGCGCCTTTCAATGGAATCAGAAATCAAAGCCACAATTCTGACGATTTCGAGGGAAAGAGAGGAGGAAATCAGTCGATTGAATTTGGTAAAACAGACTCGTTGGTTTAGTAACCCTGAACCTCGGGTGAAGGCGATATAATTTCCGAAAACTCCGAGAAAAATGGCTTTTTGTCCTCCAAACACACAGCAGTGGTAAATTTCGTACTTAAAATGATTTTTAGTCTCAAAAGAAGGGGAAAAGGGGTGGAGGGCGGCTTTTTAATGTTCTTTCTCTCAAGTGAGGGCTTATTTTGTATTTCCCTCCATTAATAAGGCCATAAATTCTTCTTATGGAGTCCCAGACCAGCCAGAAGCCAACTAAATAGTTACTCTAGAGTCCTGGGAGGGAACCATCGACACCCAGACTAGGAGGGGTTGAGACATTTTTTTGGCCCCGATTCTGTCCACTGGAAAATCTAGCAACATATGGAGGCCAAATTAGCTGGTCGCGATCCCGATCCAAGATATATTTCTTGCTCCCAAACTAACTACTTTGTCAATTCCCCAAGGAAATGTGGGAACAAGAACTATTTCGTCAAACTGAGCTTTGAATCGGCCATTGCCTGGATGGGTCTATGGCGTTTCCAAGTTTAAGATGTCCTGAGTCTGTCTGTGGCCTGAACATGAGCACATTAAACTGGCATTAAAGACGCCAGATAGGCAAGACTACCGAATGATTCCCCTCTGCGAGTCGTGAGGACCTTTGAGAATGAATTGCACTTGCATCGTGCCCATTGGGCTGTATTTGCAAGTAAATTGAAAAAAAAAACTCAATTGTGCAAGCAAAGTAATCCCCATGGAGATCAAGAAACAATGCTGTGGGCGGATTGAGACCGTCCACACCCCTAGCAATGGTACCAAATGAAGACAATCTAATTCCAGACAAATTCTCGGATTAAGACCCCCAACTTTGGCAATGAATTCGAGCAGCAAAAAAGTTTCATCTCGGCTAGTGCCAAAGAGCTAATTTCTTGTTGTTACAAGGCCAAAGGAAACCGTGCAAATCAGACCAAGGCAGCATGGATTTCCCATGGGAACATCTTCTTCTAAGCAACGTTACATGTACAGTATAACCATTATTCCAGGGTGCTCAGGAGAGATTGAAGAACACCCAGAGCCTCAAAATGGTTTTCCCTCAGTCAGCATTATTTTGAACGCCTAGTGACATACCGACCCAAAAGAGGAATCCAAAATCCCAGAGAAAGAAGAAGAATTGGGTCGACTACACGACGATAAGTGTGTCACCCATGAAATATTTGATTTTGGTCCTCCAATACACTGCAGTTCTACTCTTCTCCCACCTCGTAAGTCATTGGCCTAAGAGCCGCATATGCATATCTTAACAGTTCGGAATATTTTACCACAGCACCCCTTATGGGTTCCCAAACCATACGTGGACTTCTTAATAGTGTTTTCATTTGAAATTGACCCATAGTCGGATGTTCCAGACAATAATAAGACTCTTTATACGATGAGGCGTCTTCAGTTGGACAAGATCAGTCTCTTTGCTTTTTTGTGGCAACTTCTTTGGGGGTTCAACAGAATTGTCCCAGGGCGTGCATGTGTGCCATCCATATTCAAGTATCAGCCTGGTTTGGTGGTTGCTCTGATCTCTATCTTATTGAGGTAGTTACTCATCTGGTTCGGCATGCCATACATAGATGGTTGGCTAGTGGCTTCTCTTCGACTTTCCAGCAACTCATTTTATCTGTATCGTGTCTCTTAACAATTTCCACTTGCTTGAATGGACGCCACCAAAGTTATGGAATAATACTACCAACACAACTAGTTCGCAATCTTTCAGCAAATAAGGACATAACAAGCTTGAACTCTCATGCTAACATTTCATGCCAACTATGAGATCCTACCAACGGGATGCGAAAACGGGTAAACCAATTTGTTGCAAACCGTGTCAAAACTTGAGACGATATAGGGAAAATATTTATCGTGGCACCCTCCGCTGTATTGTATGCACTCGGAAGCAGATTGGGGAAAGGGAAGTGCATTTTGAAGATGCAATTTCTGTCACCAGCTACAAGAAGAAACGGAACATCTTGATTTGGTCCAACAATATGAAATGTGGAGCGGCTGTCCGACCAATGACTTCAGAACCCATTTACTTGACTCATCCTCTCAAGAGCGAGCAGACGGATGGAGGGAGTCAATCTCGTCAAGTGTTTTCATAGAAATGACATCTTGTGCAGCTCAAGGGGAAGGGAGGGAAGGAAGAAAGGAAGGAGGCAATGGACGTTTCTGTCCCGATTCTTAAGCGTCGGACGATTCATTCGACTTTGGATGGGAGGCAAAAAAGAACGAAAAGAAAAGTATCCAATGCACCAGACAAGGCTTGTGAAATGCTGGCATTATTCCTGCCGCCGAGATTCCAAGCAAGCTAGAAGGGAGTGCATGATAATTAGTCGGAGAAGATTGAAAAAGTGCCTTCTTGGAAGCGTGCGAATTTGAGCACCACCACGCGCGATGAGGACAACTTTTCAGCTCCTCTACATTTTGAGACCCCAAGGGTAGCAATAGGTCTACTAGGTGGGTCTCCTCTCGCGCAAGCTCCTCACTTTGGGGCAACTTTTGAAGTTGATCCACGCTGAAGTTGGTGGTGAGAAGCCCCATGGAACAAGCAGCAAAGTTTTGCATTCTCAACTTGAAGAAGATGATGATAAAAGTTACGTTATTCGGGCAGAGAAAGGCCATCTCTGAAGTACCCTTTGTGTCCCTCTAGGTTGCGTTTCATTTGGACAGCCCACCGTCCCTCCCTCTTCGACCGCTGCTACTACATTTACTCGTGAGCTTAAAGCATTAAAACTGAATGAGAGTCCATTTTGCACCATCAATGCAATCCGCTTGAGTTTTGCTTTGTCCTCGGCAATTTCGGTTCCCCCGGTTCTTTATTTCGCGCTTTGAACTCAGAGCGTAAACCAAACGAGTGGAGAGCTTCTCGTGTTTGAGAATTAGACAAATGGCCTCAATTATGTTAGAAATGAACGAAAAGCAAACACCGCCGTCGGTGGATATGAGAGCAAAAAATCTGACAAATATCGTGTCTGGATATGTCGATAATAGAACGCCACATTCGTTTCCAAAATTTAGATCTGCGTCTGCTTTCCAGGAAGCGTGAATTGCTCGAAATAAGAAGGGCTTTCTGTGATTGGTGTATTTGAAGTTAAACCTATAAATAAGTTATCAGTGGTCGAGTTGACTATTCTTTGAGGATAATGGCCTTTATTGGATTCCCAAATGCCAAGATGACGCGAGAATTTGCAAATGTTCCAAGAGACGCACAAAGCGCTCGGTGCTTTGAAGTTAAGGTAATGGTCATGCCATTCGTCGTTGTATTTGTTCCCATGACATTTAGTGGAACAATCACAAATAGAGCGAAAGAATGAGTCAAGGGCTAGGCCAATGGTCCATTTGTCAAAATTCATGTTGGCCCATAACGTTGTACTAATATTTTTTCGTCTCGGAACATTTGCAAAATACACGTTCCTTCCCAAAGGGTTTCAAGCTCAAGGCTTGGGCTGCGGGAGCGCATATTTATATGAGAACACGGGTCCCAATAATGGTGTCTGTAACATTTCCAATGACGAGGGCTTCATACTTTTTGTAAAAGAGTTGTTCCACCACAATGTCATGGATATATTGGAAAAGAAGGAAACGTTCCCTTAGTAATGAGAACTGGTGACAGGAACGAGTAAACGAACAAGAGGACCTTGTTCCAAACCTACAAGATATGGGAACGGAACACTTGAAAACTAAGGCCAAAAGAGAACGAGGAGGAAGGAAGGAAGGAACAAAATGTAAATTGTCACGGAATAGTAATAAGAACTTTTGGAAACAAGGCCTCAAGGCCGCGGGTCTGGAAAACGAGAAACGATTCCCGGAACAACTCCATCATCATGGGACCCTTGTCAGTCATTTTCGAGAGCGTGGAAATGGACCCAGGTACCCCCAATGCCGCCAATAGTAAATGGTTCAAAAGGAAAATGGTCGAAGAGAGAAAGGAGACGCATACATGTGGAACAATGAACCCGTTAAGACTCTCAGGGTCATTCACTAACGGCTCTTTTCTGCTCCTCCTCAGCATTCGGTCTAATAGCTCTAGGCGAGATAATTAAAATAAAAGCTTTGCATACTTTCAAAACACATTCTTCCTGGACGGCGATCAAACGAGACAGTGCCAATCCTGCCACAACTCAATATCCCAAGATCGCCGCCAACAGACGAGAGGGAATGCAAAGAATTCCCCACTCGCAACTCGGGATTTCCAACGTGTCATTCAATATTTCATCTTCAACGCGATACTTAGCCACGGAGACCAACTCCTTTCTCTACCCGTCGTTCAAGTCAATTTGTAAAACGAGATGCCACCAATGTTTTTTGACAGGGTGCTAATGAGAACAAAAGTCTTAAAAGTCATTATTGAGAGTCATTTCGCCTTGGGTTTTCTTATTCTCCTTGCCAAATGAACAGATCAACGGCACCTGTCAAGCGTCAATAATATGAACAGGAAGCTGACAAGCCTTCACTCTCGATGACACCTTTCCTCACAACTTTGGGAAAAGAAGTTCTCTTCTTCACTGCAACACCACTGTATATGTACAAGTACGTACATACAGGGAACGGAGGCAGAAAGGTGCTGACTGGCTTTCATTCTGTGCACCAAAGCAAAACCTCGGCTTCAGATCAAATTTGATTTTCTTCGTTGCGCTCGGCGAGTTTCTTAAAATATTGCGAGTGACCATCAAGTCGTTAGTTTCGAAATAAATGAGGATTGGGGCGTGGTCGGATATCAAGCTCAGGAAAGACAGGTAATTAGGGCTTGCTTGTATGGAGGAAGTTATGATTATCTCACCAACTCTGGCGGAAAAGAAAGACGATGAAAAGGATTCGAGTTTCGAGGTGCTCATGCACGAGGATCCGCGGGTTCGAATTCCGAATGCTGAATTCCGTCTAACAAGGTTTTGATTGCTTTGATTTGAAAATGATGACTAGTTCAAGTAGAGGAGATGACTTCAGAGCACTTAAGAAATAAGTTAAGAGACTGGGAGAGAAAAAGAGGTCTCGGGTTTGTTTGTCATTCCAACCCTTGTTTCACCCCCTTCACCCCTCGGGTCTTAATGGATTACAAGTGAGAAGTCGAGTGATGTTTTTCTCTTATGGATTCTAATCCCTCGATTTTCCCGTTAATTGGCGCCGAAACATTTACAAAGCCATGTTTTCTCTCGTAAGTTGAGTGGCGGAAATACATGGGCAATTACCGCGGGGTTGATTGAAAATTTTCTTCCATCACAAGATGAAACGTATGGATGAAAAAACCACATGAGTAAGTTGTGTTGACAGTTGGGGTCCACAGAGCCAACCATTCGAAAATCAATTACCACTCGAGACAAGTTTGTGTTTGTTCTCCACGAATCCACAATCTTGAGTTTCTCCACCGTGAGTTGGAATTGTCTGGATATTCGATCTTGCCATCTACCACCGAGTCCTCGGCCAGCAATTTTGGAAAGCAACTCCTCATTGTAATTCAAACAAACAAACAAAGAGAAAACCACCGATACCGTACATCGAGGAACTCACTCTGTCAGTAAAAACTAGAGCTGAGCACATTTGCTCACGTGTGACGTGTGCGCGAAAGCCCAATTGTTTCAAGAGATCGCTGAAAGTGCCGCGAGAATAATGTTGTGCACTTTCCTTGTTTTTGTTACATTCGGTGGCCTATTTGTCCGGAGATTACGAACAAGATAGCCATTTTCCGTGGCAAAGCTTGCAGATTAGGAGCAGATAACCAACATAAGAAAACAACAAGGGTTTTTGTGCTAAAATAAACCGGACAAGGATGGAAAATTCCTTTGTTTTTTGATGAATTGTCTCTCATTCATCATCGTGTCTTTGTGAGGGTGTCTTACGTGTTGCCCTAGGTTGGTTGGACGATGCATTTCCCGTCCCAAGCTCTCGCTCATTTGAGCCATTTCCCTCATGATTTCACAGATGGTTTAATGAGAAGTCTTTAGTCGCCAGCATCTTTTCCTCTTCCGCTTTTTTCCCTCTGAAATCTCATCACAACCGGAAAAACGAGCTTACATTAAAACTTTCTTTTCGTTCCTCGACAGTGTGACCGCAAATCGAATAACAACCAACCAGATAGACAACAATGCCAAGGGCTAGTTTCAACCACGTCTGTCGTACGTGTAATTGAACGGAGTACTTTCCCTTGAAGCCTCCTGACTTAGATCTGGTCGGTCTCTTTCCGTCGTAATGGCAGCTCTTCATGAGTCCCCAATTTGCCTCCAAGATTCCTCTGCGTCACTCTCGTAGTCACCCTAATTTGCTCTGAGCGCCAACCAAGTACTTGAAGCGATTCACCTGATACAAATGGAAGAGTTAAACTCAAATTGCGAAAACATGCTCCTGTCTCACTCCAAGGCTTTTCAGACTCTCTGTTTCGTCTTTCGTGACCAATTTTCCTAAAGAGTTCTATATTTGGGCGCACCCCATTTCCCTCCTCAGAGGGCCAGACAGACCCAGAGGTAGTGTTCATTTGATTCCAAGAAAGACTTGAAATTGACCTCAAAGAACGACTTTTGGCCAAATGTGGAGTGTATGTTGTGCAATGATGGAGACGACCTCTGGAAGTGCCTATATTGATCAGTGGTGAGCATGTTTGCCATTGAAGCAATGCAAATTCAAAATGCTATCCAAATTATAGTCGCTCACCGCAGCTCCAATTGTTGTTGGACAATGGAGATGTAATAGAGCGAGGAGCGAAATTGAGGCTGGGAGGGTGATTTCCAAGGTCCAACCCTCTTTGAGGTTAAGGACGATCATTAACTAATCACACTTTTTGTGGGCTCTAGCTTTTCAAATTTCGAGAAGCCTCAATTCAATGATGGACAGACCTTGTGAGGTTCTTTTCTAAAACGGTCCTAGATAACAACGTCAACTGTAATTATCTAACCCATTTACAAGTCCAATTTTGAGTGGCGGTAGGCTGAGGGCGGCAGAAAGCAAGGAAAGAGGTGAGACTCTCTTCAGAGAAATGTCAAAACTAATTGTGTCTAGATTTGGCTTAACTCAAAGACGAAGTGAGAGTCCTTTCTCGTCCTCAAGAACAAAGTAATACTAGTCAGAATGTCAGAATTATACCTGAGGGACAGTTCACCTGATCTTGATAACTTTACTCCAACATGGGAAAGGTCAAATCCAAAGCAGATGTGAAAAAAGGACGAATATGTCGAGATTCAGAAATTCTTCTTCTTACAGAGCAGAATGAATGAATGACAGGATCAGGATGAAGATGAGCTGTTCTAATGGCTCGATATCTTGACTATGCCTTTTACCCCCTCATCTGTTCGATTGAAATGAGTTAATTTCAAGCCCAAAGGGCTCGAGACTGTCGGTCACTATCAAGAAGTTCGGCGACCCAACAATCTGATGGATTGGAGTGTTGTTTTTCTGTCCCAATGACTATGATCATTCCGAAGAGTCCATTCCAACCACCTCTCTCTCTCTCTCGCTCTCTGTGTCTCATAGGGATAACGCCAAGGGACCAGAACCTGCCCATAAATTGGCACAGCCTGCTACCGCCCATTTACAATGCTTATCGTTTATCGTCTGATCACGTTTCTTAATTCGCCAGTCAAAACCCCCGAGTCCTAAGTCATATCTTTTGAACATGAAGTTGTTCTTGGCAAGCACGTTTCTTGGCTGCCAATCTATTGTGTGACCATGTTTGACATTGAAACTGCCCACTCCATCTCTGTCTCGCCGCTTGCCTAACGTACCCATAGCGGTAGGTGCATGTGACCAAGGATGGTGTTAATCTTTTGCCGGAAGCTCAAAGTAACGCCCCAGACGAACCACGATTTTCGTCGTTCTTGTACAAGTACGAGCGAGTACTTACTACTTAGTACTCTGTCCGGTAGTACGTACTTGGCGTGGCTGAATGAACGGGCGGCTCTTAGACAACAATAACAACCTCCTCACAAGTGTCATGAAGACAAGCCAGCACTCCTTCCCATCGTCCAAGAAACGCCAGTGTTGGGCCACATCAAACATGTGTCTTCAATCCACTACAGGAATGGATTTTTCCCCTGCTTCTACCTCTGTACATGAACATCAACTCGGAGGCTCACCAAATAAATGAACCACCAAATTCCGCAGCAACAAGACAGACCAGTGCATTTAACGTGTTACTCGCTTGATTACAGCGTGACCCGGGGTAAATGAAATTGAACCAAATTCCACATTCAACTCGAGGAGAAAGCGTACTCAAGGAAGCAGCCTCCGGAATTAGCCAGTCTATTGGCTCTTCATGTCGATTGTCGTCCACCCTGAGGAGGAGCATCCCATGGATGATTGGAATTTTTTACATGGCTGATATTGGATGGGTTTCGATTATCGGGCTCGAGTTGAACCCGAGGTTTTGATAAGAAAAACGTGCTCTACAGAGTATATGTGTGTAGCAGCAAGTATAGACTGCTATTCTGAGATGATATCTCAGTGGCGGCGAGAAGCGAGAACATTAGTCACTTGAGCCCTTTTGTGCCATTGACTGGATAATAGATAACAAAAGTGGAGTTGGTCGACGCTCATAATGAAAGTGATGTCGCTCGGGGCCAAGACCATTCACTCCCTCGAATGGTTCAAGTTGATGAAACATTCAAATAATTACGGGGCACGTAATGACATCGTCTTGGTCGTTGAAGCGGGAGAAAAACCCCAGTCAAACACTTCCCACCGACAAAAAATACGTTTGGGTCCATCATCCTTCAATCGTTCTATTTACACTTCAGAATCAAAGCGCAGTATTTCGTGGTCGTGTGTTTCCTTTGGCCTCGAATTGGCCTCTTAGTACATGGTTGAGTCTAAACAGAACTTTGCAAGTGCCAACAGACAAGTGGTTGTTCATTTTGAATGGAGCCTCGACTTGGTTGGGCTCGTCAAGGAAAAATACGTAGAAGAACAAGGAGAAGAAGAAGAAGAAGAAGAAGAACGACTTGGTCTGGTTGTGTTTGGAGTGGAAATCGTGGAAGTAACTTGGCGACCCTTTTGCACGAATGAATGTGGCTATAATTGCTGTCATTAAGCCTGGAGAGGATGTCGTTCGGCAAACATTACAAAGAACGCATTGGCCCATTCCCTCCCTAACTGAAAAATACTCATGTGTACGAACGTAGGATTTAGAACCGGTTGAAAAGTTTTATCTTCCAAATTTTTACTTCTTACATACATTTCAAACTTCTGGAGGTGGCACACCAGAAGAAAAAAAAACACTGAAGCTATCTTCAACATGGAAAAAACCTGGAGAGAGCTGGAATAAACTAACCAATGCCACGTTTTTATGCCTTTGGGCTGATATAGTACTCTGGCGGCAACATTTTTGATAGGGTCAGAGTGGAGGGAGGTGAAGAGATAGAAATTGAAATCCTAAGTTTTATAGGTTTCCATTTCTCGAGGTGAAGAAATTCTGCAGAGGACGAGGTGTTGAGGACCTTCGTATCCCGTTTCATTCAGGATGACCTCTTTGTCGTTACATGTCCCACATCTTTCTCCCACTCTCCTCCCCTATCTTCTCGCGATGGTTCCAATTTCGTGTGATCACACTCTATCGCCCACCCCTTCTTCGAACGTTCCAATAGGACATGTAATGTATTGGAGGGCGTATTTGACCCCATAAACCAATGGGCCATCTTGCCTGCAATATGTACATGATCAATCGGAGGTTCGATTCAATTGCTATCAACCTTCGTGGAGGCTTGAAATGAAAAAAAAAGACAGGGGGAAGGCCGATTTTCTTTTATTGAAAGGGAACCTGTTCCAACCGATCATGGTCGAATTCCAGGTCAAGGCAAACGACGGACCCGAGCTCATTCTCGTTGTATAGGAAGGGAAGCATTTGAAGGTGTGTCATGCTTCTCGAGCCGTGCACAATTCTAATTCCGTCTTCTAAATGCATAACCATTTCAGAACCACTGACAAGAATGACACCAAAGGCAAGCAACCAGATCTCTAGATAGGCTTGCAAGAGCCATGAGGAGGTAGTTTCTTTCCAAAAGTGCATTACTCAGACTGGACTGGAGTCGTATTTCACCTCTTTTCCGTGCTCATTTTGCCATTGGATCAGACACTTGTTCTTGTTCTTGAGCAGCGAGGGGCCAAGCTCGCTCGTGAGCATTTATTTCATGGCGAGTGGTACTACTTCATGTCTCTGTCCGCTCTAATTATGAGCTCTGCAAATATTAATGAGCACTCGAACATGAAGCAAAGCAAAGCAAGCCAGTAACCGTGAGCCCACAAAACATTCTGTACGGACACGTATGTACACATAAAGTCCTTCATTTCTTGAAGTGAAGTCCCTCCGACACGAGATTACGTGGTGTGAGTAAAGCACACCATGGTCTTAGGGCTAGATAGAGCATCAAAGCGGTCACCTTATGTCTTAATGGCTTCATAAATAGTCTCATATCACAGCTATTGCGGAATAGATCCTGAGCAAGAATCCTTGCTAATCCGCCCAAAGCTCACTTCATGATCCAAATGATAGCTCCAATATTTGATGAAGACTCCTCACCTCAGAGGTGAGAATTGAGAGTTGAGGATTTCACGCTCTCTATGTCGTCTCATGACTATATAAGGTCGATTATTATTAGTTTTTGCTCCAATCCTCGTGTTGATGAAGAGAAGCAAAAAATCACGCATGTTTAACCTCTTTCCTCTGCTCGGTTTCCGTGGCATTTTTTTCCATCGAGACTCTGTTTGAACATCAAACACAAGGATTGGTTTCTTACCTGGAAATTGAAAACAGAATTAGCTCGACGTCGTAGTTCACCTGGGAGCCTGTCAGTCATGTCTGGTTTGATGTGCATACATATTTACGAGTGTCGTGTTCAAAATCGTATTGTCAGTTGTTTGACACGAATCTTCTCACCAAAATTACTGCCTGAGTTCGTTTTCTTTAAAGAAAGATCCCGGCCTTCTCCGAATTTTTCCCTGTCATTCCAATACTTAAAGAAGTCTCCTTTTCAAACAGAGCCATTTTTGGAAAGGACTCACTTTGATAAGATCGGAGAGAGAGAGAGAGAGAGGAAAAAGAAAGAAAGAGAGAGAGAAGGCTTCAAAGGAGATTTTCCGGGTGAAAATTTGTTCGCCAAGAGAGCAGTTCAAGTTCAAAGGCCATTGAGAGCATTCGTTTCAGGCCAAGCGACCCAAACCATTATTGGTCTACAGAAGGAGAAACGCTTTTTTTATTGCCTTCGAGCTTCATCACCATCCATCCATCCATCCATTCATCTATTTCTCCCCCCGGTCCGTGTTTGATTTTGATCTGCATAACCAATCGTTGTTGAGAATATGAATGGGCCTGAATTCAGCTCAAGGAGTAAGAGTATACGTGTATGTATGTTCCAGCTAATGAATCTAATAAGAGTCGAGTCATTTCTATAAATATGATGTGGAAATGACTTGGCAGATTTGATTCTGGTGAATTTCAGGGTCCACATACAATCCAGCGAAACCCAAGCCAGCTCAACAACAACAGCAACAACCACACCAACAAATATCTGGCATTGGCACCCCCGATCGTTGGTGGGATCCTTGGCAGTCACTCCCCACGTTTCAAAGTTCAAAACGCCATGGACCACTTTAAAGTTATCCCATTGAACTTGTCCAATGCACGCTCACATAACCCCCGCCCAGTCTCCCGTCCAGCATAAGAGAGGTCCCTGGTTTCCCTACCTACCTTCATCCGTCAACGAGCTAAAGAAGGATGGATGATTTGGCTAATTTGGCTCATTCCAATGAAGCATGCCCTGAATTTGAACCCTCCAGGGGTCCCAAGAAGACTGAGACAGACTCGCTCCAACGACACTCCGAGAACCCTGTTTGTGTTGGCAGAATTTGCCGCTGTCATTGTGACTCGACTTGATGTGGCCTTTATTACGAGCTTCTTGAATGGGCTTCAGACGCTATAAACGCAACATGCACCATTAGAGGGCGACTTGTCACTCTGCCAGTCTCTCCCAAGTGTTTGTTCGTTCCTCCAGGACCTCGTACCGCTACTGTATAAAGATATATGAGGGAGTATTCTTCTTAGTAGGTAAGAGGAAGACGTTTACGGTGCATGACTGCCTATTCTATTCTGTTTGTAAGTATGCGAGTTCATGCTAGTAAGTCGGCCGGCCGCAATGCACACATGTACGGGTATGTATACTTTGTAGCATTTCTGGAGCACTCTCGTCCCCTCTTCAATATGACATTGAACAGACAAATTGATCCTGACTTTGCCATCCGTTCTCGTACATTGTCTGAATTCTCAATTACTCCAAATGGAAACAGATCCCTGGCTTTATTGGCCTTAAGCTCTTCTTATTCCTTCGCTCTCTCATTCGTTCGGTCGTTTATTCGAGATATCCCAATTCCTGGCCATTAAGAAGACTTCACTTTTTATGGAGCAATCCTAGGGGTCACGGCTCAAGAAAGGCACTTTTTAGTCAAGTTCATGAAAGTGATCGATGTTTGCTCCTTGATCATCGCAATTGTGCTTCGAACCGACTGCTTCGTACAGGGTTACATTCAGAAAGTCCATTTTTTGTCCTACTGTCCTACTGTACATACTACGTACGTACAGTACAGTGAGTCGCGGCTTGACGTCAATTGATCATTCGGATATGACAAGGTGAAGACCATTTTTCGTCAGAACAAATGTCGCTCTCGTTTTCACTTTTCTACCCTTCTGTTCATTGTTCTATTTGATGTGCTGTCAATCTTTTGCACATTGGAAATCCACTCTCACCACTCACTAACAGTACATACATACGAAGGTGCAAAGTCCGAGGTTGAGTTGGGCGCGTCGAATGGCCATTATCGAATTGTCAAGTCCTTCTGCTGGGACAAACAATCCTGATCAAAATGATGATAATAATACGGGCACGGATCAAGTTTGGCCAATATTTTCAAAGGCCATGAATCTTTGGCGATGGGGAATGGGCGAAAAGTTCGTTTCATGGGCATCAATTTTTGAATTGGACATCGCTTGAGACTTTTGGGTCAGCGGGCGGAAAGTTTCGTCTTGGCCCTCCTCTTGGATGGCCAATCAATCTCTGACTTGCGAGCTAACTTTGATTGTGTGCCAGGGAAAAATGGTTCCAGATCCAACAAATTTGAGAAGACACACAGCGAGCCAAACTTCCCTCGCCAATGCACTTTTGCCTGGAAAGGGAAACGGCATCTTTTCGGCCTGATCAACCTCGAAAAAACAAGACGGTTATGCGTTGACGAAAGAATGAAGAAATCAATGAATGATGTTCCTATTGATGGGAAAACGAATAGGTCCAGTCCCCCAAAGCTATGAGTAAACCCCTTTCTGAAAAGGAAGAGACACGCGCCCTGTCTGTGGTACGTACATATGTTAATCCTTTCATCCATACCAAAAACAGACCCCTTTCTGGCTCCGACCGCCCTTCTGTTCCCTGGTTTGCTTGTGCTCGTAGCTTGTTTGTTGCCCTTGTTTATGTCTATGGGACATTGAGCACTTACTTTTCGGACGCAGTCTTGTTCTCTCGGAAAGGTTTGGCACTTTCATGCAACTTCATGGTGAAACGTGTAATGATTGAATGGTTTTTGCCTGTCTTTTTGACGGAGTTGGAAGTCTAATTCATTTTGGGTTCATTGATTAAAATTTTCAGTCCTGTTGTAAGGCAGGTAAATTGCAAGTGATCCGTGAAACACAACTGAGACCTTTCCTTTGAGTCCACTCAATGCTGTTTATTTATTATTTATGGCAGGATCAAATGGTCCAATCCGTATTTAAACGTCGGCCATGGCTTATACTCTTATTGGCAGTGTTGTGCTTGATTGTTGCAAAACCCGTTCTTAATTACTCTTTTGCCGGTAATGCCTCAATTTTGGGGGCCGACCGTGTTTTTATCTTTCCCAGAATAAATTACTCCGCCGAAAAAGATCAGTAGGTGCAAAAAAGAAGGGACTTAATGATGCTAATTTTCTGCCGTTGGACTACTGTACTCTTGCTCTCCCATAAGAGGCTCGGTTTTACTGCCCTGTGACGGCTTTGTCGGATTTTATGAAGTGGTTGGAATAATACCAAAAACTGGATTGATGGCCCTCCACAAAAGGAGTCGGCGTAAGTGTCCTATTATGATTCCATTCCCACCCTGTTCACCATTATTGACGGCCAATTTTTATGATTCCATGGGATCTCGTAACCGTTTGACTTTTCATTTCTTTAAAACGCTTTTTGTCCAAATCTCTGGTCTAACACTGTTTCCCAGGACAAACGCTATGAATGTCCTGATTCGATCTTGTCCCTGATAGCGTCAAGGAAACGTATTTTGAGATCAAGACTCTTTCGTTCTACATTCCCAATGCAAGAGAGTTGGCCTTTTTGGCCTTTGCCCAATTGAATTGCAGAGAATGCAAGGGCCTCCACGTCCAAGTCCACCATCGCCACCACCAACACTGAGACCTCACAGAAGACTTTTTGTGGGAGTGTTCAAGTACTACATTGCAGCCAAAAAGAGATAGAGTTTGTTCGTTTTTCCGCAATATTTTCCACACATCTCCTTCTTCAGGCCCCCGAGAGAAAAAAACGGCAGTGAATAGGGAAGGAAAGTTCTGCAAAATTACAGAATGTTAAACAAGGGACACGTGATCTGAATGCAATTCAAAGACTGTTTCTGAAGGCCGGAAAGCGCGAGTCCGTTGCTAGATTGTTCCACAAGTGGTGGGATTGAATAGATATCCAAATGGATGACAAAGCACATTCAATTCACACTTATCCAACCAACAACATCTTGCATTAGGAGGTGTATCCAATAAGAAAAAATAAGCAAATATTTGGCAGGAACCGTCGAGATTTTCTCTGTTCCCACCGCTTGAGTGTTCCACTTAGGATATCGAGAGTGGAGAGACCATGTCACGTATTGGAGAATGGATGAATTCGGATGTTTTGACTAGACCCTGTGGTAAGCCTGGCCTAGGCCTGTGTAAACCTCAGTGATATCGGTTTTTATCGGAAGTAGATCCAGGAATCGAAATCGCACATTCGTTGATCCCAATACACCTTATTCAATGCGTACGACGAAGTGGAGTTCCTTTAGCGATTGTCAAACTCAAACCAGGATGGCACCACATTGATCAGAACTTTGCTCATCACGATCGGGCCTTGGTGAGGTGCAATCGTCGTCTCTCCAGCTTGGCCGCTCTCATTTAACTCGGTATCTCTCAGACATCTTTACAACTGTGATCCTGAGTTAGAGAGGTACTACTAAGACTGCGCCAGTTCCACAGATGGACGGGCCCCACGTCTCCAATGCCTCGGGGCTCTTTTTCCAGCACTGCACAGTGCCTACTACTATAGTAGAACGTCTTGTAGATTCAGTACAGAAGACTGACGACTATTGGAGCCAACAACACGAGTTGTGGCCAGTCGATATTGCGGACAGTGCGGCTGTCCCACTTCCAGACCGCACCATCCGATGCCTGGCAAACACTCGAGCAATGTCGTCCCACATGTAGGAAGTCCTTCCAAGTGTTCTTGATTTGTTGTAAAATAATCGCTGACGCGTCTCAAGCATGAAGATAATTGCTCATGTTTAATGCCCACCCGATCCACTGCCGAACGTAGCGAGGTCCTACTGTATACGAGGTGGTGGCGTGTCTGAGCTCGTGACCGCCTTCTTGTTGCAGTCGCTCCTCGGATCTCATTCCAATCACGTAGACCTTGCTCAACCTAAACGAGACCAGTGACAGGCGAACCAACCACTTCAAGTTCTTCTAGACTTTTGTTCTTGTTCCAAGGCTCCTTTCTGCCCAACTCACTCGAATGTGGTATTCAATGGCGACGACCTTTCACCTCGCTGTATTCTCACAGCGGGTCGTCCACCGGGTTGTTGTGGACGTGAAAAGTTTCCCTTTGTTCCGGGGCTAGTGTCCACGCGAGTGTAAATACTCGAGAGTCTAGAAGAACCTCGTAAAGGTCTTGTTTCAATTTCTGCTCGTGAAAATGGTTATGTTATTACAGCCTCGTTAGCCAGGTGGAAGAAGTTAAGGGCAAGAAAGTGGATGGGGGAAAAAGAGACGGAGACTGTCAAGGATTTTTAAGCACACAAGGCTTAAGAGGGATGGCAGAGAGACGCTTCAAGGAGTCTTCACAACCTCAAAGATTTGGGAGTCACAAATCCTGATTGAAAGTCCTCCTGCTGCAGCCGATGAACAAGCCCTCTTGTTCATCAATTGGCGTTAGACCCGAATTTTCTCGGCCATTGCCCCTCGACCACGTTACATTTTGAGCACGTCCTTTTCACGACAAGATACGGAACTGCCCAGGGTGACTAAAATTGGGCTTGATTCCCGAGATGATCCTTTAAACAAAGTGGATGAAAAAACACTGGGTCTTGATTGGTGCCTTATCTTCCAATAAAACTGGGTCTAATCTGAGTAGCGCTCTTTCTCGAAATGAGCAGATTTTATGGCCAAGAAAATTTGAGCTGTCTTCTGTGTCCCTGAAATTGTATATGAAATGAGATTCTTGCTTCCACTACAGTAATCAGAACTGTCAAAGTTTTGAGCCTTCAAACAGGCCTGCCCGAGAGTTCTCTCAACTTCAAATGGCGCTCCAAATTCCCCTTTTTGAGGTTTCATGAACCTATTTGACAGGGGGGGGGGGGGAGGGCGGGAAGAAAAAGGAGAAAGCGGCCTCTTCCATTTCTCTCATTTCTGTGAGCTTCGTCTTTTTCCAATCAATACAATAAAGTTAGCTCATCTGGGATTGGCCGTGAAAGTCCTTCAGCAAACTCCAGGAATTCCCTCCTTTAGTGGTCTCAAGGTTGGTTTCAAGGAGTGCGTCCAAATGGAGGAAATAGACCAAAACTGGCCGGAAGAAGCCCATCAAGACAAGTTTGATGCCTTAACTTTTTTCCTGGTTCTTCAGTTTTATGGCTCTTTGGTTTTGCAAATGGTCGTCGAATCTAAAGTTTCGATCGTTTCCCCTCTTCTCTACTTCTCTTCGCCTTGATTTGAAGAAAAAGGCCGCTGAGGTTGGACTTGGAACCATGAGGTGGAATGGGATTGATTACAAGTGGAAGTGATCCTTTTCCTCTCCTTTTGCTATATATATCCACCATGCTGAAATCCTTGCCCAATGTTGGAGTGAAACTAAGTTATCGAATCGTATCCGACCACAATTTGCTCCAATGATATGCCCACACCCACTTTTCAACAACCTTGATAACTTTTCATTCCAAGCGTCTCGTGTTTCGCTAACCGCTGCTCTTAAGCTAGAGGCTAGAGGATTAATATTTTGGGCGCTGACTTTTCTTTGTCTCCATAAGGATCCTGATCAGGTGGCGTTGTTCTCCAGTACCACAATCACACCGATAACAAATCCATATTTGCTTTCGTGACAAATGACAAGCTAGGATAAGGCTTGTAAACCGTTGGCACCTCTTTCATCTCATCAGAATCAAACAGCTGTTAAATTGTCAAGTGTCAGGCAACAAAGAGGACTCGGAAAGCAAACCCCGACTCTGGTATGATCTACTAATTATTAGTAGCATTAACGAACCGAAAGGTAATCCAACTCAAAATCATAAATTAGAAAACTGTTTCGCTCGAGGTTTACACCCTTTGCATATTTTTATGGGAAAGTGCGCATAGCCTCGGGTTCAGCATGACATTTTGATCTTGAGCATAATGGAAAAACTTTTCGTGTTCGAGCCAATCTTGATACAGACAAGCACTAACACGTAGTTTGAGAACCCTGATTCAGCTATTTGTAATGTTTTCTACGTAACCAAATCTGGAAATCTAAACCGTGTAATTCCTCGGAACGATTCCTCAGCTCCGTTCCCAAACCTTATGAACGTCTCGTTAGGGGAAGGAGCAACCCGAAATAGGAGTGGGAAAATGGTGGCAACCCTTCTAGATGATCCTAAAAATCGATGACCTAAATCACCGCATTTAAGCCATTCATGTCTGATAAAGAGGGATTAGTGTGCGATGTGCACGTCAAAATCTGTCAAAAATGGAAGGGAAAAATATAAACACACATGTTCTGAATTAGTCCTTTGGATATCAAAAGTTTCAGAGCAATAGTTTTCAAATCCCAATTTATGGCCTCAACATGTCACCACTCACTTTCACTAAAATAGTCGGATTGACCGTTAGTTTTGAGCTCTCTTCCGTTGGAACGGGTGCATTTACTATTATTGAAATCGAACCGGTCAGGAACGGAGAGAGGGTTCGGGAAAAACCCGATTTTCGAATCTCATCGAACATAGCCAAGGAAGGGTTAAAAAAATCATTATGTCAATCCATTCAGAACCAATTCAGCTAATAATTCCCCTTCCATTGACAAGGTAATCACTCACATGCACTCAAGGGACTTCAGACCACCAAGAGACCTTTGGAGACTCTCATTGAGGAACTGGGCCCACTTCAGGGATTAGCACATGGCTTATGCCAGACAACCATTGCCATGAATCGGTTATGGAGGTCTTTGGTTCGGATTGGGTAGGGTTCTGCGAATAACTCCGTGATACTTGGGTGGATTGAAGAATAGCTCTGGCTAGACCGAACCGAGACCAAGCAGAGAACATCCCTTGGGTGCTCAATGGGGTTACAGCTAGCTAGCTACAGTATCTAGCTCAAGTAAGTGTCAACAGACGCCCGGAAAATCGTTCCATCTGCTCTTTGCAAGAAAAGTGTATCTGAGTTTCTCAAGCTTTGGTCGGAAATTTAGCACTTCTTCTCGGATGTAAACTTTTTACGAGGGCAGGCTCCTCGTATTTCCTCCACCCCCTTACCCCTCCCCCACGAGTTTACGGGGCAAATGTTTTGACATGAGCGTTTCTTGATTTTCACCCTTAATGATGGCCCGAAAACAAACATTGGGAATGCTGTTACACACTCAAAAGTATAGTGCTCTTTGAAACCGCAAGCACTCCCAAGAATAGACCAACTTCAGAGCGGTCTTCACACCAAGATGATTGGGACCAAAGCGTTTCCCCGTGTTTAACTGTCCCCAAGTTTCAGATCATGTGATGCTGATTAACAGAACTTTGACCTAACGAGGTGATGATCCAATACATTCAAGCTCTTTTTCCCAGTGCCAATTGGAATGAGGTGGCCAGGCACATTTCTTTCTACGTGTGAGATCAGTCAGACAAGACCGCCGGTGCTTTCGAGGGGTTGGAACTTTGGAGCCGACGAAGATCCATGGTGGGAAATTTGAGGGATTTTTTCTCCTCACTTCCCGACCGCGAATGCTTACGTTTTCTGCTCTGGGAAAGCTACTCTTTACGTTGTTCAAGCAAAGTAGAGCTCAATCCCTCGGTCCATAGAGTGTACAGAACATCCCGAACGAGAGAGGCTGCTTCGTTGTCGCTAGAGGCGAGACTTGTTTTAGAGGGCCCACGTGTACTTTGACTGGGATTAGCTTTTGTGTATGCTGGCACCCAAGCATCTGATTGGCGAGGACTTTCGAACGGAAGCCGGGTAAACATGGCCCCCAAGAAGAAGCGAGATGGGGTGTCTGTTTGGGTGAATCCTTTGAGTCAAGCATTCGCCTTGGCTTTCAGAGGAATAGTGGCAAATCATCTGAAGAGTGTTATTCTTATGATTGAATTGAGTCCACGGTTGACTTGTTGTATGTACTGTGGCCCCGGCAAGAGATAGCAGAGATGATCCAAGAAGATTCGGAGTTGATCATCTGGGGAGGTAACACCTTCAAGTAAGCAAGCTCTCAGTCAAAGGGGGAGGGAGTATGTATGTGGTCTATCTGCAGATCTGCAAATCTTCTATGCAAACAAACACATCTATCGAAATGTTCCAGAGGTCCCACACTGTTCATTGTTGGGCTCGGTATGTATCTACTACATCTTCTATTCCTTGAGATTTCCGTTTGTTATGATTTCTCGAAACACTTGAAGAACGCACTTTGGGGCTCCGAGGCCAGAATTCCCGTGGACTCGAGTTCGCAGAAGCGCCGACTGGATCGACTTTGATCACGGATCGGCCACGAGGATTTGGCCCGAAAGTGTGGGTGGGGTGTCAGGATTTGCTTTAGGGTGTCTTCGTTTGTTTGAGAAGAAGAGTTCAACTCCTCCTTGGCAAAATGACTCGAAATGTGTTGAGGAATATTTGGGGATATTTTTTGTGTGAGTGCGACTTACTCTCAACTGGATTTTGCAAAATCTAACTTGCACGCATTAAACAATATATATACAATATATACAGAACAGTATGGGTTCAAGAGCTTGCTCTATTATGGCTTGACTTGGCATTGAGCGCACCACTCAGGAATGAAAAAGATTGGTGGCATTCATTGCTGTTTTGCCTACAAGAAAGGCACTAGCAAGTGGTGCCTCGAATATGCAAAAGTCCATGTTGTTTTGAATCACTCTGATCAAAAAGTCTGAACAAACCAAGAAACTTGTCCACGCCCAAAATGTGGCAAGTACTCGGTGGTTTTGTTGTGACGGAATGATAAGAAAATCATGGATTCTGTTACTATTTGATTCCTCTACTCAACCCATTCGCAATATTACTCTGTCTTTGAAAGGGAAATCAGTAATTTTCAACTTGTCTATGGACTTAGAGGTTCATTTTTTGTTCCATAGTCAATATGACTGACGATCCCAAATTTGAACAGTCCTATTAATTAGGCCTTCAGAAAACTGTCAAAACAGTAGGCTCGTAAAGTTATCATCAATTGAGACAAAATCGTAAATAAATCTCGAGCAACATCCATCCAGATTCTCTCGTTCTTCGTCTCTCGCTGTTTGGTAGTTGAAATTTATTTTGTTTGCATATCAAACATCAAACACCGTTTTCAAGCAGTCAGCTTCCCTTCCAATTTCCACGGATGATATCTGGTCATAGATTATGATGATGTGCATTTCCATTAAATATTCTGTAGATAGGCATCAATCTGGAGCAATGAGAGCATGTTCACCATTGGTAATTCCATTGGTTGTTGACTCACTGTGAGTGAGTGAGTGTTGCATAGTGGATTGGAGGGGGACAAAAACGCTCACCGAGATATTTGATTGTCGTGTCACCGATTGCCATCGCCTTTTTTTGACACATGAACTTATGATGTATTCGAAATCGTTGTAGTGAATCGACGAGATTAGATAACATCTTCAACGGAAACTCGGATCCATTTTCCACCCTTTCTTTCATGTTCGACATTCCACAACAATTGGTGGAAATCGCCTATGAAACTACTCCATACTCGAAGATTGTTTGTTTGCTCCATCTACCATAAGGATTGGTCAGATCACAGATCAGGAAAGCTATTTATCTTGGATCAATCATCACGAAATTATGTTGTTCACAATGACGCGCAAGTTAATATTGTAGAGGGTGCACTCTGAATTAGTGTGCGTCTTTCGACTTGAACTTGATTTCAAGTATTGATTATTGGAGTACTGGATTGCGCTCGAAGGGATATATTACTACTGGTGATTCTATTTTTCATGACGTCACCAGTACGACTACCTAGTATTGCTACACTTAATGGTTGAAAATACATGTTATTATTACGCTCAGCTCCAGAAGACAATGGCCTTCAATTATTGACATGACGGGAAAAGTTCCTTTAGGTCAAAATAGGCCTTGTTTTGCTTTTCTTGAACCCGGAGTACAACTTCTGATTCATGTTTATTCAATAATAGGAGGGCCTTTATATCCTTTTCATTTTAGAGCGGGGGGGGGGGGGGGTGTGGGGGGGTTGTAGATGAACCAAACTTTTGGTCTTGGACAAAAACAATTGATCCTGAAGGCCATCGAATTGGCCATTTCAGTTTGAGGAAATACATAACAAGACGAAAGAGAGCTAGACAAAGGGGAGGAGGAGGAGGAGGAGGAGGAGGAAGAAGCGAAAGAAGACAAGCAAGGCGGAAAACCTGTTTAGAGTGTGAAACAACTTTGTTCCTTGAGAAAGAAACAGCACGAGGAACTTCGCCAAAACAGGGTCCACAATTTCCTCTTTCGCTGTGCAAAAAAAGGCGACCAAAAGCGATATCTTCCTCCAATTCGAAGTGCAAAACTAGAAGACTTCTTCGCTCCCGGGGTTATTTATGGCTATCGGCTATTTCTCAAGGTCCAAATCGAGGATTCGAGTGTAACAAGAAATCTCCGATCGACATGTACCAAATTTTGGGGTGTGAAACTGGGGATTCCGTAAGCTTCAAATTCCGTCCATGGTCGAGGTATCAAACGAAGCCCTTAACGTAGTTCCAAATTACAACCTACCTTTCGTTTCCAATTCGAGGCCGAGCTCCTTGAGGACCTCGGAGTTTTCGATTTTGGGCTCGCCAGACACGAGTGAGGAGCCCAGTAATTGACACACCACGAAAATGATGCTCATGCTGATCAAGAACTCGTGAGGCAAATGACCAAAACGAGCCATTTTTTTTAAATTTGGGTGGTCAAAGATTGGACTTGATAAACACAAACACTTCACTGGCTTCTATCTTGGCAACATGGATTTACGGGATGCATCATAACCACTTGAATAATAGAACCAAATGTACATACATATGTAGACTCTATGAATTGTCACGGTTCACTCCAGTCACTCGAGAAATCACCCATTTCAGGTTGACAGTACACATTCGACAGTTGAGCAATCATGAAACGTCGGATACGCGTCATGGGACAAGACTCAATTCGAACTGAGGGCCCCCAAAAGTGTCAATAGTTGGGAAGATACAACAACCCCGCCGGCCAAAGAGAGGGAGGGACGGGGAGAGCTCATCCATCCACCTTCTCGTATCCACGAGGAATTGTCGGGCAGCGCGATGAACGAAATAGCTCGAGCCTTTCGCTCAACCGCGAAAGGCGGTGCATCGAGCCGGTCAAAATCAACAGGCCCGTTCGAATGGTTTTTAAGAGGTTGTCAACAAACAAAATGTTCTGTTGCGTGGAGTATGTCTGAGAAATCCGATTTGTACGCGAGTGTACGCGTACTTTGCTAGACCGTTGTTTGAGTACCTAAATGAACATGAAACGGCGATTTCGGGATCTTTCGGGACACAAAAAGACAAAGAGCAAAGGGCCTCTTTTTCAAAGTTGGAATAAGTTTCAACTGAACTTGTAAAAAGGAACAGGGTGTCACGACAGAATTCCATTTTGGAGTTGTAAAAGCATCGGAAAATATGACAGATGTTGTTCAAGGGAATCCTATTTTTGTTTCCGTTATGATGATGTCTGTTTTTTACATTATTATGCTCCATCTCCATTAATCTCCATATAAGTATTAACTTTTGAGTATGTATGTATGTATGTTTTGCTTTGGATTTATGTCAGTAAGGAAACTTCTAATGCTAATGGTTTCAACAAACGGAACAATTTGAAGAATCGGAAACTCGAACGTTCTTACAATAATTTTTTGCCATAGCTTGAGTTGCCAATCAACTTCGACAAACAAGTATTGTACCATCATTGCGTTTAACAAGAGAATAACTTTCTTGAATACTTGTTTAACACGCACTGAAAGCTATCTCTCTCGACACTCGAAATATATTTCCCTGGTGACCCTTTCTAAGCATACCCCCGATAAGACGAAAATGTCGTCTCAAGGGACTGTTTTAGGTCGACTCCCATTTCTCTCTTGTTCTCAAAGGCCTATTTTAAGGGACTGAAGGCCATTCCTTAAATTTAAGGTCATAGACAATTGCTAGACAGGAGGTGCAATACAAACCTTTTCTCATGGGCCCAAATTGGAACACATGTTTTCACATGCGAGATACGTTCTGTACGTATACTCAAAAAGGAAGTCACCAGGTTCTACTCTTTGAGCTCAGAAGAGATGCACTCTATAGATGTACAACAGTATTCTAATCCCTGGAGATACCTCTAAGGTCATGATCGAGGGCCTTGGACATGTTGCTTCGTGTTTATGGAGGGAACACTTGCTCCAACATCAAACGACGTTGGAAACTTTTGGTACAACAAAACAGCGTAGAGAAAAAAGTGCATCGTTCACAAGATAAACAAAACTTTTGGAGCAGTTTTTGGATCCTTGTTGGCTACATATGGACAGTTGGGTCATAAAGATGGGCCCTTGATTTGCAACTTTTGACATAAAAGATGGGTCCTTTTGAACACTGTTACGTGCCCTCATCGACATTCATAACCTTTTTTTTCCTACCAACAAAGAGGATTTCAGAATAGCTTTTTCGTTCATTCATTAACATTTTTTTAATTTCCATTTCGGAGTTGAGTCGCGAGGAATCCTGCAGGTATGTGTGCCTGGGCACTTTAAAACTCTTGACTATTAAGTCTTCCAAAAGCAGCGATGAATAGAATCCAGATTAATTGGAATCAAGCAATCCCAAATTGAAGGTATTGTAAACCGGTTACCGAATTCAAAATCGTACCATTAGGTCAAATGGAAAAGCCATTTCATATAACAAAAAAGAAAAAGTATTGTCACTGGTTCTTGCTCCTGTCTTTTCGTAGTTGATGCGGTGCATCTTGGATCAGGGCAAGTTTCCCTCTCCACTAAAGTTAGCTCACGTTGTTCCAATTTTCAAAGGGGTAGATAAGTCGCTCGCCAGTAATTGTGGGCCAATTTCTCTTACTTCGAATATTGCGAAGGTGTTTGAGAAGATCATGAAGTTCAAACTTGTTGAAATTCTTGAAGTCAATGAAGCCCTTCCTCTTAGCCAGCACAGGTTCCGAGCACATTTTAGCACGGTTACTCAACTGATTGAGCATTTAGAGCAAGTTATTGAGGGACTTGAAAGGCATGAGTCAGTTGATGTAGTCTATCTCGACTTTGCCAAGGCCTTTGACAAGGTAGATCATGGCCTATTAGTTAACAGGCTGCATGAGATTGGGATCCAAGGCAAGGTTCTCAATTGGCTAAGAAGTCTCATTTATCGTAGGAAACAATTAGTTAAGGTTGAGGAATCCCATAGTGACATCATGATGTCAAGTCGGGCGTCCCTCAGGGCTCCATTTTGGGTCCTCTCCTTTTAATCATCTTCATTGCTCCGCTTCAGAAGCTTGGTTGTAGTAATGTCAATATCTCTTCTTATGCTGATGATACAAAATTGGTAGTTGGTAGGAATGGTCAGAACTCCGATTGTCTGGCAAAGGTCCTAGACCAAATTTATTCCTGTGTTGCTGCGAGTAACATGGCCTTGAATGGAATGAAATTCCGCTCAATGACCTTTGGGTCGACGCCATTAGACACTCCACTATTAGATGATGAAGGTAAGGACATTGAGCAGGTCTCATCCATGAAGGATTTAGGTGTAGTCCTCCAAGATAATGGAAAGTTCGATGAGCATATCCAGTTGGACGTGGCAAAAGCTTTTCAAATGTGTGGTTGGATTTATCAGACTTTAAGTCCAGACACAGCATCCCGATGCTAACTCTGTACAAGTCGATTGTTCAACCACATCTTGAATATGCTTCACCCATTTGGGCTCCAATGAGATCAGCAGGTTTGCAAAAGGTCGAATAAGTCCAAAGATGATTCACTAGGAACATCACAAGAATGAGACACCTCTTGGATGTGTTCAGAGGAGGTACGAAAGGTATCTGATACTGTACGTCTTCAAAAGAATCCATGAGCTTTGTCCCAACCCAGGGTTTAGGGTCAATTCTAGTGACCGTAGAGGCTTAATGTGCATTTTAAGAGCACCTTCAAGCCCTCGATAATCTAAGCTAGTTCGAACAATGAAGTCCACATCTCTTCTTTCGCGGGTTCCTTAATTGTTTAATCTGCTTCCCTGTAATATTTGTAGGGAATATCATGAACTATTGTATAAATATACAGTAGTTCATGGGAATACGTAGCCCTTGTTGATCTGGTAGCATCTCCAGATCAACTCTACATTCAAGGACTTGCTCAGTCTGCCAACTCAAATTCGTTGTTAGACCAAAACTCATATGAGGATTAAAAAGCAATAAATAGATATAAACTTTCATTTTAACAGTACTTGGGATTACATACCCTGTAGTGGTTAGAAAAGCCCGTGGAAAGCCAAAGCAAAAAAATAGAAGTGCAAGGAAAAGATTCTGATACATATAAAAATTGGATCGTCTACCAACCCCTTGCAGATTCTACTATAGGTGACTAATCATCAGGGCTGTCCGAAAAATGCAAATGCATGACTTTTCACTTTTTCCAATTTTTTGCATCATTCTTAGCAATTGTCACCATTTCGGCTCAAACTTCGAGTTTTTTTGCAATGATTTTACCAGTTTTTCCTGATAACAGGGAAACTGAAAGACAAGTAATCATTTACCATTTCCTGATATTTGGTTTTTTTTCAAACGACTTTTTTTCCCTAAATGGCGTGATTATCTAGCTTTTTGAACAGCTCAAGCATTCAAGGTTTTTCAGTGCATGGCCAAAGTATCTAGTGATTGATAGGTTTATTTCCGTTCGTAAGGTATACTTACTTGCAAGCACAACACTGTTGATGCTAGATTCAAGCCCAAATGTTTTGACATGACGCAAGTTGCTTTCCTTCAAAGCTCATTCTACATTGAGAATTAACTTAGTAACCTAGCATGCTTAAATATATTTGGCTTTGGCGCGTGGTAATCTCAAGGTAAAATAAGCTCTGAATAGCATTTTTTGCCAATTCTATTTGCATTATTTGGACAACCCTGCCAATCACAAACTTCGAGTTACCGAGAAACTGCATAAGTTGTGGTCATGTTAGGGTCTGCAGTGTGAGCGTGAATGGCGGTGGCTGTTGACTAGATATTTATTGTCAGATTGTGTAAGTATACACAAGAGAGGGAATATCTGGTCTAAGGGAGGTATTAAGAGTGAGAGAAGTAGTAGGCATAAACAAAAGTAAAGACGGATGATTAGAATCCACCCAACTACGTACCGGGGTAAGGAGGGGCAAGGGGAGGGGAGGCAGTGAAAGAAATGCGTGCCAAGCCAAAAAGTGCCACAGGATTTTAGTGTGACGATTAGAATGATTACGTCATGACTATTTATGCTATGCATGGGCATTACCTAAAAATAATGAAGTGACAATTAACTAGAAGGTGTAACCAGAAGTGTTTTGGATTGACTGTGAAGTTGGGGCTATGGTAACTAGGCGTATGATATTTAAGGTGTGAAAGATATGTATAAGTAATGAAAACATGAGGAAGAAATCTGACTTCACAGGGATAACCTACGTAATGTTAATTCCTTTTAGGGGTTCGTGGACTAAGATCTAGGATAGATTCCCTCGAGAAGAATGAGATTGGCTAAGGTAGGTTCTTCTTCCAAATGATTGTTCCCATCAGTTCCACTAGTCATCAAGGCGGACCTGCATGGTCTTTCCGATGCACCCACACTTGGTACTGCAACCATGGGCCTAGCACGAGCAACAGGGCCATCCTGCCGCGCCATGCACCGATGAAGGGTGCCATCCCGTTGATCGAAAAAGAGTCAACACGAATGGTCTGGGTTAAAATGGCACACCATTGACTTATTCCTGATCTTTTTTATACTGTGAGGGCGCATTGCTTTACAAATTGACTTCATTCTTTGTTCCAAATGCTCATTTTTGGTTGTCATTTTACCGTTGGGGTATGTAGCTTGAGCTGAAATGAATTCTAGAACTTAGATTTTGCTACTGGCGAGCTCAGAACGGGCAGAGAAGAAGAAACTCTAAGGTTTGGGAGGTTTTTTAAAACCACTCTTTGAACTATACGACATTGCAAAATAGCAGTGCTTGTACTTGTACTTATGGTGTCCAGTATTACGTATCGTGAACCTAAGCATGAATGATGGTAAGTAGGTTTATCATTTCAATACAGACGTTACTTGAGGAAGCTCGATAAATTCAAAGCCATTAACTTCAAACCATTATTCATCGATTCCTATCGTTTCATTGAATCATGCATTTATCGATGTTTGAGCAAAGCACAATCGGTAAAATGGAACACATAATTTGGGTTTTGTATGTTGCCTAATACGGATCCAAGTTTGATAAGAATTGATTGATTTGATTGCTCCCTTGTAATACCCATCGTCGCTATTAAAGAAACCCCTCTTGCCATTTTTGGAAACGCAACTACGTTTCTTCATAACTTTTGTGGTAATTATGTAATGTAACAAACTCAACTTGAACTCTAAGTTCAGTATCACCCACTAAATCAAATCAATACCCACAAGAGTTATTTTCTCAGTCTAATTCCGAACTCTAATCTGGGCATGACGTCCTTATGGACAACGGGTGGCGGCGCTAATCATCATAAACACCGTATTTCCGCGCTTGAAGGTGATTTCTTTCGTTCCATCAAATCGGATTTTTCTCGTTTAACCTTGTATTAAACGGAGGCGATTTTACCATCTGACGGTTGTCTCCAGTGTTCTTTTGAACTAGTCCTTTGCCCCTGGTGGCACTCAAACCGTCCAAGAAGGTTGCCTCCACGCAATTTACACGCCCTCATCTTAATAACCAGACTGTGCATGCATGTGGAATGCACAGGACAGTCAAGAATTAACGTGTTTGTAGATCCACGGTAAAAACAAAAAAAGATTGTGATATGTTTATGCTGACAAGAATTTTCTCAAAGCTCTTGGTTTTAACTGGGGTCAAACGGATTTTGATTGTTCATGGCTCTCACTAATGACTGCGGGTTTAAGCAAAATATATGTACATGGACACGAGGTGTGCATAGAAACAATGTTATGGATTACGGGGCCTTGGCAGTCACCGCAAACATACAATAGAATGAACTGAGATCGTAATGAGAAGAAAAGCCATAAACTGTTTCTCGCTATGACCGTCGTGGCTTATCAGGTTCATTGATCGAGTCACATTTACCATCCCGTCCATTAGCAAATTCTAGATATCATTAGAAAATAGTTTATGTCTATTTCACTTTATGCGTTACCAACTTTTGTGTGGTACGTTGCGTACAATAGTATGTGTACATACAAGCCCTGGGCACGCTTGAATCTTCGGGTGTCCGTTGGCTGGGTTTATTCCCGTTGACGATTTTCCCTCCCTTTCTTTTGAGAACCTTTGCGGTTCCTTTTTTTCCAGTCTCAGTCGCGTCCGGAGTGTCACTCAGTGAACACCTCTCGTTAGAAACAAGGACGCTTATCGCGTACCACGCTCTAATTCGGACTGATAGTGCCACGATTAAGAGATATCCATCGGACTAGCGATATGTGTGCGAAGAGGATTTCTTTGACAATCCTTTGTTTTGCTTTGTGCGTCAATTCCTTAGGGTTAGCCATGGATCTACGGAATGACGATGGCTTCATGACGGATCTCGATCTTGATTACTACGATACTGATGCAAGATCGTTTGAAATGAGGACCTTTAATTTCTCCGGCAATGGCTTGTTCAACAACACTGCTACAACTATCTTGGGCATTGGAGGGGGGATTATCTTGGCCATCATTCTTTTCGGTAAGCCCAAAACGATATTTAACGATAATCGCACTTTGGCTTCAATCTTGGGTTTACATTGTTACCCTAGAAATAGCGCTGTATGCTCTGGATGTGTATTACAACAGGACCTATGGATTCGGTGGCTCATCCTCGTCAAGTGGATACCACCGAAGGAAAGATGAGACTTTCAATAGCGAGATCTACCAAGAATACCCCAAGTACCAGGATCCGTTTGCCAGCACTTATCGCTCATTGGCTTCCAACACTCGCTTGGACAAGATCCTGGAATGGATCGCTTTGGGACGAGAGACGTGAGTGAATAATTTACTGTCTCTCTTTTGTGAGCTGTTAAAGCATGGGATTATGAATTTGATACCGTATGGTTGAGAGACCCTTCATAATTGGCTGGTTGAACTTGACCAAGAGTTACCAGTTACCTTGAATGATTCAAGGTGTTTCAACATCTGTTCCTCCGATAAGTTTTTCATTCTCGCTCTCTTGCGAACATTTCCTTTTTCCGCGATGAACATCTGTGAAAATCAACTTTAAGAACGGTCATCTAAACAACTCGATGATTTCTTCTCTTAAATTTGCTTGTCACGTTTTTAAGGAATCTCGATGTAGGGGAATTTGAATTTCGTCATGCTCCCAGGTTGATGTCCTATTCGAGTGTCATTTCCAAAAGTGAATGGTCTATCTTGTCAAGACTACAGTACACTATGTAGTCCAATATCCCGATTCGAGATTCGTCAATCAAGCACAGAACACCTGTTATCGTATCAAATTCGGATAATTTGCTACAGCCGAGGGCGATTCAGTTTAAGAACCGATAGGGTGCTTCAGTCGTAACTGTTTTGAACAGGTCTCGTTTAAGTCGTATGAACATTACTCCACCTGTTGAGACCAAAAGAAACCAACGGAAATTCAGTGCTTGAGATCAAATCGTTTCATAATGCTGCCCGGATATGATTTGTGTCTGTGGAACCTCGGTAATCAATGCCTCTCTTTTTTATATTCTTTCAGATATGAAATGGGAAGCGAAACAATGAAAGACATGTCCTGCCGAAAGAAAATCATATGCGAAATCTACCATTACGATTTGGGACATCTGACCACTCGAGCTCGACATGGAATGGATTTCTTAGACGTCTTTAATTATTTGAATTTGACGGATGACTTAATGGAGCAGATGGATGAGTACCAGGTAAACAATTCAATCATAATATTGCATCAGGCATTGGTGCTTACGAGATTTTTTTCCCATTGTGCTTTAGGATGCTAAGAAAATGCCCGCCGACTCCAACAGCTGTGATACGGCATATCCTGATTGTCACGTCTCAATGAAGCACATCAAAGATCGGTACGATCAAATTTAGCAATCATTTTCGGCTTAGGTTTTAGGTGTTCCAAACAATGTCCATATTGCGTCCTTGCTCGAAATTCTGTGAATTGTCTCTCAAGGACTACCATTAATAGTTTAACAATAAAGCGAGTACAAAATCGTTCACTGCCCGAGTTTGGTTTGTCGATATTTTTGAGGGTCTCACCCAAGTTCTTTCCATGGAGGACTCACCATTGACATTCCATCATCGGAAAACCAAAGCTTCATAATTAGGCAAACACTTGCCACAGGTCTCTAGCATAGTACTGAAAAGAATCGGAACATAAATACATTTTCCTAGTACTCGTCCGAGAATGAATTAAAAATGTCCTTGTCAGGGAGCTCCTCAAGGTAACGTTGCTTTGTCCCATATGTTAGTTAAATTTGGCCTTGAAATCTCGATTTGCGAAAACCCTATTTAATGTAAAAGGCAAATATCTGTTGAATGCGGTCTTTTTATTTATAACCACTGCAAGAAGCGTGGGTGGGCAGTACTTACTCATAAAGAAACGCCCTGAAGACAAGAGCGTTTGTTTATTTCAATTATAAGGCTTTTTTCTCGCACAACATGTTCCAATCTACTCATTTATCAATACGAGGTAGACACAATCAGTTGCCAATCACAAGTGGGCATTACGTTCCAGAAATGAAAGAGGGGAATCACAATGAACATAAATGCACCAAATTAAAATCGTCATCTTCAATCACGTGAAATCAATTCACATCATTACTTATAACCAGAACATAAACAGATTCAAACTCAGAAAACTTGAGACTAGTTTTTGGCCTTTTTGGTTATTTGTCAATTTTTACCAATGTGTTTGAAATTATCATTTATCTTAACTACACATATACAAAACATTACCTCTGCACAAGAGCAGAACTATAAACCCTGATGTGCATCAGACTGCAAAAGCTTCAAAAACTCATCAACAAAATTTCAATGTGACAACTTGGAGCTTACAGTGCAAAAGAACCAATGGTAATGAACCGATCACATCTTACAATTGGAGTAGACACCCACAATGTTGCAAATTGTAACAGTATTTTGAGCTCACATAACTAAAGAACCACAAAATACTAATAGTATACCATAAATCCAAATTGTTGTTGTTCAAACACCCACCTATGACATAAGAGGAACTTGAGTATATACTGTAAGTAGGCACATACAGGTAGATAGATTATGAGACAGCCAGTTCATTATGAAGGCGTCGTTCCGCCTGCCACTCCAAATGTCGATGGAAATGTCACTTGAGTGTGCAGAAGGAGCGCGTGGATTTAATTTGTCTGAGCTCAACCTCATTTGGCAACCATTATTGGACGGGGTAAGACGTAAGAGAACTTCCCTATCCAAGGTTCCACCCAGTTCCAATCCAGTTTACAGAAGAATGAAGTGAAAAAAGAGCCGGAAAACAAAGTGCCTTGGGAAAGTCTGCTAAATGAAATTGTATCTGATGATTCTTATCTTCCTGTCTGCACATGGGTGGTAAGGCAAATCTCCGCATATTTACGCTTGATTCAAGAATACCGATTAATCTCGAGCACTTTGTCGTCTTAATAGCACCTCGTCATTTTTCTTCGAGCTACCCAATGACTACAACAAGAATGAACCCGATACCTTTCCAGCATTAGTGGAACTTGACTTCACCATTGTGGAAATCATTGATGTGGATGACATTCAAAATGTAAGAACTGGTGTGGATGTGACCAAAACACAATTGGTTTTATACGGTACAGT
>NC_081446.1:952037-952159 GCF_007210705.1 Tigriopus californicus
TCCACCCAGTTCGAATCCAGTTTACAGAAGAATGAAGTGAAAAAAGAGCCGGAAAACAAAGTGCCTTGGGAAAGTCTGCTAAATGAAATTGTATCTGATGATTCTTATCTTCCTGTCTGCAC
>NC_081446.1:952201-1005150 GCF_007210705.1 Tigriopus californicus
AGGAAATTGGACTTGAACGTACAGAGCATTAAATATTGATCGTGTGGCTAAGGATGGGTTTGGCAAATTGAACACTCTGAACGTGTAATAAAGCAATTTCGATTCCGACTGTTTTTTTTTTTCATTTTTTCCCTCTATTGTCAACGTGGCATCTGTTTGATTAAAAGCGACGTCCAAGACAAAGAATGTCCAACAATTTTGGAAACAAAGGCGGATTTGGCGACTTTTTGATAATGTTGCATTATCCATTTTCTTGTAAGATCGAAGTACTATCTGCCCTCTTGTTGTAAAACATTTTCGCCTTTGAGTTCAAAGTGCATAATTACCATTTCCATGAACTTATTTAATGAGTATAAATCTACATAGATAAACCAAATACTCGAAATGTTCACCTTTTATACGGTCCTTTTAGGCCATATCCCTTCAGGGTGGTTTGACCATGACTTGGTTAGATTCTCGAGTGAGGTTGAATCTGACCAATCCCAGCCTCAATCTGAAAGAATCCAACCTAAATCCTGAAGAGAAGAGCAAATTCTGGACTCCTGATGTGTGGATTGCCAACTTGAGAGATTTCAAGCTGATCAAAAGCTACGAAGATCAGGCAACCTTCACCATCACAAAGGACAAGAAACTTCAGCTTTGGCAAAGGTGGGTATCAGAGTGTTTGGCTTATAGTACTTGAAGGGCAAATGTGATTGGTTCCCGAATTTCATTTGTTTGGCCTCTGTTCACCCAAAATAATGACTTTACCCTTCTGGCCATCAAATGTTGTGATCTGTAGGATAAAGGTTACGAAATTAGCGGGAACCTTCAAGTCTTTTGAATGAATACTTTGTGTGCTCCCCTCAAGGGTTTTTTTATTGTTAAGAGAGTAATGTAAAAAAATAAAATAAAAAGTAGTAGTGAAAAATAACTTTGCATAAAAGTAGGGGTAGAGAGAGAGCTGTTGGCACCTACCTTGAAGTAGAAGCCGACTCTCCTGATCAGTACAAGAGGCCATAAAGTTTGCGTATTGCTGATATTCAATTCATTAATACGGAAATTGAGTTGTTTGAGTAATTAATTCGATGAATGGGAAAGTGGAGTTTCTCACCAACAAAAACCTATGAGTGAATCAACGACAGGTCCTTGCAGCATGAAACAATTTGACCTTCACATTTTCAGTGTCACCATCAAGACCTCATGTCCAATGTATTTCGAATTCTACCCGTTTGATATCCAAACCTGCACACTCAAATTCAGTGCAAGTGAGTCAACACTGTCTCTTAAACTTTGACAAGAGATTAGAGGAAATAAGTCAGCGGTTTCCATTTCAGATGGCTTGGATTACAATGCCCAACGATTCATTGGAAACATTTCCTTCCGAGAGCCTCTTCATTTGAGTCAGGGAGCACTTCAGTTCCACAATATTCGACTGGAACAAGATGCCCAAACTTCATTTAAGAGCAAGGAGACAAGTATGATTAAGAACACGAAGTTTGACTATGGCTGCCTCACAGGTTAAAGCACTTGCTTTCATTCATTCATGTAATATCTTCTTTGCTTCTTTTGTACTTTTGTATATGGGAGATATTATGTCATAGTTCTCGATCCATCCTCTTCTCATGAATTGTTGTCTGAAAACCTTATGATAGTAGTTTTCCCTACCGTTTCAGGTCATAAAATGTTTTTGTAGACGCATTTCTTCCTAAGCCTTCGGTGTGTTCTCTGACTCTTTATTTTCAAGCATTTGTACGTAATTGACTTATCGATCAATGACCCAAAAAGCCAATGCTAAATTTCTATTTCAAATCGAAATTGGTATAGAACATGCACTTATATATTTGTGATGATCTAATATATCATTTGTGGTCGGTTTCAGACAGGGTCTGGCCGCAATTGCAAGTGACCTTCTTCATGGAGCGTCGGCGAGTGGATCATATTCTGCAAACTTTTCAACCCACGGGTTGCGTGGTTTGCTTATCGTGGATTTCGTTCCTAATTCCACCGTACATTGTTCCCGGTCGAATGGTTCTTCTGGTCACTCTACTCCTGGTAGTGTTCAGTACATACCAAACCGAACAGTAAGTTTCATGAATAAGGATCTGGGTTTTACCCATATAAGACTCATTATGTGACTCATGTGTTGAATTTGGAAATGTTTCTAGTCAGCGATCCCCAAGATCTTCAAGCTTGAAGGCCTTAGATGTGTGGTTCATGGGTTGTATGGTTTTTGTATTGGCGGCTATTTGCGAATATGCTGTTCAACTGCTATTGAAACGACTTATTATTAGGTGAGTTTGTGATCCAAAATTCATTACAGAGGCTGGCCGACTAACTGGAGAGTTAAGCAGCGTGTCTCTTTAATGACAGAATGCTCGTAATTTGTCACTTGACATGGAGGAATGATTGAACACTTTTAACTTGTTCTTTATTGAAAGGAGTGTCCAGACATTGATTGATAGGTCTTATTGGCATATTCTGCTCGAAGCTTACTACTTCTGAGTGGGGAAACAAGCTCCATTGAGACGATTTTCCGTGCCCAATGTGTGAATCAAAAACAAGTATCTTAATGACCGAAAATGAGCCCTCAGTATCATGCGCATCTACCTCCCGCAATGTTTTACTGAAAGAAAATAATGAGTTTGATATTTCGTTTCTTAACAGAAAAAGACGTCAACAAGACAAGGAGGAAAGAGAAATTGAGGAAACCATGAGCAAGGTGACTTTTGTATGATCCTTTTCCCCCAACCAAGCTGTGACTTTTTATTGCATACATAAACATTCATTCACACAAACTTTATTCACAGGTAAAAGTGACCTTCGTCAAGGACTTGTTTCTGAATTCCCTCAAAACCAGTGCCAATGATCGCGAACTAGAAGAGGAAGTGGGTGGTAACACAGTCATTGGGAAATCCAGCGTTCCAGCACGATCCTCGGCAGTGACTCCCCGTTATAGATCGGCAACAGCAACCACGGTACGTGCGATAAGGGATCGTTTTTCGATTGGATTAAGGAGTTGAGGCAGACTACCAAAGTAATGAAAATTGACGGGGTGTCTTCATTTTTCCAGAGACATATTAAGGTGAGTCCCTTGGAAAACAATGGCAATAAGGTGAGACCATTGAAGCAGAAGCCCCCGGAGACTGTCATGGATAGTGGATCCGAATATGGGGACATTAACGATTCGGAACTGGAGGGCGAGGAGCTTTTGGAGAAAATCGACGACACTGCGTTGAAGGTGTTTCCATGCTGTTTCATGATTTTCAATATAGCTTATTGGGCCAATTACACTTTGCGAGAAAACCTCGTTCAAAACGCTTAAATGCACTTCAAGTACATTGATGAACCACGTTGACATCTATAACTACTGTAATGCGCTTCTAAATCACATCTTGCTGGCATTAAAACAATGAAGGAATCTTGACCAAATGTATTATTCATCAATATGCATGATGTATCACAGAGTTGTGACCCATAAACTGCAAGGAAAAGGATTTGTGCCATTTGTTTTCAAAACGTTTTTATCAAACTTGATGGTGCAATATTTAGGTTTACAATTTTCTAAACAGGGATGCACTTTAGGACACTGAATTAAGGTTTGACACTAAAGGAAGAAGATGAATTAATCCAAAATTCCACTTCTATTGTAAGAGTATATGTATTACACAAAGAAATGACAATTCATTGAAAAGGGATCATTTCGGGGACATGAAATCCTCGGATCGGCAACCTCTAATAACATTACAGCTTTCTCTACGGCAACTTAACTTGGTGGTTCACTCGATTAGTTCACTCAGAGGATTTTTGTTATTGTTGTCATCAATATGATTGCCATTGCTGAGCTTCGAGTATCAATACAAAAGGTTGCAAAGGCCACTAAACATTTTTTCTTGGAATTGATTTGCAAAAAGTACGCATGCACAAATGAAAAAGTATTCCATGGTCCACACTTTTATCTAAGAAAGCGTTGCCACTTTCACTTGATAAAAAACTCTTAATTCTTTCAAAAGTCAGCTAAATCATTTGGAAAAAAATGTCCTAGTGTTTACTAGAGTTTACAACACCAAATACGAACAAAGACGCTCAGGACATGAAAGTAGTTTTGGATTTTAAAATGATAACGTCGTCGTTCAGCGTTTCAAAAACTTTGCGTCTCGTATTCTTCGCTCTCCCAGAAAGTTCCTCAATGGTGGATTATCAATGAAGTTTTCTCTACACAACGGGCATGCCAAAAGTGACGAGGAACAAGATCCGCAGAGTTTTCCGTGGCATCGTTGGCAGCAATAAACCCGTTGTAACTCCAGCTCGCAAATAGTGCAGGCCATCTTCCATTGGCTTTTAAAGGTTCGTTTAGAAGTGAGCAAATCATCACCCTCGTTCAAAGTTGGGTCCCATTCTTGAGGTTCCATGCCAGCCCCTTCTCCAGTCTCGCGTTCCTCTCGTAAATCCAACAAAGAACTGGCTTGAGAAATGCGAGGACTGGGAGTCCTGCTGGTTAGTGGCGGGAAACGAACACCGACAGTGCTGCCAGATTTGACTGGTATCTTCGAGCGGAACGAATTCTCACTTTGACTCCGGTTGAGTGGAGGCATCGTCATGGATCTGTTGGCTTTCTTATCCGTGAGACTCATCAGGATTTCAAGTTCGGATAAGTATTGAGCGTGATCGTGAGCCCCGTCCATGAGAAAATCTTTATGTTCGGGCTTGGACTTGAGCTCGTCCAATCGTTTTCGATTAGCGCCCTGTTCTGTCTTCAACGCTTGAACTTGACGTTCCCAAAGCTGTTGCTCATGGTGAAGTTGTAAATCTTCGGTGCTTTTGGGATTCCGCCTCATACTTGAGTTCTGTTGTAACGGAGAGGCTAGAATTGAATGCATCAGTCAGTCAGACAATCTTCAGCAGAAGGTTGTTGCACCATAAACTTTAAGTTTGTAAGGAATGGCCTCGTTGGTAAAAACGCTAAATTTGCATAAAAGCTCAAATAGATTTACACAAAAATTTGCAAATAAACCTACCAAAACATAGACAACCACACGTTGAAGGGAGGGCTAACTTCCATTTCAAGCAAAACATGTAGATGAAAAGCGATATTACATTATAATACCTTCAAGCACCAGTAATTGAACCTTATATCCCTGAGAAGCAGATTCTTGCCATGTCCATGTTGGCTCCTGATTAGCAGACCTTTAAAAAACCAGTTGCCATTTTGGTCGAACTTTTACTTGGGAAAAAATGACAAAAAATTGGAAAATATGCGAAAAAGTTGAAAGAATACAAAAAATAGCAGATGCGAAAACGTCGAGAAAAAAGGCTTGGAATGAACGAAATAAGGCGATGAATTGCAAAAACGTTGCTGCCATGGCCAAAAGGTCATTGTTAGTCTTGTTTATTGCTTTTTTCTGTTGCCAAGTTCTAGGAAAACAATTGCATATACTGAGTGATCTATTGAGCTTCTTTATTTTATTGACAAAAATTCAATTTTCTTTAATGCAATGCTTGACATTAGGACAATATTTCAAGTGATTCCGATGTTATGGTGCAATATACAATTGATTCTTTTCGAGAGTCTAGTGCTAGCGCTTTTGCTCACTTAATGATTGGATTTGTGTCCTATTCCATCCACAATTGAATAAAGTCCTTGTTCTTAGAAGTCATCTTTCTCTTTGTTACGTATTATCACAGGAAGAAAAGAAAAAAAGGTAAAAAAAATCAAAATGGACAAGAATATTATCTTGGACCCAAAAAAACCCAAATTTGTGAAAAACTAATCAATTAACCAATAATGACAATATCTTAATGCAAATTTGAAAAAAGTAACATGATCGTGCAATCATTTAAGATAAATGTGACGTGACAATTTCTAACGGATGAAGTAATCCAATGAGATGACAATCATTATTCTTGAACGGGTTTTGCTGCATTCCCATATTCAAGTTGCTACGTTATTTCGCCGGGCACCTCTCTCTCTCCAGGAAGGAACAATTGTCAAGAATTGAACGCCCTATCTCATATACGTATACCAAAACGCCTTACTCAACAAACTAATCAAGCCATGACCCACCTTCAGAATCGTTGTTCGAAACAGGAACATTCGGGGCAGTCAATGGAACTATCTTTAACTTATTGGACGTCAATAGAGCAAAAATGTCATTGGCCGTTTTTATATCCAAAATCCCTTTAGAATGGGCCCCGTTTTTGACTTGTTCTGCGTAGTCCAAAGCGCTCCCTTGATACAAATTGAAATAGTGACCGTGAATGGTAGCATCAGCCCCCAGTTCCAGTAATAACTGAGCCGTATCCAGATGCTGATGTCGAATGGCACAATGAAGAGCGGTTTCCTTCAATCCGTTCACGTTGACAGAATGTTGATCAATGTGTGCTCCTCCTTCCTTCAAAACCTGAAGAGTGATTAACTGGGTTAGTAGACTCGCCGATACGCCGGTAGGCCCCTGGGCCCGCCTAACTGGCATGCATCCATGACCAAATCAATAGTCTGAGTTGTGGGAAGTAGTTAATCATTACTGAGCAAATATTGCTCGTTGATCCTACCCGGATAACGGCGTTTTGTCCAGCTTTGGCCGCTGATTGGAGGGGCGTCTCACCATCGCTACTGGCAATGTATGTTTTCACGTGAAACCCATGAACGAGGAGCTTGATCGTGCTGAGGTGATTGCCTTTAATTGCGCAGTGAAGCACTGTTTCTCGGAATCCACTCTGATGTTCCAGTAAACTATTCATGTTCCCACCAAAGCTTTTGAAGAGCTCCAAAACCTCGTCATGACCCAACCAAGCGGCGAAATGGATTGGGGATTCATTTCGCATGCCTCTCCATATGTTCTTGCCGAAGTCTTTTGGGACACCGGTGACTTTGAAGATGCTTTTAATCTTCTCCACATTTCGATCATGAATGGCCTTGGCAAGAGTTCTGTCCACGCTCATGATAACTTGATAATGAGTGGGGATCTTGGAAACGTTAGATTTTGTGGTAAGCCATTAAGACAATCGATTTTGTTCCGACATTAATCATTCTCTATGAGCCCTTTATTATCATTATTCTTTCAGTCTAGGCCGACTGGTTTCAATTCACATGTTGGTTGTGTCACAATTGTTCCAAGTCTTCTTTAGCCAAGCGTACTTCTTATCAGAAAAGGCAATGATCGTGGTCGTCAATCTTGATTCTTGTTCAAAAATCCTCTTGTATTTTGTGAAATATTGACGAGAAAGACGAGCAAGCTGCCTTTTACAGAATAACTTTTTATCCACATGTTCAGTAGGCGAGCTATTACCTATGTACTCACTGATTTTCATCCAATACAAGGCTTTTAAAAGAGCCTAATTATTTAGACAATTTTCACTCTTGTTTTTGTAGTTGCGACACTGAGGAAAACGAAAATACTTAGCCTCTGCGAAAATGTGTCAACCCTAACTTTTGGGAAAAAATGTCCATTTTCTAGCTATCAAAAGATGATATTATTTCATCTCTAATAACAACCAAGCATCTGTCAAATAGAATCAGTTGTTTATTAAATTTCATAGTAATACATTTCGTAAAGTGCTGATATTGTCAATTGATTTTATTGAGAAGAAGATGCTTTTGAATGTGCTTAAAGCAATTAAGTATCCTAATTTGAACTATTGTCATTCCTGCTAAGTTTGTAATTAACTGCATTTGCAAAATTGTGCGCGAAAATAATTCATTAATACGTTATAAAAATATATTTTGACGATAGTGTTAAAATATCTGGCCAATACCAGACACTTCAAAAGTGAGGTGACAAATGTCTTAACCTGTTGATTCGATTTGCTTGTATCGTTGAAAGCCCTCATTTTAAATGTATGTAAAAGGTAATCATTGATTTTCATTGTTAAAACGTCATTTGCAAATGAATAAACCATTGAGCCATTGAGAAATTTTGTGCCTGACATTGGATCAATCAACCGACAACACATGTGTATGTTTAAAATGTTGTCAATATAAAACCAATAAATGACCGACATATAACGCTCGAAAAAAAAAACCCCTGAATAATACGTACAAGTAAGCCAAAGGAGTGTTCTTGTTCGCTTATGAATGAAAGGGTGGTCAATGATAAAATTGCTCTTTGTGAAGTTCAAATTCCAAGGGAGCGATATGTAAGTCACTTTTAAAACAATTTCGTGACACTTGGTTTGTCCAAGAATGGAGCGAGGGGGTCAGTTTTGTTTGTTCAACTCCTAATAAGCCGCCTTTTCATCGGGAAACACATATTGACAATCACATTGTCTTCGTCCAGAATACTTTGCAATGCAAATGCTCGGTGCAAGTCCCATAAATGCATTGAATCTCTTCGGACCCTGGAATAACTAGTGGAACATCAACAATTGAGTCCTTTTGAACGGAATCCCACAAAGTGACGCATTCTCGTTTGGCCTTTACATTCATGATTCTCACTAACCCGTAACCAGTGGAACTCCCTTTATGGAAAAAGGTCGCTCCTCTCTGTTCCAAGGTCATTAGGGATACATCAAATGTGGAACCTCCTCATGACTCGTCAAAATGCGTCATGAAATCCCCACCCGTTCTCCAAAAACCCAATCCCTGGTCCCGATTGTTGAAGTTGGTTGGCATTCTCATCTCTTCGTACATTTATCTATGTATATCCATGGCCCAAAATTAGGAACTGGCCTCTTTCTACGTGCGAACCAGACTTGTATTGTAAACTTCTGCGAATAGAAATGCATGGCAACCGAGTCCATACCAATCTCATCCAATCCAATATCTCTGTACCAAAACCGAATACAGACCTGGTTTTCCCCTACAGATGTTCCGCCTATCCCTAGTCGCTCAGTGACCAGCTGTTTCGAAACGTCTCCATCTGGTTACCAAAAATCAAAGACAGTAGTTCATCAGTGAGTCAGTCAGTACTGCAGTGGTGTGCTCCCCTGCTTATCCTACTTCTGCTGAATATCTAGATAGTTGTGAGAGTGGCCACCGACCACCACCCTCACAACTCTCGAAGGAACAACGCCAATTCCACCCTCACCAAAGGGTCAGCCAGGGCAAACAAATAAGTTGCCAAGGGGGGTAACAAAGGGGGTTCAGGGATAACCAACTCATCGCCCAGCCTCCTACAACAACGGATACAGGATCTCGGAGTACATATCGCAACGCTCACTTACACTCCCAACGACTGAAACGAGTTTCCCGAGGAGAACTCGTGATCTCTGAGCATTGTTCATTGGCTCTAAATCAGCCAACAACTCTATATTGATACTACTAATACTACTATTACTACTACAACTACTACAACTACCATCACCAGCATCATCATCATCTTCATTGATATATTGACACAGACAACGAAGGTGAGTACTGACTGAGTAGCAGTTGTTAAAATATAGGATATGGCTTGTCGTTATCTCTCTCGATTGAGTGCGATTTCTCATTGGATTGATGAAATGTACAGATCAGAGATAACAACGGCTAGTTGAACAGAAAGCGAAACATTGATTGGTAACATTGACCATATTGTGCAAAGCGCTACGCCAGTACAGTAAAAACATAGAGGCGTGCGTATTGTTTTCCCCTGAATTTGTGAAGCAACATGATGTCGGATGCGGGATCCTCGAGTGATCATGAACTCCAGCCACTCATCAAAGGTAAGCCTTTCAATTGATTGCCGATGGTCCTTGGTTCAAATCCACATCTAAAGTCGAGTACCGATCAGAAGCATCCCAGGTGAATCGTTTGGGTTCGACAGCTGACCAACTCACTCTGACGGCTGGTCTGAATTGTAGTTTTGAGTAGTACCAATCTGTACCAAGTGCCAACCAACCTGTGGGTTGTGACGCTTGTGACTCAGTCAGGGGTTTAAGTTTTGCCGGATCAAGTTAGTGCTTTAGCATGAAAAAATCTGCTGAACGCGACCATGAAATGTGTTTCGTCACTCGTTCGTAATAATGTAATTAATTCTCCGCCATGGCCGAGATCAATGGGCACACATATCTGCCCCAATGATGCAAAACGACTCGAGTTTTATTAAAGCAACGAACACTCGACATCAGACGAGACTTCGGTCGAAGAAGGGTAACAACTGTCAAGGTGTTCAGAAATTGACTCCAATCCGAAGGAGTGTTTTTTGTCATCCGCTTTGCCCTGCAAACAATTGATCTTCTTGTTTGGAGGGATTGGATACATACATACATACATGCATACAGCTGTGGAGACTATCAAGTGACAGGGCATCATAGACCGAAAGAGCGTTCCAGTTTGACTTGGAGAGTGCATGAAAGAGCCCGTGAACATCATCAAGGCTCGGTATTTTTTCGAAGGAGCCAGAATATGCTGTCAGAAACCAATGTGGATACGGGTGCCGCCAATACCATCCCCATGTCAGACCTTCGGAATGGTAAGGGCTTGAGAGCATCTGTGGGCTCGGGAATACCCTGTTTATCTTATCTGGAATAAGTAGCCACCGAAATTCGAGGGGAGTTTCAAGGCAACGTACCTCTTTGTCTGTCCGTTCACGTTAGCTGGAACATTTGGCTTCAGACTGTGAGTCAGCACAGTAATGCGATACAATATAACAATCGAAACACTTGTATGATGGTGACTGGTGGTACTCCAAAGTAGTCTGCATTTTTCGATTGACTCTTCGACTCCCATGAACTCGTATGAATTGGGCCCTCTTGACCCTACCGATCGTGTGGTGGTTCAGTTTTCCGGTGTGAACTCCCTCGGCTGACTTTGGCTCTGCTCAACCAATCATATCGTTTGATATCTTCGCCTTTTAGGATCCTCAGCGAGGAACGGATCCGCTCAAACCATCAACAACCGTTCTTACTCGTCCTCAGGCCAAAGCTGTTTTTCCAACATGTGCTCCTTCGGTGGAAATGCGGTGTTATTCCGCTCCGAACCCATGTCCCGATGTCAGTTGATCCTCCAAAGCGAAGCCGCCTACAATTGCATCGCTGAATTGGGCGAGTTGGGACTCGTTCAATTCGTGGATCTCAACCCGGAGGTATCCTCCTTTCAACGGAAGTTTGTGAGCGAGGTCAAGCGATGCGAGGAGATGGAGCGGAAAATGAGGTACATCCAGAAAGAGGCCATGAGGGATGAGCTGCCCATCCACGAACCAGGTATGTGCCACAGACAGCCGATTATACATACATATACCATAGAAGAATGAATGGATCGGGTATCGCTTGAACTTTGTCTTATTCTTGTGTACGTAGATGAGAATCCGCCAGCCCCGGCTCCCAGAGAAATGACCGAGCTGGAGACCTCATTGTCGCATTTGGAAAAGGATTTGTCGGACGTGACCACGAATTATGTGGCGCTGAAGAAGAACCAACAGGATCTCCTGGAGATGAAGAACCTTTTGAGCAAGGCTGATGCGTTTCTATCAGAGAGCTCGTTGCAGATTGCAGATTCAGCGGGCGATGAAGAGACCCGAAGTAAGTGATCAACTTAATTATTAGTCTGGCTGGTAAGCATTGTGAGGACATGGTTCCGTGGACCTAGTGTATGAAGATGTGCAATATAGTTAAAACGATATCTAGTTATTCGCCATTTCACTCCTTCCATTTTCTTAACTCTGCAGCTCTGTTGGAAGGTAAGATCACCAAGTCGATCAACATATATTTGGGTCACTTGGGAGATGGTTATTTCTACGAGCACTATCACTCTCCCTCCATATCTGACTGATTTTTTCTTCTTTCTTGCGCTTCTTAAAAATATAAAAAGCCATGGGTTTGGTGGATGATCGAGGTTAGTTTAATGTTGCCCATACCATCTTTCGTGGGAGAGATAATATATCACCTGTACACACTGAGCACCCGATTTATAAATAATTTATAAATAAATAAGTTTTCGGATGTAGTCAATATGTTATTTTTCTAAATCCCAATTTAGATACTGACGACGCTCAGTTGATTGATGTCCGCACTGACGAAGGTTTCAGCAGCATGAAGTTTAATATCACGGCTGGCGTGATCGAGCGATCGAAAATGAACTCCTTTGAACGGATCTTGTGGAGGGTGTCAAAAGGTGAGACCCCCAAGCTTGAGGTGCTCACTTTCTGAAAGGGCCCATTTTTATCTGAACTTCCCGGTCTTCGTACTAGGTAACGTTTTCGTTCGGTTCTCCGATATCGAGGATGAGAGTGCTCATGGGGCGCTTCTGGACAAATCCGTGTTCATGATCTTCTATCAGGGCGAGGCCCTGAAGGCTCGTGTCAAAAAGATCTGCGAAGGATACCACGCCGTGGTTTATCCCTGCCCGGAGAAGGCCTCTGAACGCCGGGAAATGAAGTACGGCGTGAACACTCGTCTGGAGGATATGAAGACCGTCTTGAACGAGACCGAGATTCATCGACGACGTCTCTTGGAAACGGGTGCTCGCAATCTGCGACTCTGGTTCACCAAAATTCGGAAGATCAAGGCCATTTATCACTGCTTGAACTTGTTCAGCTTCGACGTGACTCAAAAGGCCTTGGTGGCCGAGTGTTGGATGCCAGAGCATGATATCCAAGTCATTCAAGAGGCTCTTCAACGAGGAGCCGATGCGAGCGGCTCGACCATTCCACCCATTCTGAACTCGGTGGCCTATGTGGACGAGATGCCTCCCACGTTCAACCGATTGAACAAGTACACCAGCGGCTTCCAGAGTCTGGTGGACGCTTACGGGGTGAACTCCTACCGGGAGGTGAACCCAGCCGTCTACACGATCGCCACCTTTCCCTTCCTGTTCGCGGTCATGTTCGGCGATGTTGGACACGGATTGATCGTTTTACTGGCCGGGATTTGGATGGTGATGCAGGAAAACAAGTTGGAGAAAACAGCTGAAAAGTCCGAGATCTTTGGGATCTTCTTCGGCGGTCGGTATATTATCCTCCTGATGGGCCTCTTCTCGATCTACACGGGCTTCATCTACAATGATATCTTCTCCAAGTCCATGAATATCTTTGGTAGTCACTGGAACTACAATGAGACGTTCCAGTTCCCACTGAAGATGGAGGACTCGCTCATGTTGGATCCGGGTAATCGGGGTCAATACCAGTTCACACCCTACGTGTTTGGTGTCGATCCGGCCTGGCAATCAGCCACCAACAAGATCACCTTCTTGAATGGATACAAGATGAAAATTTCCCTCATCTTCGGGCTCATTCACATGGTCTTTGGCATCACTTTGAGCTTGTGGAACAAAGTGATCAAGCGATCCTACGCCGACATCTTCTTGGAATTCATCCCACAACTGTACTTCATCGTGGCCATCTTTTGCTATCTGATCTTCATGATCATGTTCAAATGGGTTTCATACTACGCGGACAACGCGACCCAAGACACGAATGTCTGGTCTGAGCATTGTGCCCCTAATCTCCTGATCACCTTCATCAACATGATGCTCTTCAAGGCCGCTGATCCCGATCCCAAATTGGTGGCCATTTGTCAAGGCAAAGAAACCTACATGTACGGGGGTCAGTACTACATCCAGGTCTTTCTGGTTATCTCCGGAGTGTTAATGGTACCCATCATGCTCTTTGGCAAACCCATTCACACCATCATGGGTAAGCGATTGATTGATTTCAGAGACCTCCTGTTCGTTGTGGAACTCGCTCCGACATTAATCATTCTCTATGAGCCCTTTATTATCATTATTCTTTCAGTCTAGGCCGACTGGTTTCAATTCACATGTTGGTTGTGTCACATGCTCTTTGGCAAACCCATTCACACCATCATGGGTAAGCGATTGATTGATTTCAGAGACCTCCTGTTCGTTGTGGAACTCGCTCAATCTTTAACATACCTATTTTTCCCTCTTCCATTAGGTCGAAGAGCGAGGCGTCGTAATTATGAGCCAATGGCCGACAATCTTTTGGATGCGGAAGAGGGCCCTGCCCGTGATGGCGACACGGATGCCTCTGTGGAGATCCGAAATGGTCAACCCGGTGGCAGAAGTGCTCCGGTCAGCAGCGGTCATGGTGGAGGCGAGGACAGTTTCAGTGAAATCATGATTTACCAAGGCATTCACACCATCGAGTACGTTCTGGGCAGTGTTTCCCACACGGCTTCCTATCTCCGACTGTGGGCCTTGTCCCTGGCTCATTCCCAATTATCCGAGGTTCTTTGGAGCATGGTCATGAACATTCCTTTAAGTACTAGTAATCCGTTTGTGGCCGTGCCCATGCTTTACGTGATCTTCTCATTCTGGGCCGTTTGCTCCGTTGGAATCTTGGTGGTAATGGAGGGTCTGTCGGCCTTCCTGCACACCCTTCGTCTGCATTGGGTGGAGTTCCAATCCAAGTTTTACAAGGGCGAGGGTGTGCTTTTCGTACCGTTCCACTTTACCGGATACTTAAAGGAGGCTGAAGCCGCTGATCTGGAAGTCATCAAAGGCACCCCGTAGATGCACCGTGGCACAGAAAGAGTAGAGATCCAATATCAATAAAATATGATTCCTCTTGATGATGTGTTGTATTCCACCCCCACCCCCACCCTTATGATTGTCTACAGTTTTTGCAACCTCGCTGTGAAATTAGTATCAACCTAAATTTAGACCCTTTTTGAGTAGAAATGCCTCCTATGAATTGGCTTGAGAATCATTTCTTCATGTGACGCAGAATAAACGGTATTCTTAAAAAAACCGCTTTCTTTCTAAGAAGAAAAAAATGTGCCAAATTTTGCAAAGGGATGATAGAGGATGTCTGAAGTCCTCAACAAAAATGGGCCATCAGTGGTTCCAATAGATTTTATGACAGTTTTCATGTATAATTTTCTAACTGTAAGTCTTAAAATCCCTTCAATGTGGAACTGCTCTTCTTTTGGTCCATGAGGAGTGAGATATCCTACGTTGAAAGTGAGGAATAATAAGAAGTAGGTAACTTGAGTAAACTTGGTTGGAAATGTTCAGCAGTAGCCGCTTTGAAAGGAGGGAGGGTGAAAACATATCCAAGCTAGGACCTGAATCATCGTTTTATCCCTGTGCCTTGATGAGATCAAAGCCTACCGGGGTATACGACGACAATTGGAAAAACCTCCAGTTAAAATGCCACCTTCATGATTGACCATAATGATTTTCAGTACCTCCACGCGCATTACGTGATATTGAAATCACCCAACCTCTAACTTTTGGAACAAATGCCTCCCGACGAACTGGAAAACATGGTTTGTTACATGGAGATACCTTTTATCAGAAATCTAAATTGTGTCCTGCCCACCGAATGAAATAGAGTAAACAAATCTACTCCAACTACTTGCCACATCTCGGCATTATCATCCATCCTTTACTGAAGCACTTGTTTACAATTTTCCCGGGACATAACTTTTTCCTAAGTAAACCAAGGGATTCCTCTTGACGTCATTCCGATTGGGCCGGCCCAAGGCTTCCTAAAGGAGTGAGCGAGGATGAAAATTTATTTAGGGCGGCGGACATGTTGAAGGAGATTGTTGAAACAGAACGCCTGGTAGCCCAGGCAGGCAGGGCTTTCCTTCCATCCTTGCAATGACATGTGTATATGTAGGCTATGGACAACGAATGTCCGCGATCTTGCAATTTCTTTGACCAAACCAATTGAAACCAAGACCCAGTCAGTTGGCGGACAAATGAATATATACTCTGACTTTTTTCAATTCCCATTCTCCCATGTTTCATGAAGGATGGCTCAGTTTCAATAGAAAGAACTAAGGACCAGCATTATTAAATCTCGCACTTGTCATGAGATTTTCCCTACAGATTGGAAACCTATTCCTGCCTCACCGGCCGGTAATCCCCTTGGCCAGGGTTGACAGCTGGGAAAGTCACACGGAGGCAAAATGTGTGATAGCCGTGAGAATTTTATTCTGACCCCTTCACGAACGAGTGGCTTTTGACTGGTCAGTCTTTTAACACGGGTGCATTGTACTGGCTTATTTAAACACGAACTCAATATACCATTTCCATCCATGCTCGAATCCCATACAATAATGTTTTGTCTTATCGCAACAAGGGCCTCCGGTAAGATGGCTGTCAATGAATTGGGTTGGATCCATATTAAAAAAAAACCACTCTATCCAGCGTCAAATATTCAATCCATACAACTTTAACCCGATTCCACGAATACAGCCCGCTGGACCAGAACCGGGGGGGTTCCCAAATCCGGATTTTTTCCCCGTTTCCAACCCTTGTAGAGGGAGAGAATTCATGGACTTGAAGGAGCCCCCGGCACCCTGGTAGAGAATTGAGAATCCGTCAAAATGCGAGCGAGCGAACTATGCTCCGTGCCCGCGTCTTTCTCCCGCTCCCCGTCGAGTCGCCCGCCCGTTGCCTCGGACTAGCTGGGCTGGCCTGTTGAAAAGGGCTGGTGTCATCAAGCCAGTGGTTAGTTGGCGGCTGTTGCGAGTACCTCCCTCTCTCTCTTTCTCCCCACCCTCCTGCTGTCCGTGTCTGTCCTTCAATGTCCGTCTGAGGCTGGCCTGGAGTGGCTGTTCCTCCCCCTCCTCCTCCTCTTCCTCCTCCTCCTTTTACTCATTCTGGCGTTCTTCTTGATCGCCTTAGCTCTGGACTCGGCTGTCGTCATCCTCATCGTCGTCCTCCTGCTCCTCCTTGTAGTTGCCGTCTTCGTCGTGGTCGTCGTCCTCCTGGTCGTCGTCGTTGTGGGTTGGATTGTTGGAATCGAAAAAAGGCCAAGTCTGGGAAGACGAGTCGTTCTCGTTGTTGCGTTATTGCTTTGGCCCGCCTCGTCCGTCGTCCTGCTGGTCCACCTTGTTCCGGTCGTGGCCAGGGTGGGGATCGTCGCCCTTGTGCCTAGCGTTGGGCCCGTCGTTCTGTCGTTGGGAGCCCAGGCACGAACACCACGACGACTGGCCGCCCGTGCAAGGCTTGAAGGCCACTTCTGTAAATTGGCCAGAGGACAGCCTTTGCTTCGCCCGAGGTACTGAGCAGCATCCCAGGCCTTAAGTTTCTCGTCCCTCCCGATCGGGTCGAACACACCGAAAAAAAAGGTCAGGCGAAGGATCCTGAGACACCACCCCGATTGTCCCTGGATCATCCACCATCAATCCATGCCTGAACAAGTGACTGACGGACGGACGGACTGACGGACTGGGTGGTCACTCCTCTTTCAAGTAAGTTTACGGCCTTTCAGGTGGCTAGGCCCGTGATTAGCCCTGGCCCAAGCCCGCTCGAAAGGTTCAACTTCCCAGTTCGAATCCTTGGGCCTATCCAAGGAGGGGTGGGGTCAGCTGGGGCTCAGGTCGGCTGACTTCAAATCGGCCCATGAGTTTAGAACAGACTCGGGGGATGTGAGGCGTGGCCTTGAAGTTTGATGTCCATGCTTCCCCCCCGTTCCGGTATAAGCCCTGGCCTGGCGATTATTGTACCGTAGTTGAATAAGTGAAGGCTGGGCCATTCGCCTTGGAAATGTATGTCGTGTATGTGTGACGTGAGTGTGTTTCTGTTCGTGTGCTTTTTTGGTCAAGCCTGAGTGCTCGTCGCTGACGGCCATGAAGACGACGACGACGACGACGACTCGTCCGTACGACTACATATATCAACGATTGCCACTGCTACATACTTGTGGTCAGATTTCTCGATGTCTCAACCATTTCTCCGTCTATTTTACAGTGTCTCTGTTACCAAATTGAGATTGCCCCCGGGAAGGCCCAGTCTTCGGTTCGCATTCCGGTGCCGTCATCGGTAACCCGGCTAGCATCCGGCCAGTCTCGTGAAAAGGCAGTCATCATCCTTGATCTTGAACAAGTTCGTGTGTCGGTACCAGTGTGGCAGCCAGGCTCAGCCCAACCCCAACCCCAGTGACCCTGTGACTTCCGCTCGGGCTTTGATCCGGCTGATCATGAACGGACAGTGTTAGCAGTGACCCGTTTCCCTCCATCCCTCAACAACTTGTGGCCCCGAAATTGTCGTGGTAGTGGTGGCGTCTGTGGAGCGCAGCCATAATACTATGTCCACAACATCGGCTACCATGCGAACGCCTACACTTCAGCCGGTCCCCGAATCCCTATCCACGGATCACGGGACAGGTTCCAATTCCAACAACAGTACCGCGAGCAACTCGACCAATAAAAGCAAAAGCAAGGTAGGCTGACCATTATCTCACCGTCTAGTTAGGCCTCCGATAGCCAATGCATGGGTCATGGTCCGGCGAAACTAGAAATATCGGCTGTAGTGCGGAAAAATCCGTCTCCATCCTATCCGATTGATTGGTCGGCATTGGTGTGTCGCTGATCGTTACATCATGCGTCAAAGACATGTGTCAAGCCCGACAAATGCATTCATCCCTCATGTATTATGTGGCAACAAGGGGAACGAGATCGGCGATCACTTCTCATTTGGCGAATTTCTGATCAGATTTGACGGCATGGGAAATTCCTCAATCTTGCTTACTCGAACAAGGCGACGTAATAATCCAGCAACTTCTAATAATGATGGAGCTCTGCATTTGTTTCCCGTTGTCATGTGTACAGTGAGGTTACAATGACCCCTTGGGAGGGTAAACCGGCTTTTTTTGGCTATGGCCTCGACGTGTAAACGTTTGGACTCGAATGCTGACTTGTCCGTGGAGATTGATTTCATTCACAGCTAGCTTCCACGGGTTGGAAGTTTGGCTGAAATAGTCTGGAAGATTGCCTGATGTTATTTTTTTGGGACGGCCTCCTGTCTTCTCAGAGGTCTTTCTGCAATTAAGAATAGGAAAACTCTCAGGGCTGAGATGGACATGCAACACTGACGAAGACGAAATATTAGCCACGCAGTTGCTGAGAACTGGTTTCGCCTTCCTTCTCCTTCGGGAAAGTCTCAGAATCTTTCGCCACGAACAAAATCGATCGTTTGAATACATATATATTATTCTCGTCTTTAGGTGCAAATTTTGGCACCTCGTTCTATAATTGTATTCCATGGCTGAATTTGAAGAGGGACGTACATTGATTTTGATGGTTTGTGCCAATCTCTCTGCCTCACCCAAAGGTTTTCATTTTCCCCTTGACCTCTAAGATTTCATGTATAATTTCTTGCAAAAGTGCGTTCTTGGGATTACTATTTGCGAAGAGTATTAAAAATCTGATTTTCGAATTTGAAAAAGCATTGAAAGATGTCCATTAGTTTGTTACAGCAATGAAAGTGCGGGTCTTTGAGACGTAATATGACATTCTAACTACTTTTGGCATCTAATAAATAAACCATCCTTATATTATCCCTAGAAATAGTAAACCAATGATGATGATCTTGGCAATGATCATCACCTCTTATGGACGTGACATTTTGATTGAAATGTTGGCATATTCCATGTTTATGCCACTAAGTCTTCTGCATTTTGGATTGACCAACAGGTAAAAAGAGAGTCAAATAGAGTGGTTTCATGAATCAGAAAATCAGACGTAGACATTGTCGTTCACAGGAAAAATGCTACTGGTTGGTTTTGCAATCGCCAGCTCTTTGTCGAAGCCTTCTATTTGCCTTCCCAATGCCTGCTTCTACTTCCTTTTTGCTGCCAACGGTATTTCCCATTTCTCATTGGTCTTTGTGCAATCTACAATCGTTCCAGAGTGACTCACAAGAATTTGAGTCCTCAAGGAAGGCCGATTGGTTGCGATTCTTGTTCTTTGCCGAGCTTAGTTGCAATCCAACAAGATGGCGCTGGCATCGACGTGTACTAATCCTGCAGATCCGCGGGACAAGTCGCGAGGTTCGAAAAGTCATGCACTGAGGAATGAATGAGGCGAAATGCTGGGGCATTTTGTGGACACGTGACTAACCCACATTCTGTGGAGTAATTCAATCTCTTTGTAGCCAAGTAATCATGAGGTCCACACACCAAGTGGGAAGAAGACTGCAGAAGAGCAGGTTCAGCGCTCATCCAATTGAAGTAGTCTAAATTCTTGAAAAGACGTGTTTCCTCCCATTCCATTCCTAAATTCAAGTGGTTGTTATAATTTTGTCAATGACAACCTTCCTGCCATGACACTTGCCCTTTATCTTCCATTGGTAGGGCGTTCACTGCCAAAGTGATTGTGTTTTTTTGTTTACTGACATTTTGTCCTTGAATTTGCATATTTGCAATGGGGAACTATGGAATATTTTTTTTCTCTGGACCTCATTATAAAAGCAAAGACCTACCTCACCAGGTTGGGACTTCCCTTGCACATCACTTGCATTAATCGATATGCTTTAAATACTCTAAAAACAACCACCAGCCACCTACCTGTGACCACTACTTATTAGCTTCAATGACATTTGCCTTTGGCGGGCCCTTGGTTTTAAAGAATCGACCTTTGTGTGGATTAGTCGTCAATTAAATAGCCCGTTTCATCCGGCGATATGAATTCTATGTGAATTTAAACACGAAAAAAACCAAACGATGTAGGTAGGAAATGGCATTCATTAGTTAGCTAACACAGGTTCAAAACACCAAATACTTGGATAGAACACAAAAGCGGTGGAACTTTTGAGTTGTAATCAAAACAACAGAGGAATTTTTTCAAAGAAATGTTTTAAGATTGCAACGATGAGCCAACAAAACACTATCATGACATCATATACGATGCATTCTTTCTTCAAACTTCGTTGGGTTACTCAAGAACTACTTGTGATAAGGTTTGTATTTTAAAGTGAAGATATTTTACAGGTATGCATTTTATCATCACAAATAAGTTTCCCGTTCATGTATAAATAGATCAGGGCCTTTACGAACGAAATCGAACCTTCGTGAATGCCGCAGTTGAACAAATGTTCAATTTGAAGCTCAACGAATTCGGCCAAAGCACCAAGTGTGCGTGTGTGCTTTTCGAAACCTTCAAATTACTTGGAGACAGGAGAATTAGAACGAATGGCAATACCTTGCAATATGAAATAGAAGAAGACGAAAAAACAGAGAAAATCGCCCGCGGAGCGTTTCCTTAACCTCAAGTCTGTTGTCTCAACATGACTTTTTTGGATTTTGACCCTTCGGGGCTTCTTTCACATGACTTTGTAGTGACAGATTTGGAGCTGAATGCTTCTCTGATCCAATTTTATGAGTTCAATCACCCAGGAAAAGCGCCGAAAAGTAAAGCTTTCACTTTTATTTTCATGCTCTCTTCCTTTAAAACACAATTCACGCATAAACAGGCGATTACGATTGGTTGTTTGGAAAATTATCAATTGGTCATGGATGCTTGTGGTGTTCCGTTCTGAAGTTGCCATTCATGGTATAGCCGCACCCATTCTTTTTTTCATTTTCTCAAGTGAATGATATGGCCAAGGCAAAAAAGAGAGCGCTCAAAAGATGTGTGAGCAACGAAAGAGCGAGGTCCAATGAAATATGATTAGTGAACTGTTTAGATGCACACACATGTTTTTCTCAATCAATTTGGTCTGATTTTGAGGGTATGGATATGTCCATTTGTCCTCATGGCTATTTCAAGTGGGAACAAAATCAATCTTATGAACGATCTCTCAATGTGGAGTACAAAACATGGCTTTCAGAGAAGGTGGGATACTTTCATTCCTCGAGTTTTGCCGAGATTAGTCAAAATATATCAAGTCAACCAATCCATTGACGCGAGACAAGTTTAACACCTCATAGATCATTGTAGCGTTTCCCTATTGTGCTTATTCCCGCTCACTAATAAAGAGGGCCTAGCCAATACCGTACCAGAGAGCTTGGAAACTGCCATTGGATGGATTATGATCCTCATACAAGATTCACCTCGGCCAAAGACGTGAAGTTATCCCCGACCGAGTTCACTACCTGAATCGACCCAGGCCAATGAGGCGTTCGTCAAGGCATCTCAAATCGAACCATCTACCTGAGGAGTGAAAAGAGCCTTTGGCTGCCTTGGTGAGAGACGGTGGGGCTTCTCCCAACAACTCTGACAACGAGGCACGCAGTCACGGATTCAACGCGACGAGAGCGGGAGTGGCAGGACGAACGGTGGGAGACGATCTGGGAGGAGAGTGAGGCCCGGGCCCTTTGCCAAGTCAACCCGGCCCTTAATCCGACTGCCTTTTCAGCCTGGCTATTTCATATGGCTTGTCAAACTTGTGAACATCAGCCAAGAGGCCAGAGAAGTATTTTCTTCCCAAAAACATCCACCAAGACATTGGCATGAGGTGGTACCAGAGGATTCAGTTGTGCGTTTGTTTGGCAACTCCATTAAAAGTGTCATGGTGGTCCTTCTAAGGTGTTTCATTGAACCCTTTCGGGGTCTTGCGTGGTGTTTTCATCAACGTCAGTGTGTCAAGAGTGAAACAGCTAGCTGGTTTCTTGGTTGGTAATGCTGCTCATCCGATCCGTCTTTTCTTGCCTACTGTTCCTCATGCCCAAGACAAGATGATACTATATAGTATACAAACCAACCACACAATTTCGAATCAAGTTGAATCGGTGTTTGTTTTCTACAAGATATCGAATCCTAATCAAATTTCTCAGTTATGCTTACGAAGTTTAAGCTGCGGTACAATTTGAAATTTACGAAATTTACAACCAACGCTCTGCTGTAAAAAAAAGCTGGGAAGCCGAGGAACGACAGGGAAGCTGCCAACCAAACTACATTAGCGCCTTTATTGCCTCATTTAAAAGAAAATTCTGTCTCGCTGAAAGAAGGATCATTCATAAATTGCTTATCAGTCGGTGCAACTTGAAATTTAAAACTACAATTCTGGAATGTTATCTCTCAAAATCTTATTGATTCACGCATTATCGAACGACATGTCGTTCCCTGCTCTTTCTCAGCTAATGCCTGTTCAGTAGTCCTTGTATACCTTGAAGAACAATTACCTGAGGTACAAAACCCAGCCAAAAGAGGACTTTATCGATTTTTCCAAGTCTGTCCCTCTCTCTTGGCCACAAAGGCAACGAACTAAGAGCAGCAGCATAAAAAAACGAAAGAGAGATCTTGCGTTCCAGGCTTTGGCATTGCACCCTGAAGTAAGTAGTAGAGAGCCACCAGTTTTTGGTGGTGGTGCTTTTTATGATGGATTGGGATCGGCCACAAAAGGCGTGAATCATCAAGAAATGTGCAATAGTATCAATCGCTCCCTGATCCAATTTCAACTCGAAGAAGCCACTTGAAGAGCAATTTCGCCTTTGCCTGTTCGCAGCCATGCATGGAATGTGTGAGTGTCTTTTCAAAGGAGTCTTCGGACGGTAACGAGATATCTGGCGTTCAAGTGTACAAAGAACTTTGTTGTGGAGAAGGACACTATCACAGAGCCCGTTGTAGTGCTTTAGCTTTGACTGCCAATAATGTTAATTGCCTTGTTCAGTCTGCACTAGTCACTACGCTCAGGTTATTGAAGTGTTTCGTTAGAGATTCTTGTGGGTTGGTGCTCTTCATCAGCATCATCAGTGGTTTCACCCACGCAAAGCCCATGTCAAATCGGGGGCAGAGTAACAGCATTACCAACCGCGATGAGATTTTCAGAGTATAAGCGTTGATTAGACGTTCATCCAAGTTTCGACGAGAAATCTCTGAGAAGCAATGTGATGTATTTTCGAATCAAGTATTGGAATAGGCAAGTTCCATCAAAGATTGGATCCTGATCCAAATAAGTTCTTCCTCATCGTGTTATCTGATAGTGCACGACGGCGCCTCTTATCTTCCTAAATACAACCAAGACTTGGACAGGTCAAACTTCGTTAAATAAGGAACCGTCGTTTGACTGGCAGAGACTGTGAAGGGGCCATAGTATGCACAATTTCAATGTGAACCCCCACTTGTCAGTCCGAGGAGGAGCTCATGCTGAAGATCATCATCCTCACCCATGGTTATTGGTGCCGTTGTTGTTACCGTCGTCGTTGTTGTTGAATCCCTCGAATCAACCTGTCTCGCTTGGTCTTAACCAACCTGTTGACTGCTTGGATTCCTCTGTCTTTAGCATTTCGTCGGCCGCTAAACTTTTGAGCTCGAATCCAGCTACCTCAAACTGCAATCACCTCGACTACCTTCTTGACTCCTACTCCTTGTCCTACTGTCCTTCGGATCTTGGAGGAGCCTGTGTTAGCCACCAATACCATCGCCAGTGCGATCAGCTAAGAAGTTTTGGCACCCTCTACAGCAACAGCATTCCTGGTTGGTCGATACTCGCAACCACTACCGCTACTACCACGGCCGCCACCACCACCACCACCACTAGGTCTGCCATCCCCACCGCCAAGGCAAACATCATCTTGTACACGGAGAAGAACGAAAAAGAACAAGTACGGCAAGTGCTGGAAGAGAACAAGAAGGACGAGGAGCAGCAGTATGCTCAAGCTACTACGTAGGAAGTCGTTTAGGAAGTCCAAGGATTTCAAAATTGTTAACGGCGGCAGCAGTCATTCTGCATTTTCGGGCACCAGTTCAGGGAAGAATCAGCGAGACCAGTCCAATCATCACAATTTCCAAAATGACAATGGACTAGCAGAAGACGGAGGACATTATCGAAGTACTTCCAATTCTCAATACAGTTTCAACAGCTGGGATCGAAGAAGCCAGGCCAGTGGGCCTTATCGATACTCGTCCATCTCTACCCACACTGTGGGAATAGAGTCTCCTCCTGAAATCCTCCAATACGCGAGGCCACCTGAGAACCTTACCAGTCCCCTCCGTGAATCCTCGGGAGTGCTCCAAGATAGCTTAGTGCCAAGTCCTGGGCTTCAAAAGAAGATTCAGGAGGAATCCCAACAGTTCTACGAAAGTGAAGTGAGTCGGAGGCGTGGTTCACCCACCTCCAATTCTGTCCACCGCACTCCGGGTAAGAAGAGTGCCAGTGGGGGAGGCGTGATATCGGCTTTGCGTCAGAGCTTTCGACGAAAAAGTACTAGCGCCCGACTCCAACGACAACAAATCAAAGAGCAACGGAAAACCTCTGCCTCACAATACTCATCCAGTGTGCCAAGATCCGTCTCGCACCAACATACTCCAGTGTCTCGAAAGGTTTCAGGGGACTCGACCCGCTCCAGTGCCTTCAGCATTAACACCGCAGCCTCAAAAAGAAGTGGTTCTGTGGTCTCAATTAAATCTGGTCAGCCCGGAGGGGGTCACTCAATTTCCAGGAACCTCTTGCCTGGACGTGCAGTGGACCCAATCCGACCGGTAGTTGTTGTGCCCCCGTTCCAACAACAGTTGTTGGAACACCCAATTCTTCCCAGTAACGGGAAAATAAGCCCAAGCCCTCTCGAGAAGCCCGACTCTTCAGTAGAATCCAACATGGCTACAGCTGTTACTCCCACATCGCGAAGGAATCATGCCTCCAATGATATGGAACGCTCCCTTTTGACAACCACGCCCTCTAGGCAGCAAAGATGTCTTCCCCAAACGCCAAGCCAACCGTCTAGAACGGGCTTGACTCCAACGACAAGCTCTCATAGCTACTCCAGAGAAAGTAGTAAATCTACGGCTGTAGTGACCCCAAATTCAGTGATTGCTCCTGCAAATGGCACGTCCAGTACTTCATGTCCTAGACCTGCTCAGAGGCATTCGTTACGAAACAAGGTAAGCATATTTGTGCTTTTTGATCGAGGCCTCCATGTATGAGTTCCCATTCAATGCTGAGCTACCAACCATACAAATTGTGAAACTGGTTCGTTTGAAGTTTGTACACATGTCCGACATTGACCAGCTGACGACTGAGAATGCGATGCGGCATCACTTCGCCATGGAGTTTATAATCTTTCCTCGAATCAATGTTGTCAAAGTGAAATGTTTCCAAGGTCATTTGCTAAGCGAGGAGAATGGGGCGTTTGGTCGTCGCATGAATGGCGAATGCCTCAGAGAAGAATTATTGTTTAACAAGTTCGGAAAAGATCTCGATTCCAAATTGGATTTTAAAATACCTTGGGAGTTCAGATTATTTTGCCTATAAGTTGAATCTTTCGTTCCATCTACCGGCGTGCATTAGTGAAATTTATGCATAGCATCGATACCCCATAGTTAGAAGTGGAAGCTTCTAATTTCAAAATTTAAGCTAAAATGCTAGAGAGGGCTCCCTTGTGAAATAATTGAAATGAAGAGAAGGAACTATTCTCTTAAGAAAGAGACATACCTTTCTTCTGTCCTTAGTTCGTAAGGTCAATAAGCATCAGATATTTTGAATTTGAATTAGACCAAATTTCGATGATTATGATTACGTATAGGAAAAGGGGTCTTTTTTGCCGTATGATTGATCCACTGATAAATGGTCGTTGTATTGAATCGAATGCATTCGCATAGTTTTACGAGGCATATTCATGATTCCTCATGTTAGTTGTTCGAAAAATGCATATCCTGTGTGCTTATGCTACTAAAAAGTGTAAAATTCCACATGAACCTGTTCTTTTGTGTAGGTTCATTTTTTATTCTGCATCAACTTTAGCATGTCAATAGCGTTACAATTAAAATGGCCTCATTGATGTGGTTCATGTTCAATGTCCATTAGGTGTTCATAGGAAATTGAAGCAATTACAACTTGATCACTGTTGAACAATGACGTGAATTTATTCATCATTGAATCAAGTTCCCTCGTGAAGGAAACAAGTCGAACATTTATTTTGAAGAACGGCCAAATCTAGATTTCCAGGAAGAGATTAGCACCAGCTCCCCCAATGACGAGAGCTCATCTCAAATGCTTGGAGGACGAATTGGAGGGAGTGCTTGTGCCTCCGATATGGAGGACTTTGAAGCGCTCTATCCTAACAGAGTAATGCCTCATTTGATTCTTCAATCCCCTCTTTGAAGATCCTCGGCAAGGCTTAGGATCCAAATTATGACATTCTTTGTACTGAATTCAAGTGACGTTCATGCTAGTTAGCGCAAGTAATTGAGTAAGGACAGCATACAACGACTTGATATTTGTCTGCTAATACTACCCAAATATTTGAGAGAGTACGAATGGTGTCTACAAAATGAGCCTTCGTCATCTTGGAAAGTTCTTCAGACATGTTGGCAGAGGACTGACACAGAATGAGTGCAGTCGTTCCTTTAGACAAAGCGGGAGCTTTTTGTGCATTCATCGGCTATCTTATGGTACATGTGGCTGATACGTTGTGTGTTTGGTGGAGTTTGATGAGGGCAAGGTCAAATGAAGATCGAGTACAAGCAAAAAGCAAAGATCGAATTGGAAAATGCCCTCAAAAGAACCCTACAAAGAGGGAAAAAGGCTATTAGAAATGCAGGTCGTGATTCCTCCATCGTCAACCACTAATTACCTCAAGCCGTTTCTAGAAGAAACGTTCGTCCATCAGATCTTTGCTCTGTCTCAAGAAACCCATGATGAAGTTGGGAGCTGGGGAATAATTGGCTGATCACGAGCCTCAGATTCTGGGTATTCATTCGCTTGAGATTTGTGCGTTTGTTATGATTGATTTTAGTCCTGGCACAAGGATAGGTTGATTGTTCTAACAGGCAGACAACCTTGACTCGGGTCTTCCATTTTACGTTGTTGGTCAAGGTTCGGCCTTGATCCCTGGCACTTGTTTTGAAAACAACATATACACTCAATTAGTATTAGCCTCTCAACGAACGTAGAATAATTGTCAAGTGGTCCTCGAAATTCTTGGTTATTTTAGAGGTCAAACATACACTCTATGTGCCGTGTACACGCTCTTTGCATCAAAGAGAGAGTGAAGGGACTCTGGTTCGTTTTGATGAGTTTCGGGATTTTCCATGCATTAATTTGTAAGAACTTGCCTTGTTTGAATTTGGAAATAGCATTTCCACGAATAACTTGTCCAATTACGAAGTCTATCCAATTTGATTGTATGTAAAAGTTTTGAGAAAATGTGCCGCCTATTAATGTAGGGGCGATCATGAATGACCTTATTATTCCATACGGCCATCCGCTCATTTTTAGGAAGGATTCAGATGCCAACAAACCCATCCAAGTGAAGCTCTGTCTTCTTTTGTCGTGACATTGATGTGAGATTGAGGACAAGGGAAGCAAGCGACTTTGGGGATGTCCTTGAGGTTTTCCTCATTCCTCTCGATATTTCGATGTCGTTTGATGGTTCTTAGTGGGTCATGGGGATTTGTTAGAAAGCCACTGAGGTTGGCCATTTCGTGCTCCCGAATAATTCAGGCATCAAAATTATCCGTGAACTGACCTTTTCAGGCCTGGGTTCTTCAAGCTTTCTATGGATGAATGAAACCCATCAACGTGCTCTCAAACAATGGCTTCGTCTGATAGCTCATTGGTTCTTTCAGAATGAACACGGATAGTTACCATTGTGGGCAAAAAGGCCGTTTTATTAGAATGTTGAGCCTGAGAAGTGAGTAACCTCGTTGTGTCCTTCCTTTGGTAAGGCCATTCGCCAGCGCATCATCCTTGCAGTCTTTCTCTGTTCCTTCCGTCCGTCCTTCTTTCCTTCCTTCCTTCCTTCCTTCCTTGGTCCTCTCCTCCCTTCCTTCCATCGACCGTCCGTCCCTCCTTCCCTTTGGTCTTTTCACCGTGGTTCTGAAGGAGCCTGGCTAACATGGTCTTTGTCAAGGCTACTAGGACCCTCTTCTTCCAGTTTGGTTCTCCTGTGCGCGACCTTCCCTTTTCTTCAAAGCCAACACTCCAGACTTTGAGACCACAAGTACAACTAACTCCTGGAGGAACATTTCTTGCTGGCCTTCAAGTCTACAGTACTGAGGGTAGAGTATGCTGGTTTTGTCCTAGTATTGCTGGATGGGAAAAAGGAAAAAGCGAGAGCGAGTGGGTTGAGCTGGCAAGGGCGGAAGCGGGGAAAAACCGGCCTTACAACCTTGGGATCTGGTAGTCTTCTTCGTTGCTCACACGGCGGCTGGTCGCCTCATCTTGAGAGGACGGAGAAGGGATCAGGGGACTCTTGTAACAACTGGCCGTGTTGGATGGAACTGGTCTTCTCGTCTCTCAAAGCAATCCGGGAGAAGAACATTTTTGTATCTCCAAGTGGGAGGAAGTTCTTCTCCGGGAGACGGTTCATTGAGGAGTAATTGATTCTACCAACGCTGGCTTTGACGTCTCTTGCATTCCAGTTCGTCACATCAGAATCGCAAAATCAGAAACCAGAGTGCTTTCCAGCTCCCGGAGAGAGTGTCAGTTCAATTTGAATCGAACAAAGCCCACCACCACTTTTACTTCCACTACAACCCTTAACTGCCGCTTTACACCTCAAATCGATAGGAGCTGGAAACAAGATCAACATTTATTTTAGGCATGCCCTCTCTGCCTATTTCGAGCTGTTCGTATGGGAAAAAGCAGTGCTAGTTACGACTTACTCACCTGTTGTTTAGAGGCTTATCAGACACAACTTGTTATCGCTTTGCACCCTCACTTCCGAGCAGTGTCCATCAGATCCCTATGTGTTTGTGAAGTGCTTTTTTCGATCATCTAGTTTGTCAAGGCATACAAATTTGTGCGTGGCCTAAAAGAGGTGTGCCAATGTCCCGACATCACCAGGACCGACCTTTCCGAGTGTCGAATGTACTTGCTAGCTCTTGTCAGTCTTGCAGCTCAATCGCAAGCTCAAACGGCTCGAAGTAGTGGTTGTGCTAATCACCATAGCTCAGATTACACTCACTTTCACTCTTGTAATAAAATTCATAACAGGAAGATAGGCAACAGTATTCAAACAAAAAATTACGGCCCCAATAGTATTGTAAACGGCCCGCTCAGTCTGCCGGGAGTCCCGTATGATCTGACAAGCTCTGGGTCGTCGCGCATAACCAGTATGGTGAACAATAATCCAAGGCGAGCCAAACTTCGAGGAAAGGTGGGTTGAATAAATTTGATCCTTTAACAGGTTGACTTCATTGTGGGTCTAAGCTCGAGGTCGGAGTTTGACGAAAACTTTGGCCTTTTATACATCTCCCACTTGTATTGAAGGTCGTATGGAGGTAGCCAGATCCCAGGCCATTAACGTTCAATGAAAGAGAGTTTATGTCAGCTTTCGCTCTGTCTTTCCTTCTCTTTGTATGGAAATAGGGTACGAAGCGGAGAGCTATATTTGGTGCCACAAATGTAAAATTTGGTGCATGGTCGAGTAAGGAAAGACCATCAGCGAACAGCCATCCTCGTGCTTCCATAGGTTATCGAAAAGTAGCTTGGAAAGTCTAATAGTTGTTGTACATGGATGGCTCCTTTTGAATTTGGCTGTGCTCACATAGAGGGCGAAATCCGATAGTTCCGTCCATTAGGAATCAGGGAGGCCTACCCTAGAACTTTGTTCCAAAATTTAGAGGAAGTCTTTCCTCACTTGAATGTGCACGGGCCTCGTTGTGGCGTCAGTTCCATTTGAGCGTGGCCTCAGCTCTTTGAAGTGATCTAAATTGGACCGTGAGATGTTGGTTTCTCTTCAGAGAGAATGAGGGACTTTCATATTGCTTTGATCCTTAGGTGTATGGTATCAATGCCAAAACACATTCGGTAACCTGGCTCCAATTGTAATAGCAATAATATGGCACTGTATATCATGTCCTCGGTTTTTGTATCTTTCAGGTATGTCCGTCATGTTATTTCAGAACTTTTGGCCCTTGGGCAGGAAGGAAATAGGAGGAAACAGATGTACTTGAGTCTGCGGAAAGATGTGTGGGTAGTGGTGTCCGAAAGCAAAATCCCAAGAATCCCCTCTTCAACATGTCTTCAGGATTTGTGAGATACGCTAAGTTAAAGTAGAAAAGTGGGTTGGCTCCCTTTGCCATTCTTTCAAGCTCAATTCGCTCCCAAACTGGACCTGATTTTGTGACGAGGGTTGAAAGGAAACTTTTCTAGTATTCTTCACCATTACGGTCACTTTAATGGCAGCTTTTATCTTCTTGTACAAAAAGAAAATCTAAAATAGCCAAAAGGATGAGACAAAAATTACCTCCCTCGTGAACAAGGTAGAATTTGGAACCTGGCGATTCTCTTGGGGGAGCTAAAATAAGGAAACTTTGCTTTTTAATTTATCCTCAATTGCCCGTGGAGCAGGCAAACAGGCCTAGCAAGAAGCGTACGCCAAGTTAAGTCGGCTCTTCAGATCAAACAGGGAAATTCTTTGGATAACAACATGCCTTCGATTGTACGTACAGTGTGTACCCACTGTGCGCTTCGAGAGAAAGCAAGGTGCTCAAATTCGACCTCGAGAAAGCACCTTGGGCTCTTCAATCTCTTGCTCAGGGTTGTCATTATAGCTATGTGCTCCCAATGCAGTTGCCAGAACACAATGATGACGTCAGGTTGAACTCCCTGGACAGAAACAGCGAAGGAAATGTTTTGACTAAGCAAGATATCACCATATCTCGTTTGTACTTCTGACGTTCAAATCCTGACCCGACCCAGGCTACGCTCAGTTCTCAAGTGTTCATCTGAAAGCTAGAATTTCAACACCAACCCGAGCGAAGATATCTTTTAGTGCTGGGGCAAGTCCTTTAATTTTTTGACTTTTTGCAGGACTCGCCGAGTCTAGACTCGAGTCTTTCACTACAGTCATTTTAAACAAAAATTCTAAGGCAAGAAAAAGAATCGAGTGCACTCGTGCTCGAGTCCGGACTCGCCTCAGCACTAATATTTTTCCAAGTATGTACGTAGGTTTGGAAAACTTCCACTAGGTGGAGTCAATGTCTAGGGCGTCTAGGGTCTCTGTTCAAGGAAGAGAAACGAGGATTTCCAGACGCTGTTTATGTGATACTCTCACCAAGAGCCGGCTGTGTTCAACTCGGTCCGGAAGAATTTAATAGTTGTTCACATGGACTATTTCTCTCACATTTAAATACCAACAACAACAGCCATTGAAAGTTTCCTAACCTACAGCGGGTCTGCCCTGGTTTTCTATACCTGGCCAGTAGTAGTTCAAGTAGTAGGAGCTCAACTTGTAGAACAAAGGATGCACACCACTGGAATGAGTCATCTAATTGCCATACTTTAATCCTCGATGGTTGAGAGTCAGTTTCCGTGTGTGGTGCTTCCAATGGCGGAGGTTTTGGTCGTGGTTGTCATGCCGGTTTTTTTTTTCATTTCGTTTCCTGCGCGGTACGGCAATTCTTTTCTGTGTGGAGAAGAGCTGAATCTCGTCATGCAAACGCATGATGATGGATGAAGAGCCACTACCAACACGAGTATTATTATCTTCGTCATCATCTTCACCACCATCATCATCATCTCTGTCAGCCTCGGTAGATTTTCGCTGGATTAGAGTTGGATCTGAAAATCGAGATCTTGATTTGGACACCACACGCCTTGTGAATGCAAACGGGGTTACAAACTGTACCCCGTAAATCGTTGGAAAATGATAACTACAGAGGCGTTCAAGCGGATAATGAGATTCAAGCTATTATCCAGAGCGCCTTTTTCATGACATCTCCACCTTGCTGGCCACGCCCAAGTGAATTTGTTGGGCATTTATTTTCAATTTTAAATGCAAACAAATGCCAATGCTTTGTCAGGGAATAATTGCCCCGATTGTGTGAGGATCTCTCTCGTAATCGTGAATCTACTGAGCAATTAATCAAAAGAGGAGCTGAGATGCCTCTTTCGCTACAGAGAGAGAGAACGGAGTTCTGCTTCCATATGGCCTTAGTTCAATGGGGTTCATTGTTCGCAGTTCCCTTTTTGCTCGAGATTCAGCCGAGTTTCCTTCAATGCCTCCAAGGCATGCTAAAGCACTATTATCTTCCGGAGTGACGAATAGAGTTTCTAAAGTTTTCCTTTTTCACTTGACGACCAAATCCAAGTTCGGTGTTGTAATTTCAACCCACTGTCGAAAATGCCTCTTTTTTTTTCTTTCACGAGATTTGTTTAGCCTGTAAATCCGGCTGCAGCGCTCAAGTTCCAATCTGTGTATCAATCATAGGCCTTCTCCATTTATTGCGGTTTATGGATCAACGTACCTTGCCGCCGTAACCCAATCAAGCATGAGGTTATTTTTGTCAGTGGTTTCAGCTTGAGAAATGATCAATGTGTACCCTACCTGGGAACCGAAAACCTAGCAATCTTGTCGTATTTGTGGCGGGAGTCTGAGCTCTCAAACGCCTCTTCCGTGCACTCGATTGCATTGAAGAGTGGTGGATCTGTGGGCTCACTCCGGAAAGGAGTACAGTATTCCCCCGTCGTAGTATAGAGTAGTAGTACACTAGTACACTTGAGAGAGGTATTGCGAGAACTGCACTCACCGATGACTCATACCCAGCTGAGGGAGTTGGACGAGCGAGGGAAATCATGGCCTTTCTTGTCGCACGGATCATATTATCCGCACATTCAAGTGCCACTTGAACAAGTAGGCCTGACGACATTAATAAAAGGCAGAAAGACGTATGAGAATACGTAATCCTCTCCTAACTGTTTGCTCTTTATTCAAACATGGCGAGTGGAGATCACGGAAAGAGCTGCTGATTAACTAGTGGAAGCTCTGGGAGAGCGAAGGTGAATTGAGTAAATTAGCAATTTTTAGAATAAAGAGCATTGGGAAAGAGAAAAAAAAAGGAGAGGGAAAGAGAGAGGCTTCCCAGAATGAACACAATCAAATGTGTGTGGACTGGGGAAAAGACGACAATGAGGCTTTGAAATCTGCAGCCATTTCGAAACGTGCTGGTGTTCACGACCAAGCTTTGTTACCAAATCAATCCTAGAGGTAGGTAGGTAGGTAGGTAGGTAGGTAGGTAGGTGTCTTTGTACGAAGAGAACGAAATTGCACCGAGGGATGATGACATGGAAACAGTATTCACTCTGCTCTTATTTGGTTCAATATCCCGGTGACATGCCGCAAAAAAAGCCGACAAGAACTCATGTTTTAGATCAGAGTGCAATGTTTATGGACGTTAGACGAGCCCAATACGTACCTGACTGCCAAAGAGCAGAGTCGCTCGTTTTCCGGTATCCTTGGCTTTTCGGAAGAGTGAAATCGACGCCTCGGCTTGAAAAAAAGGATGCTGCTCCAGTTTCAAATTGCGATGTGGCTTGTCGAGCTCGCACCCAAAAGGTTAACCCAAGTCAGTACCGCAATAATTTGGTGGCTTATTTTAGGTCAATGTCTATACAGGGTTGAACCTCGCACGAGGAGGAAACTTGGATAATGAAGCCATACGTGCCTCAACGGCTTCCATTCTCAAGCGTGTAGTAAGTAGGACGACCAATAAATTAGGTTGCATAATGGAACGGCAATAAGACACAGTTTTCGATTCTGTCTTACTTCTAGCCAACTTGAAATGCCTCGTTTTGTACTTGGCACCGGAGTGATCGCTGAGAGTCCTGGAGGTCTCTTTTTTCAGTTTGATGGCTGGGGGCAATTGATGGGTGTGTAGAAAGCGGGCAATGACATAGATTCCTAGGGGCTGAAAGTAAAAAAATCCAAAGACAAGATTGGCGTCTGGAAATTATGAGGGAATGAGCCGATATGTGGATGATGATGATGATGGTTTGGTGTTGGACCGGCGGTCAGGCTCTGCCAAGCATGCCAATTTCACCTCAGAATCGTGGATTTTTGTAGCTGGCTATGAACAAACGGAACCGTGTTGGATGGCATGCTAATGATTTGAGACAAGATCAGCCGTCTTGCTGGGGAGGAGCACAGTTAGTTAACGCTCTATTCCTATACACACAGAAAGATGTGTGCCTGTTTAATTTAGTGCCCAGTTCAGAATCACTACCAGTAACACCATCACCGCTACCAACCACCACGATGATGTAGATGATGATGATCATGATGATGAGCCCGAATCATTGGAGCGTAATCTTGAGCAAAACACATGCACCCAACGGGGCCCTGATCTCTCCAGGGTTGCGAGGACCGCTTCTATCTACGTACTGTACATCTCCGTCCATCGACGGAGCTTGAAAGCAGCTTGGACTCAGGCTGTGGATCTTGGTCATTGCTTAATGCCTTGGAGGTTTTTCCTTTTTTTTTTCTTTTGATAAACTGTCAAATTTCACGTGACAGTAGAGCACGCATGTGGTTCACATTCTTCGTTCTGGCAGCCCTGCGCTCTCTTTTCCAACCAAGTTTCCTCCGGAGATTCGAACGCCGCTCTCTGTTTGTACGTACGTAGGTACGTTTATCGAGCAGACTCTACCTACAGCACAGCCATAGATCCACCATCCATGATGGCCAATGAAGCTGGTTCGAACTTGAAAGGGGAGTCTTAGTACAGGCACCTAATACTACCACTTCCACTACTTGAGTCCATCCACCTACTAGGAAAGAGACCTAGTGAAGGTAGAACGAGAGGTGTCTTCCGAGCTAGTAGAGCTCACGCACTCAAGCCAATGCCCGAGTGAGTGAGTGAGTAAGTGGTGTACTACCATCCACTGGGTTGGGAAGAACCTCCTCGGGAGTCGGTTAACAGTGCTTGGTTGTTGTCAGGTTGGCTTTGATCCAAAAAGACACGGAAAAAAAACTTCCCAATACCAAAGTCTTTCAACGTTGCTCGAATGTCGAGCTGATTCCGGTGAAGTTGTGAAGTGGGCCAATAGTAGTATGTGAAGTGGTCCAATTCGGATTGTTCCCTAGCACAGACGAGAATCTCATTGAACTGTCAATCGGTATGGTTCGTGGAACAATGTGGATGGACAATATCCTACCTGGGCAAAGAGGTCATAGTAGTAGTAGTGGAGGAGCCTCGGATGCCGTCAGTGGAGGATCCACGTCGCCTCCGAGGTCGCTCCCACCTTACCACGCCCCGCCAGCTCCGCCCTCGTACAATCATCATCGATATGGACAGAGTTCGTCCTACAATAATCCATGGTTGATAAGGGTAAGCTGTCGTTGTCATTGGTTTGGACAGCCAACTAAAATGCATTGCCAATTCGAACCCGTTGAAGCGCGAAATATTCAGTTCATTCCGAAGTTCGATTTTGAGGATCTAGAGCTCTGAAGGCATGGCCGAACTTTTTTTTCCCCCGGTGTGAAGTTGAAAGAATAAATTAACCCACTATGAGGCACTGAACTGAAAAATGACGACAGTGGTGGTGGATAAAATCGAGTTGAGACCCGCCCACGCTTGGAAATGCCTCGTGTTTTTCGAGCAAGTGTTTCAATCAAGGTATCGAAGCCAGATCTTGGAGTTGTTGGCAGGTGGCTAATCTTCATGCATGCAATCAGCCATTCACGACTGAGGTTGTGGCACATCTTTGAACCTCAGGAAGCCTCTGGCTGGGTGGGGGGGGGGGAGGGGGGGGGGGGGGGGGGGGGGGGGGGGGGGGGGGGGGGGTGGGGGGGGGGGGGGGGGGGGGGGGGGGGGGGGGGGGGGGGGGGGGGGGGGGGGGGAAGGAGGGGGCGCGTTTGGGGGCGCTCCTCAAAAATTCCCACAATCTGTATTAGAAACAGATCTGAGGAGAGAGTTGATTGATAAGGTCAAATTCGTCGTAATTTGGGAGGAAGGCCCGGTGCTCTTTTTCAACCGAGAGTGTGTTTTTCAGAGACAATGCACAAAAGCCTTTGTTTTGCATGGAAGTCTCTCGATATGTTTATTGTGGGCGATTTTCAATATGGACAAAGTCCAAGCCAAAGAATCAATTGAAATGTCGCCTTCGCTGTGCCATTTCACTTTCATAGCATGAGCTCACTCCTCTTTCTTTCTTTCTTTCTTTCTCTCTTTCACACACACAAAAGGGGCCGCTGAAGGGATGTCCAAAGACGAAATTTACATCTGAAAGGGATGCTAGATTCGTTCATTGTAAATCAATTTCTCCCTTCTGACTCGGTTACTCCTTCATCTTGGAGCTTAGACGAGAAATCCGACCGAAATACTCGCGAGGCCAAAGAGTTTGAGGTGGAGGGTGCCACTGTCGCCAATTGAGATCCTTTTGAAGGACCTTTTTGATATGACTGAGGAGGATGGGAATGCAACGCTTTAGCAAACTTCCCTCGGTGATTTATCATTCTGAAGGAAGGAAAGAAAGAACGAAGGAGAAAAAGATTCATTCCCCTGCCCTTGATGCCATTTTCATTCTCGTCTCTAAGATTTGATGATTTGACGGCTTATTCTTCATCTCTTTTCCACCCTGGCTTGGATCTAATCGCAGAGAAGCATACATGTGACAGTTTGATTGCTGATCCAAATTCTGGAACATGGCAACGTCTAGACATTCCAGACTTTGAAAAACCTTATGCCTCGTTCACCTTCAGGCTCATTTCCTTAGTGAGGGCCTGCTTGTAATGCTTCGACTGCTATTCTCTCGCTCATGTTATTAGTACTAATGATGAGAGCAACAATGATAATGGTTAAGATGACGAGGCAAGGCGTCTATAAATAGACACACGCATCCTCACACTTACATATAAGATCAAGGGAACCCCGCCGCTGGATCCTGGGTTGGATAATCATGGTAATGACAAGAAAAGCTGGGCCTTTTATTAGGATTGCACTCTTGCCAGAGATTGATATTGATTATGACCTATATTAGCTCACTTACACTGTCAATGTTCTTGTCGGAGGAAATTGTTTTCCCAACCAAGGCCAGATTTCGAGAGGAACCTGTCTATTTGTTTGATTTCTGATTGTCATGTGCAGGATATGAACCAAATTACTCAGACTGGCAAAAACAAACCCCTGAAGGAGCCCCCTGGTTCTCCTAAGTCAAAGGTCAAAGGCAATAATGATTCCGAGAGAAACGTCACTGACGAAACTAATTCGGCGTTTAAATCGCAGTTTGTATCTGCTTTTTTCGTCTCCCATCAATCAAGACTCGAGTAGTGCAGAGCACACAAACCGGGTTCGTTGGCGGCCTTGATTTCTCAAAAGAGTCAGATTCAACAGGTGAATTGAAACGCGACACCAAAATCGTGGAAAGTGTGGTGAAAAGTAGAGACTTGGATGCATCGCCAATTAATATTGAAGCCATGTAACCAACTCACTCGAGCGGATCTTTCCCAAAAACACCCGAGAGCAATGAACGGCGTTGTTGGTTTCTGTCATAAAAGAGGGGCTTGTCGTCGTGACCAATCGGCAATTGTGGGTGTTCATTTATGAATCTGTCGCGCTTGAACGAAATCACACCACATTGACTTATCAACCAGTCCATAAAAAAGAAGGTGCCACAGTGCTCCTCGATTTGGTTCCACTTATCAGTTGGGTCCAAATGTCTCCAATTGTAGAGCGAAATCCGTCACATCCGATGAAGCCTCTTTATATCCAATATTTGGCAAGCTGACTCGGCCGGCGCCTGGACGATTATTTATCATGGAATGCAGGTCCACCTTTTCTGTGGCGACAGTCTACAAAACTTTTGTGATTGTCTTCCTTGTTTGGTCATGTTTCATTTTTCTGTCCACGTTTACGACAACCAGGGACTAGAATGAAACACAGTGCACTTACACACACACACACATTTAGCCGTGTGGCCTCCCACACTCGCCAAATCCTCCATCATCCAGAGACCTTGGCGTGGAAGAATTATTCTCTGGGAATTAAATACTCCTGAATGTCACTGAATCTGAGAGTCAAGCAAGAAGTTTGACAGAAAGAAATGAGAACAAGAGTATCTCGGATGTCCCAAAAAACAAGAACTGGATGGATGAACGAGCATATCTGCATTTTTGAGAGATAAATGCTGGCTCATGAAAATGTCCGCATTTATGGTGATGTCGAGAACACTCCTCCCACTTTGTGTGGCTATTGCATGCAAGGTGAATGTGTTAAGTGTCTTCATGCAAGTTTATTCGCAGAGAGCCAATTGTCCTTTAGTCAAATTCAGCAGGACTGCAACGTTAGTAGCTCTTTTTAATATGATTTGACTTTTAAGGGGACATTTTAGTTTGGTCAATGTTGGCTGGCATCTTGGTTGTTCATGTTCTCAAAGTTGATTGTTTCCGCGTGAATGATTTACCTGGAGAAATAATGAGAGATTGAAATAACTGGCCACCATCGTAGTCCGTACTCTAATGGAGGTGCCGATGGTTTTTGGCCTATCGTTTATGGTCTCCTTCTCAATCAGGAAGAGAAAGAGAAAACGATAACCATATTTGTCCATTAAGAGACATCACTTATCGCTGTATTGTAAGTGAAAAATTATCGAAACTGAAGGTTTCGTCATAAAGAGGAAAATGATTTGGCATACTAATGGTAACCCAGAAGGAAAAAACCATGGTAGCATTAATCCTTAAAGAAAAAAGTGATCACGAGACAGAAAATTTCAAATATGAGAATTGTTTTCCCCGTGCGACTCTGCAATTTTTATCAAATTGATCGAACATAATAAGTCGGTTGTTGCACGTTAATGTGGAGCCTCAATATTAATGAAGTTCCATGCCATTTTTCAGGGTGGCGACATGAGTTCAGCCCGTATTTCGTCACGCCGTGCTGGCGAGGAGCCGCATATTGGTAAATATCGCCTTCTCAAAACCATTGGAAAGGGGAATTTTGCCAAAGTCAAATTGGCCAAACACATCCCCACCGGAAAAGAAGTGGCTATCAAGATCATTGACAAGACCCAACTTAATCCCGGCAGCTTACAGAAGGTAAGGCATAAGGGTAAAAAAAAAATCCCAGACCATTGATAACGATCGGGGACCTCATGAAGACATTACTTTTTTCACTTCCAGCTGTTTCGTGAAGTCCGCATAATGAAAACGCTTGACCATCCCAACATTGTGAAGCTGTTCCAAGTGATTGAGACCGAAAAGACTTTGTATTTGGTGATGGAGTACGCCAGTGGAGGCGAGGTCTTTGATTACCTCGTCCTTCATGGCCGAATGAAGGAAAAAGAGGCCAGAGCCAAATTCAGACAGGTGAGAAGAACGTACTTGTTACATCCAAAGGATACATTCATCATGGTATACAGTGCTCCGCAAAAAGCATGATGGTGCGGGTGAAAGTTTGGACTTCAGAGCAAATCTCAGTTCTAATTGTCACTCCACGTGCTTCCCAATATACGCACACCATGGCGAATGAAGCTAACCAATGCTCGTTGAGTTCGTTTCCCTTTTTCTTTTTTCGTTTTTTTCGCTGGCTAAAAGTTCTGACTGATTTTCGTGGTGTGTGTCTCGTTTCAGATTGTATCGGCCGTGCAGTATTGTCATCAGAAGAAAATCATCCATAGAGATTTGAAAGCAGAAAATCTCCTCTTGGACAGTGAAATGAACATCAAGATTGCGGACTTCGGATTCAGCAACGAATTCCAGCCTGGAAGCAAATTGGACACGTTCTGCGGTAGTCCTCCCTATGCAGCCCCCGAGTTGTTCCAAGGTATGGCAATCCTGGCCTGGTCGTCTGCGGCATGTTCTTTGGTGCTCACGAATTGACTTTTGAATCGTCCTTTTTGCAGGGAAAAAGTACGATGGTCCCGAGGTGGACGTTTGGTCATTAGGTGTGATACTCTACACGCTAGTCAGCGGTTCGTTACCCTTCGATGGGTCAACCCTCCGGGAGCTCCGGGAACGGGTTCTCCGGGGAAAATATCGCATCCCCTTCTACATGTCAACCGACTGCGAGAACTTGCTCAAGAAATTCTTAGTCCTCAACCCAGCGAGGCGAGCCTCTCTCGAGGTTGGTCCACAATGGGTACTTTAATCCGGGTCGAGACTCAGCTCAAAGTCATGTTCTTGTTCTTGTTCGCCATTCCAGACCATCATGAAGGACAAATGGATGAACATGGGCTACGAAGAAGAGGAACTCCTTCCGTTCAAGGAGCCCATCTTGGACATTAGTGACACAAAACGAATCGACATGCTCGTGACCATGGGCTACAATCGGAAAGAGGTGGAGGAATCGCTTCGAACGCACAAATTCGATGACTCGTACGCCAGTTATCTACTCTTGGGACGACGTTCCACAGACGTAAGTACTCGCTTCTCTTGGAGGAACAACTGCAATCAAAATCGTTCCCAAAAGTAAGCGGTTTGGGTCTGATTGGCCAACAGCAACAAGAGTCAGTCAGTCCTCTTACCAATGTCCGTGTGTCCTTTGCGCAGTGCTCGTATCACACCAGGATTAGACTCCTGTGGGAGAGTAGCGACTCGATCGGCTCGTACATTTGTCTTGTCTCATGAGAGCTCATCGACCGCGAACAATAATGGTTGTAGGTGCCCGTACCTTGTTACAAATGGGGCGGCTTTGGTAAGTCTCAATCGGTTTGGATTAGTTGCCATGCGTTTTACAACGATATACATAAAAACATTGTATCCTTCATCAATGTGTCATTCATTCTGATCACTGCGTTCCAAACCACGTTAAGAACTGAGATGCGAGCAGCGTCCTTACGTACCTCCTTCTGTAGCGACTGGTTTTATTTGCCGAAAAAACCGTTTAATGCTGCTTCGTTTTATTCATACAACCACCCACCCACCTGTTCTTGTTCTTGTTCTCCTTCTTCTACAGCAACTTACTTCATGCACCCTTTCATTACGAGTGTAAAATGCATGGCTCAAACCAAGCGATTGGACTGGACTGGACAAACGGTTTTAATGAATGTTGTGCGCCATTTTTAGAAGCACACGATTTAGCAGGATATTAGTCGAACCCATCTCGCAATGCCATGCCTTATTTGTCCGAATAGCCATGTGCATATGTACTGTGGTGTGTGTATGGTGTCTGTATGTGATAATCTAATTCCATCTCCATCCATGTGCGTCTCTTTCAGGCCGAAAGTGATGGAAGTCGGTCGGGATCGTCTCTGTCCCTTCGCAATATTGGACCTGGAGGCGGCAGTAGTGTGACCACCGGTGGTGGCAATGCAGGTCAGTCTCCCACCCATTCGGCCGCCGCAGGTGGAGGAAACGCCGCTGGCGGCGCAAGTAACGGCAATGCCGGACCCGCAGAGGGGGGAGCGTCTTCTTCTGCTGCCCATCGCATGGGCGTGCAACGGTCCGTTTCGGCCACGTCAAAGCCCCGGAGGGGATCTACGGGTGCGGATCTGAATAATGCTAGTCGGGGCGTGGTGGGGGTGGGGCAAGGAACAGTAGGAGCAGGCACAGGCACAGCCGCGACCACTGAAGGAGCGGGTGGCGTCAACGGGCGTGGAGAAGGAGCTGGTCAGAGTCAGCTGAGTTATCAGAGCAATGGTCACACCCACAATGATGGCAGCAATCTGCCCCAAGAGCTGCAGGCGCCGCGGGACGGAGCCAATCCGCGCTTTCTTTTGTCGGGCCCGCCTCCCACTATTGAGGAATCTCAGCTCGGTGATTTGGGTGGTTGTGGCATTGGCCCGCCTCTCTCGGGGGATAAACAGCTCAAAGCGGATCGACGTGTCTCGCAATTTGTGGGCAGCACAGCAGACAAGCCACCCCTTGATGGACCGCACTTTGGGGGTATACCTTTTTTCCTCCATTTGAGTGGGCGTGATTTGAAAGCGAGCTGAGTGTGCCTAACACCCAAGTTTGACTTGAGTTTGTCGTGACCATTGCTAACTTAACTCTGTCCGTTGAATCAAGCATTTTTGGGGTGGGGAGGGGAAGGGGAGGGACAGTAAATATCCAGCTGATAGATACTCCTTCCGCCCAGTCAACGACCCAAGACGCCTCCCATCAAAAGAAGGTCCATGACCGCCTCTTTCTTGATTGGCTTGAATATTTTCTTCTTTACTAACTCTTCGATTCAAATTCGGTTCTTTTGATTCGTTCGTAGTCGGCTCATCCGATATCTCACTAATTTGCTCCTCTAATTTAATCGTCGTACGTGCTTAGTCTATTTCGATCCAGTGTTATTTTTGAAGTTACGTACTCTCCAAGTTTCGACTTTTTCATCGCACATACGCCTCTTTTTAGCCTTGGTTGATGGGGTTTTAATACAATCATCATACGACTATATATATATTTTTTTGTTCCTTTTTTTGGTATTACTTATTTTGAATGACTCCTCCGAGACGTGACTGAAGCCGAAAATGCACCCATTTGGCATTAGAATGCGTTCTCTCCTCTGTATTTACAATTCTATTCTTCTTCTACCACTACTACTACTACTACTGCTATTACTGCTATTACTGCTATTACTACTACCACTACAACCACTACAACAACCACTATGTCTATTGCTACTACCATCACTACTATTAATATTGCCATTTTCTCAAACCGAAACTGATTTGCATGGCTAATTTACCACGTACTCCATCCCAATCATGGTTCTGTTCATGTTACCTTCATCATGACGATGAGAATGACGACCAAAGATTTGAGGATGGAGCCTATCCAGTATCAATAGGTGTTAGTAATGTCAATCTTTCCCATGATCATTCTAGGTGTTCCATCATCGGCAAATCCGCGGGTGAGCAACAACAACCATTCGGTCCAAAGTTCAAATTTCAAGCGAACCAACACCGTGGACACGGCTACCATCAAGGAAAATTCGGCGCGATTGGCCACGCCCACCCGACCTTCTACAGCCTCCAATGCTACTCCTAGCAAATCGAATGCCACGCCTTTAGATAGTAGCCGTAAGTACCGAATCTCATATTGTCGCCCGTGAAACTGCAATTGAACTTTTTTGTGAAATCAAAACGCTTCGCGATGTTCTAGTTCAATTGGTCAAACGATATAAAGAGTTCTACAAATTTGGCCGCCCGCTCCCATATGACCAATCATGGGGTACAACAGTCTCATTATGTCCATCCTGCACTCGGTTCTGTACTTGTATGTAGATGCGATCAATGGCAAGCAAATTAACTTTCACCCATCATCGATCGTCGTTGGGCAATTGAGAAACTCGTAACAATCCAAAAGTCTTTGTCTTCTCTGCCTGATTATCAGAGAATAATTTGATCCGAGTTCACTTTAATCTATTTTCCTCTGCTTCCTTTGTCTTAATATTCGTATGATTTCGTCAAAAAACAACAACAACAACAATAGCAGCAACAACAACTCAAGAACGTAAAACCAAGTGCACTCGAGATTCAAGTTGGCTCTTGTCACATACTATTGACATTGAAAAGTGGGATCATGCTTCCAAATCTCTTATCTTGATCTGTTTCAGGAACCACCTCGCCGAAAACTCGGATTACGAAGTCGAACACCATGTCGAACGCGACGGGTCGGACCATGTTGGGTCAACCCGCGCAAAACCGGAGATCTGCCTACGAAGCCACCACCAAGTTGTCCACGTCCACGGACAAGACCAATCAATTGGGATCGACAGCGGATCCAAGGTAAGAGATGGTCCCAGATCGGCACTCAATGACCTCCTCCATGTGCGCCCAGCTAGCGTCTTCACTTTTCACAAGCCTATTTTTGTCACATTTATCGTGATTGCTATGAGTAGTGCTTTTGCTAAGTACTCTTAAATTGGTCGCAAAATGTGTATTGAAAACGATCCCGATGGACGGCCACGGCTGGAGATGTTCAAATATCCTGTCCGCAGCCCACCATACTTTATTACGAGATCTTCGTTTCACCCCTCTTTTTTCTCTCTCCTTCCTTTCACGCTGCTACTACTCATCCATCATATCTGATTTTAAAACAAAACTAAAATCCGTCCTCACACTACTACTACTACTACTACTACCTCCCTTAACCATTCATAGTGATTCGTCTTCCGCTGCCACCCTCAACACACCAACCAACGACCTCGACTTATTGTCAGTAGGCGGCGGCGGCGGCGGCGGGGGCGGGGCTGGCGGTCAAATACCACAGCGTCCCGCCACCGCGGCGGTTGTGAGTCAGCACACCAAGAGCGCATCGATGTCGGTCAGCTCGGTACCTGCGGCAGACGGTGGAGGCGGCGGGAGTGGCGCTACGGGTGGGGATGGTAATCGCGGTCCGTCGGCTGCCACCTCTTTGGCGGGCGGGGTGGATAAGGGGTTTGAGAGTAATGCCAGAGAAGGAGCGGCAGCGGCCGCCGTGGGCGTGGTGGACAATTCAGCTGCCAGGTAGACAAACCTGCACCCACCTACCGACGACGATGATGATGATGATGTTGATGTTTATGATGATCATCACGTCTGTTTGGTTCCTCATTGTGGCACGGTTTCGCCATCTTGGTTTTCGCTCTTATTTCCGCTGACGTTTCTTTCTTTCCGTACTTCCTTATAACGGATGATGACTCCTTACTTGTATAAAAGCACGCCCCTCGCCATGGATCGTCTTGTCGATCGTTGTTTTTCATTCATTTCTTTTTCCACCCAGTTTGCTACGTGGCATTCATTCATTCTTATAATATGCCAACCGATCTAACTAAGTCCCGCGTTCCCTGAACACCTCGATCTCTTGTTCTGATTTCAGTAAACTGCCCCTGAGCCCGACGGGAAGATCGCCAGTGGTGGGCGGAGCCGCTCAGTTCTCGCGCAACGTGCCCGAGCGCTCCACCTTCCACTCGGGACAAACCCGGGTGCGACCCCGACAATCCGTGGGCCAATTCGGAATGCCAACCTCGTCGCAAGACACCTCCTCGTTGAATCCTGGAGTGAGGCCTGCGAATTTCTTCTCAAAATTATCGTCCAAATTTTCCAAGCGGTAAGTTGACGAAAACGCCCAATCCACTTGCCTGTGTTCTCCGGGTCAATAATTGGGTTCAGCTCCGTGTCTGATTCGATTTCTAGCCCATTGGATGGTCAAGGTGGTCCAGGCATTCCACTTCCTGACCAATCCAGCCCCATTCCTCAGGGCGGCGTCAGAAATGTCAGGTAATGAATAATGATGATCCAGGACTGTTTTCAAGAGTCCCGACTCGTTAACAAATGAAAACTCCCCGAAAGGAAGAATGAGAAAAAAACAGTGTTCAAGCAACTTGCTAGGCTGTGACTGTGTGTACGTACGTCCTTGATTGTGAAGCCCCTTAAATGTTGTGGGTGGTCCTGAGATGACTTAATCTAGAGTCTATTTGGCCTGAACATGAAAGCATGCAGATTGTCACCCTTTTAAAGTATCTCTATGCTCTTGATCCCCGTACATGTAAATTAGTCGTTCGGTTAGTAAAGCACATTACTAGACTCCTTATCAGTAGCTCGCATGACGACGAAGACGACGTTTCATGTACAACTGGTGTAATAATATCCGGCACACAAATGCAGTTCATGGTTCTTATGGCACTCATCGGAGATATCCTCCAAGAATATGCCATTGTAGACTATTGAGACGCAATACCGTTGACATGCAGCTATTGAAATGTTGTAGAATCTAGTACCTACCAAGGTCTTTGGGCTCTTTGGTGAAGGTTGAGATCCACCCCCGGTGGCTGGTTGGTCTCCAATCAGTAAGGAGAGGTGGCAAGCAACCATTGGGTGACCCAGCTCTTCCTAGCAATCATCAAAACTGTCCCTGATTTTCTTCATTTTTTTTTCTTTTTTCTCTCCTCCTGTCTCCTCTCCTGATTTTCCCTGAAACACGCAAAACTACATCCATCTTCACTTGCTTGATGTGTTAACTCTATGGATTATGATGATGATGCTGCTGCTGCTGATTTGATACTATTGATGCTGTGGATATACTACGTACGCACTGTTGGCTGCTATCACTGCTATTCAGATCGGAGTCAGCAAATTCACAATCATTACGGTTACGTAGCAATGAAAGGGATCGGAGGATTTCCGTCCTGGCCAAGGGACCGTCGTAAGTGAACCTAACTTAATCTGGCGAGCACGCCCTACCATTTTACCATACAGTACACGTAATATCGAGGTGTCAACCCATCAATTCTGACTTGTCCCCTTTTTTGCTCTCTATTTCTCTCTGTGTGTTGCTCGCATCCTGCTTGTTCGCTTCGACAGTCCAAGTCTCAACCACCATCCAACCCCAGGAGTGAACAGGTAACTTGAGTGTTCTGTCCGTACCCTGATGTTTGAATGGCAATGTTCAACTTGAATTAGCATGCTCACTGACGAGTCTCGGGTTGGATGGTCATTCTCATGACTCATGACTGTTTGTGTCTTGAATTGAATTTGGGGGTGTGTGGGGCTACGAGGGGCATTCCAACTGGATTTCATCTTCCGCGCGCTATGTCGGATTGAGATTGATCTCTAAAGGTTGAGGGGTTGAAGAGGAGTTGACTTTAATTTATTTTGGTTGCTGGATGCAATGAGAAATCGATCTTTCTGATGACGTATTCACATGATCTCTTGGTGGTTCCCTCGGACCACTAATCTAACCCTGTGATTTGGGACGAGGAATATGATAATCTTTGAATAATCTAACTCCACCTGGCCGCCGACGTTATACGTACTCATATCTATCTCAATGTTTTTCCTTGTACAAATATTGTTCAATCGCATGTGCCGCATGTCCCCAATGGGTCTTCGGGAATCATTCCAACTGACCTGAGCATCCCGATTGAAGACCACCGTTCACAATAGTTCCCGATTTATTCATTTCCAGCAATGTGGTCAACGAAAGTGGTGAAATCAAGCCTCGCTCTTTGCGATTCACGTGGAGCATGAAGACGACCTCGTCCAGAGACCCAAACGAAATCATGTCGGAGATTAAGAAGGTAAATAAATTGCGAACCTTTCCCGGCTCAAATCCCCCCATTCGGCGGATCACATCTCGTGATGATTGATTGATTACCATTCTAGGTGTTGGATGCCAATAATTGCGACTACGAGCAACGGGAGCGTTTCCTTCTCCTCTGCGTGCACGGAGATCCCAACACGGATTCATTGGTTCAATGGGAGATTGAAGTGTGCAAACTGCCCAGACTCTCGCTCAATGGCGTGCGTTTCAAGCGAATCTCCGGCACTTCGATCGGATTCAAGAACATCGCTTCCAAGATTGCCAACGAGCTCAAGCTCTAATCCATTCCCCCCAAACCCCCAAAACTCCTCCTTTAAAGAAGAAAGGCTCAATCTCCAGGAGCTTCATATCGTCGCCACTTCTGCCCGTGAACCACCGTTGTGCGCCGCTAGCCTCTGAGCTAGCGCCTCGAGCGGTATCGAGCTAATGACTTGCCGACTGACCAACTGACCCGCCCCGCCGTCCGTCAGTCTGGTAGTTAAGAAGTCATCTGAATGCCCATCTGTCGATGCCACCCCACCAGTACTCTTGTGCTCTTGGTGGTGCCGGAGAGAACTGACTCGCTTGGTTCTTTCTTTTAGTGCGTGAAGTAAACAGTGAGAACTCTAAGTAACGAGCGGTCTCATGATCGAGGCCGGATCCGACATAGATTCAGAAAAAGGCCGTCATTGACTGGTGAACCTCGAATGAACTCGCCACAACTCCCATAGGATGCAAGATGAATTTCTTATGCTACGCCTCCCCTTCCCATGTTCCACGTCAACCCCTTTGGGGCTCTGCTCCGCCCTGTTTCCTTCGCATTCTAGCACCCACACTCCGCTCTTAATAACTTTATTATATCCATTTGCCCCCTGCTCTGGAATTATTCTTTCCCGGTCAGGCCGAGTTTTAAGAAGAAGATCATTTAGGTGTTGTTGGTATTTCCGGGCAACCACTCGATCCGAACGTTTCTATCCGCCGGGATCAGAAGGGCCTCTTTCTTTCCTTTCAATTGACTCGGCCCCACATCCTCGAGCGCGATTAGGAAATCTGCGTTCGTTGCCCTGGGCCAATCGTCCCAAGCGACACGTTTCTATCTTGCCCCCAACCCGTTCGTGTACTAGCCGAACAACCCGCACCTCATCGCTTTCACGGGTCGACCTCGTGATTCTCGAGGTGGGTCGGTGAAGAGCGACCCCGCCCGCCGCCACTCATCTAAAACCACTTCTGAAGAAGAGGTTTCAAGAGCATCCGCATCTTCCTCCCCGTGTTTGTCCGCATCATCCTAGACCTCTTGGTGGAGGGGTCCTGAATTCCCATCCAAGAACAAGGAAATCCCCTCGAATCATCCTCCTCCTCCTCCTCCTCCTCCACTTTCTGCTCGCTTACCAAGCAAGAAAAAATGATGTAGATATTATTATTACTACTACTACCACTGTACATTTTTGTCAATTATTACTACAATGCTATTATTACTACTAAAGCTGGTGGAATAAACTAGAAAAAAAATAGTCTCTTTCGCTTTTATAATAAGTTCGTCCTCCGATGTCTTCTGATCAAAATGATTATTGGCAACAATCATCCCATACATTATTTTACTTGTGTTGGTAGTACCGATCACGATCGTCGTGTCCGTGGTGCTTGCGGTCGCGGCGATGTTGATCGCGGCGTTGGTGATCCCGATTATCATCGCCACGTCGGCCGGTGGGGACGAATGGAACAGAGGAGCTCCAAGGATAAACACACGGAGGAGGCATCTTCGGAGCCTTTTGAAATTGGACGAACTCTTTGTCTTTATCGGTGTATCGCGAAGCGAACTCCAGTTCGCATTCCTTGAGGAATGCCTCCTGTTCAGCGGATAGGTTGGAAGACATGATCTTTAGTTTTTTAATGAATGAGATTTGGTGAGCAACGTGGACGCGTCTGAAAGAAAGCATTTGGCTTTTTTTTACAAGAATAACAACGAAGAGTTGGAACGGCTAGGTTTTTGAGAATTGACATTTCCTGTTGCCATCAAATTATGACGCATTCTTGTGTATGACCTTGTACTTTATTTTGCTAAGAATTCATATCGCAAAAATCCAGGGCATTAGTCGTTTCTCAATAAAAGGAACAAATTAAATTAAAAAATACTAATTCGTTACACAACCGTTACTCGAAAAACATGCAATGGCGTTACAAGTTAACTTTTATTAAGGTTTAGATGACCAATATCGTATCGTTTTTCCCCATCAAGACCATACTTCTCTATAGAAAATGTGTCTTGTGCTTCAAGCAGTCCTAACGCGTAACATTTGAAGCCTTCGTGTCAACATTTTTCAACAATGAGCATTGGCATTTAATCTTGGCGTAATTGTTCAAAATATATTCACAATATATTCACAATAAGGGCCCTTGTTTGCAACGTCACACGGCCCAAAGAAAACGGGAAGAGGCACGGCAGATTGCTACACAAACTGCTCTTGCCTTGCCTTGAACGCAATTTATTTTCCGGACATTATGTGACCCGAGGCACTAATTGAAAATAAGATTTTGATAGAATTGGTCAAAAACCACAAAAACGCATTATAATTCAATAACAAGGAATTGGCCCAATCGGCCCTTTATTTGGTGGAGGCTGAATGACAAAGCGCCCTCTGGAGTGTAGAACGTAAAACATATATCGAGTAGCGTATGAGGGCTACGCTTTGAGGAGTCAAGATTGGAGTGATAAGGTAATGCATGAACAACTGGAATATGGACGGGGACGCTTGGTTTGGGAATTAGCTTTTCGCGATTGAGTTAATGCGTTATGTTCTTCTTCAAATGAGAATGATCCCAGGCTACAAAAATTACTCATTTTAATTTTCAGCTTGATCGAGCGACTGGATCAAAAGTTATGCCGTCTCAAAAGGCACTACAAAGCTCTTCAATGAATGAACGAACTAGCCCTCTTGTGGTAATTGATTACCAGAAGAGGGCTAAGCCATTCATTCTGTGCTCTGTTATGTACTGCACTTTGAGAAGGCATAACTTCTGACCCAGTCGTTTGATTGAGCTGACATTTGAAATACGCAATCGCAGGGTTCTGGGGCCAGCCTTATTTGACGAAGAATTTAATTCATTGACTTGAATTGGAGTTGCTAATTTTCAACCTCACCATCCCCGTCCATATTCCAGTGGTTCATGGGTAATGATTGCTGAAGGTTTGAAACAATGTCGTAACAGTCATGAAGAAAAAGCAGTATTAGACATTGTCAAGCCCGTAAAACTTCCCTGTTCGAAGTCTATGCGTTAGGGCGTGGAAATGTGGAGGCTTTGGCAATTTGATGCATCATGCTCAAGCCAAATATGGATTGTCCTTGCTTGACAACTGCACTGAATCAGTCCTCCAGTTCAACGGAGTTTCATTGAAAAGATGGAAACAATAACGTAGCAAATGCAACTAGATTTAAAATCAAGCACACCCGCATAGAAGCTAACAGCAAAAAAAATTTTCAACCCTGACTGTCTTTGCTCATATCATGCTAGATGGAAGCAGAGTTCTCTAAGCTTCCTCAGTCGACAGATTGCGAACCGAACTATTGCACAGCTTTTTGATCACGGTTTTTCAAGCTAGTAATTGTCATCAGTAGTAACGTGACATGAGTATATAAACAGTAATCTAACTCAGCAGTACTGGTTTTCAAACTAACATCGCAACGAGATTAATCATCCTATTCGTTAAATCAAGGTCGATATAATTCGATTACTTACAAGCTTCGTCGATGAGTTTATCAGCAATGAGGGCGTAAAAGCCTTGGTCAGAGGGTTTGTCTAGCACGTCTTGAACAACCTCCGTGGGCTCAAACATCCATCCCAAATGACTTTTACACTGAGGACACACGCAAACCCGCCAAGAATATCCAGGAAACCACGTCGCTTGGGAGGACCACTGCAAATTGAGAAGTGATTAGTGCATTGATCCAGACAACTGGCCAATAATTCTAATATTAACCTGAGCTTGGCCTGAACAACCTGCCTTTTTCAAAATGACCACGTCAAATTCGGCGCCGGAAGGATTGATCAGTCTTTGCAAAGGAATATTTTCTTGGCCAAAAATGGATGAGTAGTTCTTTTGGTGGCCAAAATGATCAAAAGGCGACGATAGGTAGGCCTGATGAGTGACCAAATACGACGGGTCGGCCGTGTCACGCCCACAATGACGACAGAGGATCACGTGATGGGGCGGGTCTGAGATGGTATCCGAGTCTGCTTTGCAAGGACACAAAAAGACATGATTATGCTCAGAGTACAGATTTACTCGTCATTTGATATCGTTTGGCCCCACAGCCATGCTAACACTCTAAATTATCAACAACCAGCAAATCTCGTGGACGGTTTTTTATCAACTCAATACACCCATTTCATAAATTCCAAATGTTTTTTTTTTCATTAAAATATCCATTTATGACCCATTTCATTTCGGCTTAAATCTTGCCCTATTGATTGTAGTCACGCTGTACATCAATTCATTTGAGAAAACAAGGTAAGTCGACGCCATAGCAGAACCATTGATTTCATTGTAATGCCAAAGGCAAATCTTACCCGAAATTTGAGCGTTTTGGGTTGATGAAGGTTTTAGGGTCTCTTGGGCCCAGGATGCTGTTATCCAAAAGGATAAAACCAGGATTACGTACGGTGCAAAATGTCGTTCAAATTTTGCTTCCATCCAGCTCTTCACGTTTGTTTTCGTTTTCCACGTAATCCACTCACCGTAAGGTCCAGGGTGACGCACTTGATACATACAAGAGCAGTTTGATACGAAATCGATAATTTTTGTAAATCAAAGAACCGTTTAAGAAAAAGATATTCATTGACCCAGCCATAAAATGCTACCCGAAGAGCTGCTTTTTGTCGAATATCCATAGCGTGCAAATTACTCGAAATTCGAAATTCCTTCGATATTTGTTAGCGATGAGCTCTCAAAAAGTGTACTCATTCGGTCATTCAAATCATATTGACAATTCATGTCTAATATCTAATGGCTTAAGGTTAACTTATAGTAAGTGCATTGAATGTTGTGATTTAATGATTAACATCTTAACGATCCATTTTTAAAGCAACATGCAATACTGCAATATAAAATATAGTAGTGTTCCAGTAACAAAGCAAAAGCCTTAAAATCATTGTGCACTCCGCTACTTCACAATTTCAAATCGAATACATTTGTCTATACATAGTGCTTTATTCAGCCACTTCTAAGCATACTTCGCCTTCATTCCCATCGATCGATGGCGAGCTCCATCGTGTTCCAATATGGAACACTTTTCTCTCGGATTTCCCGGGCGCTCCTATTCAGTTCTGTTCTCCTTTCAGAGTGGAACACCCTAAAAATGGATTGTTGGTCCCCCACCATCGATTTGCTCCCTCCATCGATCCGTATTGACGTTTTGCTTCTGACGTCCGTGAGGAATGCGGCTCAACTTCGGAAAGCCCTCATGGAAAGCGATCCACGCTTGGAGAACATAGCCCTCATCAAGGCGCATCTTATTATCGATCCTCTGCAGGTGTGATGCCCACAGTACAAAGATATTGGGCCTTGATTAAGTCAAAGATGGAATTCTTGACGCCTTAACGAACACGTGTGCCATAGTGTAGGATATAAAGTACGAAGGGCCTTCCCATTTATTGGTCCTGTTCTCAATCGTCCGTTTTTGGACCCGGATTGGATTTCTTATGATTGGATTTTTTTCGATAATATTTTGTCAGATTTTGATTTACTTGATACATTTTCATTTAATTAAGACT
>NC_081446.1:1005186-1007838 GCF_007210705.1 Tigriopus californicus
ATACATTTTCATTTAATTAAGACTTGACAGATGCAATTAGCTTGGAAGTTGGAAGGCATTTTGGTCAAGATTCTCAAGCGTACACCAGATTCCCTGACTCTAATTCCCTCATGGATCAGAGATGGTTTCAATTTAAAAATCATGAACAAGGATTGATCTTTAATTGAATGTTATTGGGGAGAACATTTACAACAACAGAAGTAAAGTTCGCCACAACCTTAACACACATTGCATTGCATGCAAGGTTCGAATACTCAGACCGTAAATACTTCAAATGTTGTTAAACAGACACTGCAGGTATGTAGGTTTGATGATATACATGCATTTATTTGTATTCTAGGTACATGTAGCGGCTAATAAGTCAATAATGGCGGATTCTCGTGACAAGAAGAACACCCGTTCTCTGAGCACGGAGGTTATCTTCAACCTCTCGTCTACCAAAAACATCACGGCGTCCCTCCAAACATTCGGCATTGGCGATGATGACCAAAACTTGATCGCCGTCATATTTGACGACATCGCCTCCATTTCTTCAGAATCCGATCGGAATGAGAGAAAGAATAAGTTCCTAGATCTAGTCGATGGCTCAGTATCAACCAATATGGAAGACTTGAGCGAAATCACCGACTTGGATGCCATCACCAAAGCGCACAAATTGAAGCATTTAGCCGGAGATCGCGACAAGCTGACACGACTCCTGATTAGCCGCAGTGCAGCCAAAGATCTCATTTTTTAATTGACCTCTAATAAATCGGCAATTTCATTGATTCTGCGTTCATTTAAATTCATTCACGTGTCCTCTTCTTGAATTGAGCTAATTTGAAAACTCACAAGTTCACGTGATTTTGCTGGTAGAAGAGCATTGTTTCTCCTGATAGAAAAATGGTTCCACCTTTCAACATTCCCAGAATTGACATTGGCTCTCCCGACGAAGTGGACATACCCCGTCCTATTAATCAAGTTCCAGTGAACCCGAACCTTCCCGAGTCATTGGCTCTCTTGAGCGAGACTGTTGTTGGCCTGGCCAGATCGGAAGAGCGTCGTGAGAGTCTAGATCAAACTCTTTCGGACCATGCCATTTACATTCGACTGTTAATCGAAAATAACTGAAATAGAAAAGGAATTGGATTGGTTTTTTTTCACCNGCTCGTGGTGAGGAGCATGTTGTTAGGATGACGACGAATGGAGACCCTGGACAGTTGGTTAGATCCCACTTAGTATTTGCATCTGGTGCAAAAATATATCAAACTCTTTCGGTCCATGCCATTTACATTTGACTGTTAATCGAAAATAACTGAAATAGAAAAGGAATTGGATAGGTTTTTTATTCACCAAATTAATGCGTACTAACCGGATTCTCTTGTATGGTTTTCCAAGTCTATCAAGTACGTGGCACACCCAAGTGATGTTATGAGGGTCACCTGGACAAGAGCAAAAATCCAAGTCTCCGCCTATTGGTCTAATTTTATTGTCATTTTCAGGCGTATTGTCAATTCATAACAGAAACAATTTGGAATTGGTTTATTACTGCCTTGTCAATTATTGGCTTCGCTCTTTAAGAAGTTTATTCTTGGAAATCTAGAAGAGCCACCTAATATTGAATTTAAGAGATTTGTTCTTACAGCTATCTCAGAAACGTAAGTAATGCCATTTACCTCTGATAAAAAATCTCTTTCCCCCACCCCGTCCTCGTCGAAGTTACAAAAATAACTTTAAAACCTTTGTTATATACAAAGCGAACTAAACTCTTACGAGGATTATGAAATTGTGCGAAATGCTCTAAACAACATGGCGATCTTTACATAACTGCATCATTTTTTCTTACTTCCTTACCGCTGCTGAGATTGGAATCCCAGCAGTTCAAGACGAGAAGTTTATTCATTTTACTTAACTTTTATCTATAAATATTATTTGATCGACCAACGAATTAGAGTTGGTTAATCTGGCTAACCCTTGAAGATAAGGTTGATCGGGAATTTTAGTCAAAAACTTATCCAAGTCTGACTTCAATCCTGCTACTGGATCAACGCCTACCTAAGCCCTACGAATATTTGAGGGCAGCAAATTAAACAATGGAGGAGCCTGAGAAAGAAGAAAGGTGGACTTCATTGTTTTAACTAGCCTGGATTCTCGAGGACTTGAAGGTGCTCTCAAAACGCACGTTAAGCCCCTCCGGTCACTACAATTGACCCTAAATCCTGGGTTGGGACAAAACTCATGAATGCTTTTGAAAACGTACGATATCAGATTCCTTTCGTACCTTCTCTGAACACTGAAGAGTCCCAACCTTGCTAACCTCTCCCAATACGAGAGCTCTCTCATATCCTCGATGTTCCTAGTAAAACATCTTTGGACCTGCTCAAGCTTTTGCAAACCTGCTGAACTAATGGGAGCCCAAATGGGAGAGGCATATTCAAGATGCGGCTGGACAATCGACTTGTACAGAGTTAGCATCGTGATACTGTCTCTGGACTTAAACGTGCAATATATCAAACCACATGTTTGAAAAGCTTTATAATTTTTCAATTGGATATGCTCACCGAAATTTCCATTATCTTGGAGGGCTACACCTAAATCCTTCATGGATGAGACCTACTCAATGTCCTTACCTTGACGAATAAAATAGCCAATAAATTCTACCTCAGACCCAAC
>NC_081446.1:1007863-1109998 GCF_007210705.1 Tigriopus californicus
GTAAAACATCTTTGGACCTGCTCAAGCTTTTGCAAACCTGCTGAACTAATTGGAGCCCAAATGGGAGAGGCATATTCAAGATGCGGCTGAACAATCGACTTGTACAGAGGTAGCGGCGTGATACTATCTCTGGGCTTAAACGTGCGATATATCCAAACACATGTTTGAAAAGCTTTACCAGCTTTCAACTGAATATGCTCATTGAACTTTCCATTATCTTGGAGGACTACACTTAAATCCTTCATGGATGAGACCTACTGAATACCTTCACCTTCTTCATCTAATAGTGGAGTGTCTAATGACTATGACCCAAAGGTCATTGAGCGGAATTTCATTCCATTCAGTGCCATGTTACTCGCAGCAACCCAGGAGTAAATTTGGTCTAGGACCTCTAACTGACAACCGGAGTTCTGACCATTCCTACCAACCACCAATTTTGTATCATCAGCATAGGAAGGGATACTGACACTTCTACTACTAACCCTTTGAAGCGGAGCAATGAAAATGATGAAAAAGGAGAGGACCCAAAATGGAGCCCTGAGGAACACCCGACTTGACATCATGTACGTCACTAAGGGATCCCTCAACCTTAACCAATTGCTTCCTACCAGAAATGAAACTCATTAACCAATTGAGAACCTTGCCTTGTTTCCCAATCTCATGGAGCCTGTTAACTAAAAGACCGTAATCTACCCTGTCAAAGGCCTTGGCAAAGTCGAGATAAACTATATCAACTCTATTCGAAGTCAGAGAAATCGGCCTATAGTTACTGGGGAGCGACTTATCCCCCCCCTTTAAAATTGGAACAACGTGAGCTATCTTTAGTGAAGATGGAAACTTGCCCTGATCCAAGATGAAACGCATTAAGTACGAGAAAACAGGAGCAAGAACCAGTTGACTTGTGTAATGAACTAATCCGTCTCATGAACTAAAGTCTTTTGGTGTATCTCAGCCTTCGTGTTAATATACATTAATCGTCCGGTGATCTGGAATAATCTGGCAACTAACTAACAACCGTGGTCAATGATAGAAGCTATTTAGATATTTGGCAGTTTATCAACAAAAACAAGTCTTATTCAAATATAAAGAACAAGAATGCTAATCAAAAAGACAATAACATCAAATTCATTGATAACCAACATCACCCATTTCCATTTAAGGTCTTTTTTTTTTCTCCACTCTAAAGCATCTTGAAAAGAGAATTGCATTGCTCATTTTTCTTCAACTTTACGAGCCCCAATATGAAAGAGATATCTCTTGACTCAACTTATTAGAATCCATGAATGTACGTCGATACAACCATGAAGAACCGTACGTATACGGCTGTACGTATGGATGCAGTCAAGATAGTTTTACTCGGCAAGAAAACCTGGTCTGGAATGGGGAGAGCAAGGTATAGCGATTACACAGCTTTTTGACGGCTCGGTCCATGACACATTTCGGAACGTTGTTCTCATTCAGGAAAGGCAACTGAAGATGCCACAATAAGCCGATACAAACATGTTTTCTTTAAAAGTGTTCTACCTTGTTCTGGTATCACAAATTGCCCGTGCCTTACCATTGTGCAGTTTTGACGGGCAGCTTTGTGAGGATCTACCCAAGAACCTCAATGAAGGGGCGTTGAAGAAGATCATCAACTGGTATGAAGAGCAATCCGTTCAAAAACCTCTCAAATGTTCTGGTGAGCCTCTGGAGAGCCTTCCTTTTAATACTAGTTTGTCAACTCCCGTGCTCATTTCCCGGAAATGCAAAGAGTATGAGGAACCTATGTTGCACTCCTTCCGGGGAAAGATCGAGGATTTCAAGTATGAAGGAAGCGGGAAATTCAAGAAGAATTACACCCTCGACGACTCCTACGTCCATGACATATGTTTCAGTCGACACGCAGTCTTAAACACACTAGCTCATAACATGACTGGCACCTTTAAAGATGGACTTCCTCAGGGATTGTTCAAGATGGATGGAGAGGATGATAGCACCATCATTGGCTCGTTCCGCAAGGGTCACCTGCATTCTAGATTCAGGAGGTGGGACGGAAGTAAGACCTTACAAAAGCTTGGTTACTTCCTTAACCAGATGGTTCGAGGGATGTGCTGGGAACGCCATGGAGACACTTTGGTGTATAGTCTTTGCGAGAACACCAAGAAACTGAAGTGGAGGGATGAATTTAGGTATGCCCTGGCCATCGTGAACATGAGCTTGATCATTGTTGGCGAAAACCACCAAGATCTGGGATTCATTAGTAATGCTAGACCAGTGAAAGTGGACCAAGTGGAACTGAATGATTGCATCTTGACCCTCAAATGGACCAAGATCCCAGGCGAACCTTTCAATTATCATGTGAACAAGAATCAGTTAGACTACCAGAGGTCTTATACCGATTTCTGCACCCCGTCCACCGAATTCAATGAGGGTGGCGAGGCCGTGAGGTCCAGTTTACGAAGCTGGATCGGGCTATTTCAAGATTATGTTGTCGGAGACAACTTGTGGAGATTTGGTCCCAGTTCTGCTCCGCTCAATCCCAACGCCCCCAAGCTAGTTAGCGATCTTCAACATGAGGCAGGGACAAATTACACTGCCAAGTTTCAAGGAAAGGAGACACGACTTTCATTGGTTAAAGGGGCGGTTCAAGAAAACCACCAACCCGTGGGCATGCTTCGGTTCCACGTCCTCGACACTTTTGTGGACCCCATATTTTCCAATGCATCCTGGGTAGAGGTGGGATTTTCCATTTATGACGGCATTATAGGCAACATTGGCTTGGTTATCTTGAAGGACTCGAGGTACATGACAATGAGACTTAAGGACGGAGTCATCCATGGCCCTGTGAACCTGATTGGGAGAAAAGGTATTTTCCCTTACTCGGCAGAATATGGATCCGAGGCAGCTAATTTATTGAGCCGACAAGCCGACTTGGGAGGAATCTTCAATTACGAAAATGGATTTCCAGTGGGACAGGCTTGGCTAAATCTAATCGGTGGAGGCTTCTTTGTGGGGCGGCTCGACAAGCACCACAAGTTTACCGGCTCCAATATTAGCTTTGTCTATCCGGATTATGAAGCTGCCTACGTCGGTCAGTTTGATGACTTTGTAATGCAAGCAGCTCGAAAATCGAAAGTCATTGGAGAGAAGTGCAGTGAGCGTGGAATCAAGGAGCTCAAGTTTGCCGAGCCGTGGGGACCGGAATTACACTACAGTCCACCCACCAACGAGACTTTCACAAAGGGACCCCGAACATCCGACCCCTTCGAAGACATCACAGTAGAACTAGCTCAGTCCAAGATCCCTGGCAGTGGCCAAGGTGTATTTGCCTTGAGAGATATCAAGGCTGGCCAATTTGCTTGCCCCTACTCCGGCCTTTTTTACCGCAATGAGGAAGAAAAGCAAGTTTACAACGCCATGTACCTCTTCAATACCTCGTTGTCCAAGGACGAAAGAAGATATGCCAAGAAGTATACCATCAATACGGCTCACAGCTCGGCCCGCATTGACATTCCAAAGCACTTGGACCAACCGGATTCGTGGCATCCAACCTTAGGGCCCAAAGTGAATACCGATTTCCCACGACGCCACATGAACTGCCAATATGGGGATTTTGACCATCCGGTTTATGGGTTAATTCAGGGTGTCCACGCCATTAAAGACATTCCTGCAGGGAGCGAATTGTTCACGGATTACGGATATGGCGCTGGTGCCGGGTTTCCCCATGACTTCCCATGGTATCACGCGGCCAAAAAGGAGTACTTGAAGGAGATGGAAATCTTGGACAAGAAAGCTGAGGAAGAGGAGAAGAAGAGACTGGAGGAGGAGGGGCTGAAGAAGAAGAAGAAAAAGAGCAAGAAGGACAAAAAACCGGTGCCAAAAGTAAAAAAGTGATGATAGTTAAATACTTAATTTTTAGTGAATACACGTGACTTAAATCACATGTTTTTTTTTTTTTACAAACAATCAACCTCTGTGTGAAGAAATTCAGTCTTTTGCAGGGTTGGAATATTTTTTGAAGACTAGATTTTAATAAGAAGTCTTAACTGCATTTCATGTTCTTCACCTGTTTGGCTTGAGGAAAGTCTCTGAATTACTATACTCATGACTGCACCAAGAATGTTTATCGAGGTAATTTGGATTTCTTTTTGTAAGTTGGTCAAATTTAGGAGAACTCAAATAAAAATTTACATGCTTCTCCACGTTTGATCTTAAAAAAAAACACGATAAAATGTTCCTCAGCCTTTGAGTTTCATAATATAAATCAAGACGGCTAAATGAAATCCATCATTTGTTGTTATCGCCATCCGTCTTTGGATGTTACGACCCTCATTTCAATTGAACAACCAATGTAGGAACTTATTATATTTCGTCCCATTCAAGTATCAAGATCGACAGATCAGACAGAACTCTGAAAGTTCACGTTAAAGATCACAGAAACAGAAAGAATGATGAAATGCAAACTTGCACTCTCCTTCATCCAGCAGGAAACAGGATAAGTTATACATAATTTGATTTACAAAACGATTCCAGTATCATCACTGCCTTCATCCGACGGCAACGGTTGATCGGGGTTCTGAATGCGAGACAACGAAGGCACCTTCACTTTCCCCAATCTCCGCGATGGTTTTCTTCCCGACGAATGACGATTCCGACCAGACAAGTTGGACGTCGACGAGCTGGCTCGAGATCGCATCCTCGCCGAATTGGAACCATTGCCCAAGGGCACTAGGGCATGGTTTAGGTCGTTGTTGCCTTCGCGAATGTTCTGACAAACCAGGGCTGCCAAGTCGGTAAATGAATAAGATCCCGAATCCCTCCTCTTGATGGCAGCTTTGGCTCGGGCCCATTGGCTAGCATAAGCTGTTCCCGGCATCCAAGGGGGAGATAAGCCCATGGTTGGAGAGCTGGAGAGGCTCACAGATGGGTTCTGTTGTTGGTGAAGTATACCGGCCTTTCTCAAACCCGTGAAGAACGTTGTCCCGTGATGATAGCCCACTTCGCGAATCTCGTCAAAAGACGCAAACTGGAACAAAGAAGGAATGGATTGCAATACAAAATGTGGAAGGTGATCGGCCTTATGATTGTACTCACAGCGCTACTCGAGTATTTGTCGGTAGGAGGTTGTATATACTCGTAGTTTGAATTGTTTTTCAACTCTTCCAGATTCTTGTAATGAGAGCAGAATGCAAGACGTATCTGAATATCTGACTGATTGGGGACCTTAACGGCCGACAGGAATGGGTTCAATTTTCTCCACAGAACCCACCATCCCGACAGAGAGTCACCGTAATTGGTCAAGTCCCTATCTTCCATTCCGATCACGTCTAAGGCCAGGATATATTTGCACCCTTGGTTGGCCATCACATCTCCGGGTACATTGTTCACATAACACCCGTCCATTAGTAGATGGCCATCCACCGGATCACACAGTGGAGGTAGAAGCCAAGCGTAGGACATGCTAGCTCGGCAATACTTCCAGAAGATTCCTTTGGTGTGGACCCTCTCCTGCGACAAAGTGATGTCCGTCGTACAGCAAAAGAAGGGTAACCAGAGATCTTCGATAGCTAACTCTGTGCCAAAAAGCTTATATAGGGTAGAATTGAAGTAGGCACCCGTGAAGAGAGAGGTAACGGGATAAGTGAGGTCCAAAGCAGGACCTACGATCTTTTGGCCTAAAATCAGGAACCACTCCCGGGCCTTCTGAGTGACCGTTGTGATGTTTCGATATTGGCACCACAAGCCCCCCACGAAGCATCCAATGGACACGCCGCCAACCTTATCTACAGGGATGTTTGCCTCGCGAATAGCTTTGATCATCCCCACGTGGGACGCCCCTTTGGCCCCACCGCCCCCGAGAACCAGTCCCACTGAAGTACCCGTTATGTGTCGCGCAAGTCGACTAAAATCTGAATGAATATCGGGCGCCTGGTTTTGAACATGGCGCGAGTAGTGATCCACTAATCGAGCCTCGGATTTCCGAAAGAACAGACGTTTGGGCGCCTTCATATGGAAATGAGCCGAAATCCAAGGACGCTTCTTGAGCCAATCTCGAGTGTTGCGCGGGAAGACGGTCGTATCCGGATGAATCAGGATGAGCTCCTTCCGGATGCGTTTGGCGGACTTCTCGAGCTCACGCTCAAAAGTGGACACACCGGGACTATCTTCCCCCAGAGCAAAGTCTAGGATCAAATCAGCTTGACGAATGCAACGTTTCGTCCAAGGGGTCATCTCAGTATCACATTGGTAAATCACCACCTTGTGTCGGTGCTCTTGCTGAGCTAACCAGGCATTGAGTCGAAAGTCTTGACTGGATTCAAAGGCACTGGGTCCCAAGCGATGCAAAACCTTCTCCGACGTCAGTCGAGCAGTTGGTCCAACGACCGACAGAGAATGGACCATTTCCAAGGCGATGGCAGCTACTGGCACAGAATTTGTGGAAGGAAATAAGGCCACCGTGGTGTAGGAAGGCTCGAGAGTATCACTTTCAGCGGCTTGGTGCGAGAACCGATTGCTCGAATTATTCGACCATGAGCCGAGCAGCCGATGTCCCAAGAGGCTGATCATCCTGGAGACGACCACGGGAAACCGTTGCTTGAGTAAGTTCAGCAAACTTGAAGGCACTTTGCACAATTCGGAATCGCGGACAGCCACCACGGTTGTGAGGCGGTTGGTGGAGGTCACCACGTCCACCAGACCGACCATGTGTCCGATGGTGTACTCATCTACCATAGTTTTCTTGCCTCCCGAGGCCACAGACGCCATCACAGCTCTCAAACGCCCACTGAGCACGATGTAAGTACCGTCAGTGGGATCGTTTTGACGAAAAAGGGCCTTACCACTCTCAATATTAAGCCAATCAAGAGCAAAGTCCACTTGTCGAACCATGGGTGAAAGTCGGATGATGCATTGATGAGCCAAACTCAAAACCATTTCCGGAGTCTCGCACACAATCGTAAAGAAGGCTTCACGTGGGAGGATAGCAACGATCGAGCGTTCTCTTGATTTACAGCAATAAAAATTAGCCTCGCCGGTCAGCATGGCCAATTGACCCACACACTCGCCCTGTGGATATCAAATATTTTTCAAATGCTTATTTTTTTCAAGGGAAAACCGGCTGCTGTTCTTACCTTACTGGCTGTGTAGAGCACCAAATCCTGGTTTCCATCTTGATCCCCTCTTTGGGACATAATTAATGACCCAGACAAGATATACACAAGTGCGGCATCGTTGTGAGAGTCTTCGGTCATGATCACATGGCCAGCCTCAAGGGTTCGAATTTCAATCCTATCAGCCAAGTAAAAAAAAAAAACATTCAACAATCGAGCGCCGTGTTCCTTTGAAGTGTGCCGATTTCAAGGCTGTTTTCCCTACCTTTCTTTGAGAAACTCCTCTTGTTGGATATCGAGTTCTCCTTGGAAACCTCGCACTGCGAGATTCATGAGAACCTCGTAATCCATGTCGTCCACATGTCGAGGTCGCAAAATCATGATTCCTTCTTCACTTTCGTCGAAGGTGTCTGAATCAGCACTGATGTTATCTCGACTGTACTCTCGGATCAGCTCCGAGGTCAACCCCAGATATTGGTGTAAGGCCATGAAGGTCACGCGCTGAAGTCTGGCCATGGCAAGTTGAACCACTCGGATGAGCATTTCCGGGCTCTTATTGAACACCTCTTGAAAGGCTTCGGCCGGCAATTTTAGGATGACGGAGTCTGACACAGCTTTGCAACACACAGTCTTGTAAAACCCGGGATGCCCGGTGAGCACGTCTATAAAACTTAACAGCGATGACACAGTTTCCCCGGGTGAGACGATTTTAATAGTGGTGGTACGATTTTCATGGTCCACCAGATGCATGTTCATTCGACCCGATTGGACCACGTGGATAAAAATGTCCGGATCTCCCACACGAAAGAGATATTGACCGGCAGGAACATGAATGACCTCGATACTTTTGCAAAGGTCGAGGAACATGGATTTGTCAAAATGACTGAACATATGGAAGCCATCCAGGAGGTTGTTGAGCTCCTCCGAGATCCACTGATCGCCATGTTCAGAGATATCTTCCTCTTCCAAGTATTCTTCGGCCGGACCAATACCGAGACCACTACCCGCGTCAGAAGAGCATTCGTGGTCAGAATCTTGACTGTAAATTAACAAAAGTCATTAACGTAGTATCTTTAATGGGTTCCACGTCAGGATCCTCTTCTAAGAGTAATTCAGCAGTTAAATAAACATCGAAATGTACTCATTTGCTTAAGGTGTTACATAATATGTTATCAAGCTCAAACTAGCCTTTGCCGCTTCATGCATCCAAGATAATACGTTTACGAATGACGAGCAATCTTCAAAAAGCCGGAACCTTACTTTAAGAAACTCCGTTTGAGTCTGGCAATGGCTTGTTTCCTTTCGGTGGCATCTTTGGAAATCGCGGCTAGATTTCCCACGTTATTTGAGATTCGTCGAATCATCTTTCGCCCGTGAAAGGCGACACGGTCTCGCTTTCGGAATCGTTGATGTCTCACGGGCAAAACAAAGTCCGCCACTTCATTCATGGCTTCTTGTAGGTGTCCACTCACATCTTTGGGACCCTGACTCAACACCTCGGAGATCTTTCGACCGTGATACTTAGCTTGAAGTCGTCGATATTCGACCCACAACACCACAAACCCCACCAGAACCAAAGCCAAGAGTGAGGTCAGTACAACTTCCTTAAGCCTCACTTCTTCTTGCACTTCTCCCGCGATGGCCGACAAATCACCCGAAGTTTGAGACACCATTTCCAAACTCTGGTCCTGAGACCAGAGCCACACCCACCAATCTCGCATGGCCATGCTTGAACCTAGATGAACCGGCCATTCAATATCACCAGAGACATGTCGTTGGAGTCTGCGAGAACACTCAGTACCCGTGGAACTCGCGTAGCGAACTGAAAGTTGCTAACCGCAAAAATGATAAGAGACTTGGCCACGAGTTGCCTGATAAAGAAGCTGGTAAGCAGGCGTGTTCGCGCACGCTCTTTCCTCCAATCATGTCGTTTTTTTCCACTTGTTTCTGTCTGTCTAATAATGACAGATTTGTAAGCTGGTAGGGCTTGGTTCAAAGAGACCTCATACCCAACATACAACCATTCGTTCCCTTCGTTTGTACCTATGTACGCATGTACTAAGGGCATCCAATGACGTAACCCGGCTCAGGATGGGGTCAAATCAGACGGGAAACCTGAAATTTTGAGACGCAAAAATGAGAAGTGCTAGTCTGGGGGGACAGGTTGTGAAAAATGCAGCATAACCCACCTGGTCATGTTTCTGAGATAAGATTGAGGTTCCACAGATGGGATCCTGCTATGCAGGGATGTGTGTTCCCGTTGTTGTTGATATTGTTGTAGATCGAAGTCGATGGGCCCGGAATCACTCAACCACGACCTCAGTGGAAGGAAAATTCGAAGCCGAGGTGGAGGATGAGGGACCTTTGGAAGTGGCGTGATTCTCGTATCCGACCAATCAGACAAACACATCATATTTCTCCCCGGGAAATTGCCAGTGGAGACTGCTTTGGCACGCTCAGCTTTAGTGCCCACAGAGGCAGGCCCCCTGTTTGCTCGCCTGGGCATGTGTACAGTAGAGACGACTGGATCGTGGATAGATGTGAAAACTCGATGGTGTGTCATGTACTACGGTATGTACGTGCACACACGGGCATTTAGTTGCATCGCTCATCGGACTCGATTGAATTTGATGATGGGGTAAGTGTTCACTTGGGATTTATTTGCTGATTCTAAACAGGCCTGCAGGGTGAGTCTATGATTGGACGGACACATAATATTGCTTTAAGCGTAGAATAATCTTGATGTGTTTGTCAACTTTTTAGTTAGATTATAGGAATTGATCTTGGTCCTCAACATAGATAATTTTGCTATCGTGCATGGCATGGCTTTTTCTAGGGTGAAATTTCTGAAACAAACAGTTCCGATAGAGAATGTTCTAAGGGCCAAAACAAAAAAGCTTCCGAAGTTGATCAAAATATGAAAGTGATTTATTGCGGAATATTGGAAATCGTAGATGCTCAACAGCAATTAAATCTAATCTGATTAATGAGATATACAGCAATTGGTTTTGAATTTTCATTGCCCCAAAATTAATGGGTTTTTTTCTTAATTGTTATCTGAAAGATTCTTGCTTAACCAGCTACTTTAAACAGCAAAATTGAGCAAACTTTGCATGGTGGAGAAATTCAGATCGATCATAAATAAATACAAAGAAATTTTATATCACACAGGGGCTAACATTTTTCATCTGATTGTCTTGATTCTTAAAAGTATCATTGAGAAAGTGCCATGAGCAAATCTTCACCTTCATGTCAGATTTTATTTGATGATGGGAATGTGTATTCATCTAAGGTTTTGCTTAATGCACTCATGCTACCCATTCATTTGAATTGAACAAGTTCTTTTCTCAATCCAAATGTCTATTCTTTGCATAGGCTGCTTAATAATGTTGTTCAAAATAACATTCTTCTCTGCTGAGTTCAAATCCAACAAGTCATTTGCAAATCGATTCGCTGTGACTATCAAGATTTAAGTGCAGATCTATGATTTCGAGACCAGTGGAATAATTCTATTTGAACTCGAGCCTCTTTCCAGATTTGGGGTAGTTAGATATTTAAAGAAAGGCATATTGGATTGAACACAAATTATGTGACATTTGACACTAGGAGCTTCTTGCATCATGACGACAATCAGTCTGTGCATGTTGACAGAGAAAGTCGTCTTCGGTCTCGACCAAGTGCTTACTGAATTATACACGCAGCTTATCCTACAAACGGCCTCGGTGTTCCTGAAAAGTCAGCTGAGGTTGAAGGAAAGAAGGAAACATTCCATAACTCCAAGAAGCATGGCGAAATCGGCTGCTAGCGTCTCTCTCCTAATTGTCATTTTTGTGTCTTGGTCGGCATTCTCGGTCCTGACCACGCATTAATTTTCCATTGCATTGTACTTACAAAGGGATTGCAATTGAGTTGCGGTTCAAGATCGCTTCAGTGAGAAGGCTATCATGGTAGGATTTGGAATATGGGATTACGTGGTCTTTGGGGGCATGCTCCTCATTTCATCGGGGATTGGCCTTTACTACGGATTTACGGGTGGAAAACAGAAGACCATTGGAGAATATCTCTTTGGGGATCGCACCATGGGCTCGTTGACGGTGGCATTCTCCTTGATGGCCAGCTTTATGTCTGCCATCACGCTATTGGGCGTGACTCAAGAGAACTACTATTTCGGGACTCAATTCGTGGTGATCAATATCGCTTACATCATTGGCACACCTATTTGTGCTTACTTGTACTTGCCAGTATTCTTCCAACTTCAAGCTGCTAGTGCTTACGAATACCTGGAGAAACGCTTTGGAAAGACCACCCGAGTTGTAGCTTCCCTGGCCTTCTCCTTGCAGATGATCCTCTACATGGGTATCGTTTTGTATGCACCTGCTCTGGCCTTGTCTGCAGTCACGGGACTGACCTTTAGAGGTTCAATTCTTGCTGTTGGTCTCGTGTGCACGTTTTATTCAACCTTGGGTGGGATAAAGGCTGTCCTAGTGACTGACGTGTTTCAGTCCCTTCTCATGTTTGCGGCCATCTACGCGGTCATCATTTGCGGCTTGATCAAGATTGGCGGAGTGGGTGACATCCTTCGAATTGCGAATGAACATGGGAGGATAGAATTCTTCAATTTCGATCCTGATCCCACTGTCCGTCACTCCGTATGGACTCAGATCATTGGAGGCCTATTCATCTATTGCTCCCTCTATGGTGTGAATCACGCTCAGGTGCAGAGGCTCCTCACCGTGGGGAACTTGCAACGGTCTCAGCGTTCCTTGTGGATACAGTGGCCCATCTTAACATTGTTGAGTCTCTCCACCAGTTTTGCTGGACTAGTCATGTTTGCATTCTACAAGGATTGTGATCCTGTCAGTGCCAAAAGAATTGCCAAGGGGGATCAGCTCCTACCGCTGTTTGTCGTTGACACCATGAGCCATTTACCTGGACTCTCTGGCCTTTTCGTCTCCGGGATATTTTCCGGATCACTCAGCACCGTCTCGTCGGCCATCAACTCACTGGCTGCCGTCACTTTGGAGGACTACATCAAGCCTATTTTTGAGGTTGAAAACAGTTCCACCATCATTCTCAAGTCTTTAGCGATATTTTATGGTATCGCTTGTATCGGATTGGCATTTATGGCTGAGCTCTTAGGCCCCGGTGTCCTTCAAGCCTCCCTCACTATATTTGGGGTAGTGGGCGGTCCCCTCCTCGGACTGTTCACTCTGGGCATGGCCTTCAGACGAGCCAATCAAATTGGCGCCATATCAGGACTAATATCATCCTTGGGATTCCTTATATGGATGGGCTTTGGCCAACCTCGTCCCCGTCCACAGACTCTATCAACATCCGTTCAAGAGTGTGACAATCTTTCCTTCATAAACATATCAGCCAACACGACTGCTCTACATCAAGAACCCGAGGACTACTTCTTCCTCTATCGAATTTCATATGCTTGGAACGCCGTCATCGGATTCCTTCTCTGTCTCATTATCGGTCTGGTCGTGTCAGAAATAGCCCAAAAGCTCAACTCCAACCCGTCAACGCCCAAGACTTTAGATCCCAATCTGTTCATGCCATTTATCCGACGACGAATGCTGCAAGAACTCATTCACCGGAAGGACTATGACCAAACCGAAACCCTGGAACTCAAGTCCTGATCGGATGAAGGGATGCAGTTTTCAATCTTCACCGCAGATGGCTTTCAATGCCTCTTAGTTGTTCAACCCTTTGTACATTTGCATAAATAAACGTAATCAATCACCCCAGGGCCAATTTACACAACTTAACGGGCCTTTCCCATTTCGGGTCACTCAAGTTCTCCGCCCTTTTTGCTTTCCACCTTGCGGACGATTCGAAGTGCTCTATGAACTTGGCCTAGGGTTTTGGCTTTCCGGGATCCAGACTGAAATGAAGCGAATGGAGAGCAGAGGCACGAAGGGCACGAACTCTCCCCCTTTAACCAATCCAAAGCCGGTTTCAAAGCTGAAAAGCTGTGTCAGCCTTCAGGGTGATGAAAACAATTTTACATTAACCACAGTGCAAGACCGATATTTTGCATTTGACCCATTAAACCACGCATTTGGAGCAACCTATCTGTACAAGCTCTATCACTGCAATGTTGTTGCCTTGTGGCATGTCCTTTATGATGGAAAACGTCGTTCATTGGATCTCGAATTTGAAAATATTTCTTCGGTTAGTCACCCTTACGGCACATTTCCCTAATCAGAGGCCAGAATTCAACATCACAGCCCCGGAATGAAGATCAGCTTTGAGCTCGCAGAGGTACTGATAGAGAGAGTAGAGTAGCGAGGGCAGGATTAGCTGTTCATCGAAGGAAAGCTATCCTCCACAAGACCGGAAATTGACCAGCCCGTGCTCGACTCCCCTAAGACTGGTCTAAGACTGGTTCCTTGGGCCAAGCTTGAACCTGTTCGCCATCGACTTGACCAGGTGAGTTGTTGAAATTGCTTAGACAGAATCCATGGTTTAGATTCTAATTGTTTCCGATTTGAAGTAGGCGTTGTCGTCACAAAGGCGCAAATCCTCCTTGCGGCATGCGCTTCTTGAGTGATTTGACCGTTTGGCTGGCCCTCATGGTCTTGGTCACGGCCCATTTGCCCGAAGACAATGGCGACGATGAGGCCCAGGTAGAGAGCGAGGATTTTGAGGGGCCTTCAGTCACGAGTGAACACGTTAAATCCGAGGATGATGTGATTTATATTACGCCGGAAACGCATCCTGATGTGTTTTTTGCCGAGCACTTTGATGACGAAGCCTACTTCAGCAAGAAGTGGACCAAGTCTCAGGCCAAGAAGGACGGAACAGATGCAGCAATTGCTAAGTATGATGGGGAATGGTCCCTGGAAACCGCTACCAAAGACCCGTTGAACGGGGATATGGGATTGGTGATGAAAAGCAAGGCCAAACATGCGGCTATTTCGGCCAAGCTGCGTAAACCTTTTCAGTTTCATAGCAAGCCTTTAGTGATTCAGTATGAGTTGAACTTTCAAAATGGCCAGGATTGCGGTGGGGGGTACATCAAGTTGTTGAGTCATTCCAAAGACATGGATCTGAGATATTTCACGGATAAAACGCCCTACACGATCATGTTCGGACCGGATAAGTGCGGTTCAGACGCCAAGCTTCACTTCATTTTCCGACATGTCAACCCATTGAATAAGACGGTGGAAGAGAAACATTGCAAGAAACTGGATACCAAAGAAAGAACATTGTTCGAGGAGTTTTTCAAGGATAAGCGGCCTCATCTGTACCGGTTGATCTTGAATCCCGATAACACCTTCGAAATCTCAGTGGATTACAAGCTGTTCAATCACGGCACCCTCATGGACCACTTCGAGCCACCGGTCAATCCCCCCGCGGAAATTGATGACCCCATGGACGAGAAACCCAAGGATTGGGATGAGCGGGAGAAGATTCCCGACCCCGATTCAGTTAAACCCGCAGATTGGGACGAGAGCCAGCCTAAGCAAATCCAAGACGAAAGTGCCACCATGCCCGACGGTTGGTTGGAAGATGAGCCTGATATGATCCCAGATAGCACGGCCGAAAAGCCCGATGATTGGGACGACGACTTGGATGGCGAATGGGAGGCTCCTCTAGTCAACAACCCGATTTGTGAGTCTGCCCCCGGCTGTGGCAAATGGGTTCAGCCCATGATTGAAAACCCCAGGTACAAAGGGAAGTGGTTCCCAGCCCTGATCAACAACCCTAACTACAAGGGCAAGTGGAAACCGAGGAAGATTCCTAATCCCGATTACTTTCACGATCCTGAGCCGTTCAAAATGACCAGCATTGGAGCCGTAGGCATCGAGCTATGGTCCATGTCCGATGATATCTATTTTGATAACCTGTTAATTACCGACAGCTTGGACATTGCCAAGGAGTGGTCCGCAGATACGTTTGATCTCAAAGTCCAGAAGTTGGACGCCAGCGATGCTGGAACGATCCGTCGAATCATCAACTATTCCAACCGAAACCCATGGCTATACGCAGTGTACTTAGTCGTGGTGGGATTACCTTTGGTGTTGATCGTGACCTTCTGTTGCTCGGGCTCGGGCGACTCCTCGGACAAGGACATTCCAACGGAGGGTGGAAAGAATCAGCTCAACCCAAAGAAGACGGACGAGGTTCAAGACGATGACCAACCAGAAGACGAAGATCGAGGCGACAATGACGAAGATCAGGAAGAAGCTCAAGAAGGCGAGGAAGAGGAAGAGGAGGAGGAGGAGGAAGAGCCTGAGGAAGTGACGAGGCGCTCCACAAGGAAACGCCGCGCCCGGAAAGAATAAGTTATGGCTCTCGTTATTTGCAATATGATTGTTGTTACTCGCAACTAGCTTTGTTCTCTAAATCTAGTGAATTGCATCCCATCGAACCAATGGTTTCTAGAGATCACTTTCGGGAACTCTGACCAGCAACAGCACCCTTTTTTCGTTACTTCATTTTATGTATGCACATAAATCAACTTGTTCTCAACTTGCCCCCGCGATTCCCGATTCAACTTGTTTATTCATTCTAGACTCAATTTGTTAGTTCCCTCTCATTGAAGGTAAGCTATTGCTATAACACCATCAATTCAAGCCTTGATACCATCAACGGACGCCAAAATGGTTATCCAGCTCGGTTCGTTCTCCATGGCTCTTTATAGTGAATATTGATGAATGGAAGCAACATATTTTGCACAATTTTTTTAATAAAAACCCGATCGTAATAATAAATCACTCGAAAAGGCTGGCTTATTTATAAAGTGATTGAAATGTATTTCATGGTCTAGATTGCGACATCAATGCATTCCAATCGTCCAATTTCTTTCCTGGAAAAGGACTACAAAGTGCATTTTTATTGAGTCAAAAAAATGGTGGGTAGAAGACGTGAAAAAAAGATGACATGGATCCGCGAGGCCTAAAATTTAACATATTGTTTCTTTGCCCCATTAGGGGAAGGCAAAGGTATGAACGTACATGAAAATGCACCCAAGAGAAATCAATGGTAACGCCTACAGGGAAATTGTTCTCATTCCACTACAGGTAGCCTGGTGACATGGAGGTTTATATAACATTGATTATATATGTATATGATAAGGAATTGATGTCTTGATCATCAAGCGCAAGGATTGTAGCAGATGAGGAGGGCGTGCTTTGCCTCTTTGAGATTGCATTCGCCTTTACATAGTGTGAGAAGGGGGCGGGACGGGAAAGGAGGGAAAACGTGAATCAAGGGGTTGTGTATAAACGGTTGTCACTTTCTCTGGGATTGATTTTTTGGATGAATTCAATGATCTTTTCTTCCTCTACTTCTTCTATTCTCCTTCGGGAGTAAGGAGTTGACTACCATTGGGACTGGATTGTCGGGACATGCTGGCGTCTAATCGATTCTGGGCCTGTTTGGTCACTCTTTTGACGTCTTCATCCTCATCCTCGTCATCTGACAATCGATGACAGAACTTCTTGTTATTGGCCCAATCATCTCGGAGGGACAAATTGAACATCGAGAAGGCCGAGTCCCCAGTCACATTATTGCCTACGTATATCAAGTCGAAATGCCATTAGGGAAACGTTCCAACATATGTGCTCACCACTCCATGAGGCACTTACCTAAATTGAGGAAAGGAGGCAACCGCTTCAAGAGGTCCTCACCAGTCAAGGTTGTGTAAGTTTCCAGGAGCATCAGGCCCTAAAATAAGACGGAGAGAGGGAGAGGACGACGTTTCTCATTAGAAGTTGTCGTGACGTCAATTGAAATTCAGGAAGATCTTCGTCCTCTTGATGGCTCCCTTCCCTTTATCCACTTACCTTACACCTTCCGTGACAGGGTTCTTTGTAGATATCCATTTGAAAGTACTGATTCTGGAACAAGAAACACCGCCTGGTCTTGTACACGGGGAAATGGTTCGAGTCCTCCTGAGACAAAAGCGTGCTGTAGTCACGGTGAGTCAGGGGGATCTTGACTTCGATCATTTGGCCTGAAACCCAAGAGAGTTGGATCAATACACGCATTATTCTGAGCCAACCAAGGACAACAGAGGCCCCTGCAGAGGCCCCTCCTCATACCTGAGACTTGCTTCCGGATGGTATGCGTGTAGCTCCATTTCCCCTTGCGACCGCGTTTCCGGAGTCGGGATTGCATCATCCTCGAGTTGGTCTGGAGGTAATGGTGGTGGACCGTGAAATCTCGAAAACTGGGAAAGGCATGGTCGCCAGGAAGGGGACCATTCACCACGAACTTGACTTTCTTAGCACCAGATCTCAATCTGAGAGGAAGGGAAAAGAAGAGAGATTAGCTTCCATGTTTAGTCTTGAAGTCGTCAATCCATCAAGAGTTCATGTCGAGCCATGTCTAGAAGTCGGCTCCAAATTACTTAGGCCTACGCAGCTCGAAGCGTCAAATCGTGTCAAGTGGTCATCTGTTACATAATATCACGTGAGACCTCTTTAACGACTTCTTTTGAAGTCCCAGAAGTTACGATAAACTTGATTTCTAATGACCATTTGATCCATCAATTAGCACAATCAGATCAGCCCCAAAGCCCTGGTCAACGATCTTAAAGATCTTAAATCGCCACAAGTTTCAATTATGTCACTTGACGATTCAAAGTGACCGATCATCTCGGGCTTTTTTCCAATAGAAGCTTGAACCTTTTTTTAAACTTTTTTTCGAGCGATGACATACCTGTCTCCCACATCCAAGCCCATACTCCATGCCACTCGCGTAATGAGGTTGTTGATTTTTGTTTCAAAATCCGACGAGTTATCCACAATATCCACATATGGATGTCCCACCCATGCTTCGGCAGCTCGGGTATCACGCTCTCGAGCTTCATCTAACCCTTCGCTTCGGGCAGCATGATGTTCCACCGTGTAAAACTGTTCCGCTCCCTTGGCAGCCGTCACCATATGGATCACCTGTCAAAGAAGGAAGAACACTTGTTGGATTCGAATATTCATTATTTGTCGGTATCTGTTCTGTATAATACAGAAGTTCGAGTACGTTAATGGCACCTGCTTGGTGCCTACTCGTCGCTTTTTTTTTTGCTTTAGTACCTGGTTGTAGCGATTGTCTCGCATTTCGACCTCATCGAGACCCAGTCGGGCTAAGATGCGTTCCCATTGTTCCCGGGAGATAAAAGCTGAGGCATCCATGGTGCCCCGATCACAAATCACAAGCACGTTTCGGTCCGCCACAGCATTGGCCAAGTCGAAGTAGGTGTCTTCCATTTGGATCATGGTCTTCAGCAAGTTTTCCTGGAACAAGATAACATACGTTTTAGGGTGCACGAAACCTCTGTTTGGCATCCGCATGGGACAATATCAGGAGGGGGACCAATTATCGTCAATACAAAATATACTGAAGATTCTTCCACGTGTGATACCTGATGCATCGCATGCTAGCATAATCGTTTTCTTTTTTTTTTTCAATGTGAAACTTTCTTGACATTTAAAGGTACAAAGACTAGATGAAAGCTGGTTCCTTACTAGTTTCAGTTGGATTTCTAGTCCATCAAACATGTGCCAACCAACATGTTACATCGATCTGCATGTCGTACTATAAACGTCAATTACGCTTTCTTTCCCTGATTACTCATTGATGTGCACCTTTTTCTTTAATGGCAACATCAATTTGATCTTAATCACAACATCGGTGGGCATCCAAAAAAAATCCATCTAAAGTGAGCCTCTTACCTGAAACTTTTCCGCCGCTTCCGGACTGAGATCGGCAAAGTTGACTCCTCCAGAAATGAGCACGGTGGCAGTTTCGGGGACTCGGTAGACCTTCCATCCCAGATTCTCGAAGAAGGTAGAGATTCGGGATTGACCCGTGGTCTTGCCACCGCACGGTCCACCCGTGAGCACGAGCTTCCAAATCTTGGTTTTGTTCTGTTCTCGCTGCATGACTGTCTCTAGATCAGTGAGGAGCTTCATTTTCAAACTGGCGGTGAAGATCGAGACGATCTGTTGTCGAAAAAGTACGAGTGGTGGTGGTGGTGGTGATGATGGAACGACCGGACGAACACTTGGAGAAGGAGGAGGAAAGAGATGTTGATGATGGTGTTGATAATAATGAGGAGGAGGAGGAGGAGGAATCCGACTCTGATGAGGGGCACGCGAAAGCAGTTTTCAAAGACAAACAAGGGGGGCAAGATACGATGGACGAGAAACTGGAAATGAGGAGAGCCGAAGAGATGGTGGACGAGGAGAGAGCCGACGAAAATAAGGAAATCAAACCAAAAGAAAAAGGAGTGGGTTCCACACAAGCGCTCATGAACTTGGCCTTGGTAACGATCGCTGGAGAACTGGCGGATCCGTTATGAAAGATGATGAACTTGAAAGGATTCTCTTGACTTCAAAAGCCTTCGTACGTAGTTAGATTTGGCACACCGTCGAGGGATTGCGTCGTATGATCGACATCGATCGTGACTGACTGAAGGGATATGAAGCGCCAACAGAAGCAGAAAGGCCGGTGGAGTCACAGGGTCTTCCGGTCGTCAGTCAGTGGGGAGGGAAATTCATCAAGACTTGTTTCTTTTGCACACACGTTGGTGAAACGAGCACAGACTGGAACAGAGTCTTCTTCTTAAGTGGACCCCTTGGTAAGTTCTTTCCATTCTCTGATCAAGGAGACTGGGAGAGGCAACACTTATTGTCATCAAGTGTTGAACACGATGTGAAATTAATGGAGATAAAGGAAAGGTGGCTTCAAAAGCTCTCGAGACGAGAGCAGTACTAGGTCCCTCTAGTTGTCGGAGGAAGTCTGGAACGACTTAAGGGAACGACGCAAGTTGCGGACCTTGAGACTAAAGCCGACAATGACCTAGAAATGAATAGAGATGACTTGAACCCCTGCCAGATTACAATTGTTTGCGCTTGAGCTTCACCAATCGTTGGCATTCATGGCCTTCCCCAACTTCTTCATTCCTCCCTCAACAAATGACAAAATCAGATTGACAATGAGTTGGCGGCGTTCGACCCCACATGGAAAATAGACAATAGACACAAGAGACATGATGATCTTTGTTCAAAGCGTGAAAGACCTGAACACGCGGGCACGTTCAAATCATTCATGATTGATCACTGATCGGAGAACAGATTTGGTTCAAGCAAGCCTAAGATAAAACTCCAAACATGGGATTGGCTCGGAAATACATCCATTTCCATGAAATTGGCTAAATTTCCTAGTTTCCCCTCCGCTTTTTGTCGTTTCCGAACACATATAAGTAGTAATATGTATGCTACAAGTCTTGACAACGTTTAAACTGGAGTTCAATGATGAGCTTGCTGCTTAAGTTAGGCCCTCAACTATTTCAAACCAATAGTGATTTACAACCTGAAGCTGTGTTCTGCGAAATTGGCAACGATCTCTACCCGGGGCCACAGACTTAAAAGTACCACTTTTGTGTTTTTCTGCCATCATCATTCGCTGAAAAACTGGAATTGTAATATACCCTCTTTTGGCCAAATATCTAACCTACTCAATCTGCACGAACGAGCAACATTTTAAACGAACTGTTTGCAGTTTTGAAATTGGCGCTCGTTTCGGAAAATTAGCGGCATAGAGATGGCTTTCTCTCTTGAACACGAGGGTAGGAGGAAACAATTCAAACAAGCGGGAAACAATGCTTCGGTTGCCAAGGAATAATATGCGGGGCACTGGAGCACCTTCTCAATCCCTATTGGAGCACGACTATTCTAGCCAAGTACGTACGTACGATGACGTGAATAGTGTGTACGGAATGAGCACTTTTGTCTCTGAGGGTGAGTAGTCCAAGCTCGACTTGCCATTCCCGGGAAATCGAAACTTGGCCTGTTTCCAACAGGAGAAAAGTACTGTACGTGTGTACATCGGCACCCATGAGACATGGCGAACATATGGGTATCCTCACGCAATATGTACACTACCACGTGGATCAAGTTCAAATAGGGAGCCAGATATTGAGAGCTTGAATTGGCAAGTTCGCGAGCTTTCGAAGAACACCCACCTACCAACATCAACAACATACACCTCTTTGGAATTAGGTTTCAACAAAAGGTGGATCGCCTCCAATACTCCCGACACAGCACTATAATGTCGGCGAATCGTGTTTCTTAAAAGTGTCCATGTTGTGCTAGGTTTGCAGCAGGGCCAAGTTGAAAATGGACACTTCATTGATCTCCTCTCGAACGAAGAGCAAACCTCAAACCTCCCATCAAGTAATAGGAGGTGGTGGTGGTGGTGGGTACAATTACTCTTGGCGAATCTTACCTCTTACCTCCTTCTTCTTTGCTTTCTTGCCTAGGACAGATTGAATTTCAACCGTTGCAGCGCTTTATACGAGGAGACCCTCGTCGAAGCTATTTATGGTGACAAGACCGGGAGACGAATGAGGACCGTCCGTCCATCGACGATCGCCTCAAGTGTAAGGTCAACGACGTCGGTTCGCCTTCAATCTAAAATTCGGCTCATCTGTCTCTCATGGAAGACCGGGAGAGCCACCGCCGGAGAACGCCGTTCTACGAGTACCTCACGGCCATGCCAACGCATCGGGCTCCCCGCAGAAACGCTGGATGTTATGGACGCCACAACAAAGTGACAACATGGCGAGCTCAAGGGAATTTCTTGAATTTCCCCGAGTTCATATTCGGGTTTTCTTTTTCTGACTTTGATGTTTGAACATAATGGTCGATTCAGATTAGACCTTTGAGAACAAGCTCGTGGAAATGTCGTGTCTCCGAACAAACGATTTGGTAAGAAAGTTGTCCATGGGAATGAAGAGTCATATTTTCATGGCATAACGTTTGTGTAAAAGATCAAATGTCTTGGAATGTCGCTGTTAAGCAAATCGATCAATTTTGACTGAATTGGCGAAAAATCGTCTTCATCTCCCGCTAGACCAACAAATCTTTGCTTACTTACCCTTTGCTAAGTACACAAGGGTTGTTGAAGTCACCTGTCTCAATTAAGTTGTAAACGTCGCCGATAATCTGAGCTGATGGCCTACACTTCTTAGCATACGCATAGTACTTCAAACCAGCCATGATATCATCATGAGCAATTGAATCGTCGTAAGAGTACTTGTCATAGCCATCTATTTTGGACATGCATGCACATGATGAGCTTCCAGAAGACGTATTCGAGACCTCATGGCGTTGCTTTGAGAACTCGTTAACCGAGTTCAAACGGCATCTTGAAAAGTTGTTCAAGAAAAGGTTATTGCGTAGCTCTTTCGATGGCATCCGAGAAGCTTCAAAAAGCAGTATTTGCAAATGAGTAAGTGTTCTTTCCCAGCATCGCCGACCTGTATCTTGTCATCATCATCGCCAGCTAAAGTTAGCTCTATCTACACAAGCCTCTTGCCTCGTCTCAGATGTGTTTATCTTCAAAATTTACGTCGTTGTTCATGAGCTTCAGCAGTTTTTGGGGAAAGCTCCATGAGCAGAGAGGTAGTCGTAATGTCACCACGGTCACACGGTATTAAGGGTATTACTCAGCGTCAAACGATTCGAAACCACCGTGAACCAGTCACAACTGACTAGCTTAATGAGGGATTAGTAGAAAAGTTCATGAATAATTGATGGATGGATTGATGAGTGTATCCCCAAAGGACCAGCGTAACATCCGACTAACCCGTAAGTTCTTATGAGCCCAGTGAAAACCCTGAGTCAATAAATTGATAAGGAAATTGATTCTATATTGTTATTTGATTGAGTTGAGTGACCCTTGGAATGGATTTGAGCGGATGGTCCCCCCCTCCCCCAGACAATTAATCCCTTTTCTCAAAGGAGTCCCTACTAACGGCGTAGGTGTGTAGTAATAAATGCTAAGAGGAGGAATGCAAGGAACTGCTGGTAATGTAGAAAACCAGGGATTGATTGGCAGCTGGCGATTGGTAAATGAGGTATATTTGGAATGTCAAGGAACAAGTCCTAAAGGGACCAAGTGGCGGCATGGGATCATTTTCAAGAATCTAGAGAGCTCTCTTAATGGATACAAGTACACTTGAGCAGAAGTCAAGCACATCTGTTGACGATGGGTGTGTGTCAATCTATCGGCTCAATGGTCAATCTATTATGTTTGTTGCTTAACGTCTCTCTCAACAACTCCAAGGTCCAAAGTAGAGCAAACATTAGGGGCTTACACGAGTCCTGAAAATGACTCGAGTCTCAAGAATCTTTTGACTAAAGTAAAAACAATAACTCGCGAGTCATTTACATGAATTGGCTGATTCTCGAGTGGACGTATCATAAAGATTTAAAAGGAATGAGTTGGATCAATCCTCTATTTGCCGTTGAAATAAACTCATGATAGGAACATTAATTTGGTTTAAAGACATACTAACTATTTAAGGAGAAAAAGCGCAACATTGAAATTATTTGCACACAATATAAATTTGGCCTAAAGTGACGACTCATAAGTCATATGAAATGAATGACTCTTCCAAACTCGAGGTACATGAAAATGACTCGTCCAAAGGCTTTCAAAATCGAGACTGACGAGTCACCTTAATAACTCTTTGAAGCAATTTCAGCAAATACACACTCAAGAAAATGGCGTACGAGTGGTTAATAGTCTCCGAAATAACCAAAGTAAAACTTAAGTTTCTTGACTTGAATGCGTGTGCTAGAAACCCGCTTAGGAAAGAAAAAGACAACTTTCCTTGCCATTCTTGGAATTTCATAAATGATCGATATTCAATATCTCGTGTGACATCCATATCTTTGGTATGCTTCCAGTACCACGCAAAAAAGCGTTTCAAGTGCGATTGTTGCTGATATAAAATCGTGCAGTTCCTTGAAATTCAATATTGACCGTCTTTGATTATCTTTTTTTTGGAGGCCAATAACGCTTGCCAATTTGGCATCGAGCGTTAGATTTTGCTATTTCCTTTGAAATTAGAGCCTTTGAGAGTAAAACGACGAGACACGACTCTTACCTTTCAATATGTTTGAGATGCCCGCCTCGTGGTGGGAATGGAACAGGAAATGAATAAAACGTTCCTTCTTCAACAGCCTCCGAAGATGGAACACGATGACGACGACGGCGACGGCGACGCTCTTGGGGTTGTACACGCCAATCACAAATACCCGCCCGCCCCCCAACTTACTACCCTGAGTCAGGATAGCGTATGAGAGCTCTCCGAGGACGAGCAGCGTGGTCCCGATCCAAGGCCTTGACCACAAAAGCTCATCCTTACGTTTTGAAAAGTGTGCGTGGGCCTGTATTACAAGACCACTCAGACTAGGCCCTGTCTCTCCTCCTCAGAGTGAGTGGGCGAGTGAGTGAGTGAGTGAGTGAGTGAGTGTTGGTCCCGGTGGATGATGAGGATGATGGCCTTTCTCAGATGCACTCAGGATGTTCAAGCCAAGGCGAGCTCAGCCCAATGGCCTTGATGTATGTACTCGTGTGTAGTGAGGGAAGTCTCAAATGGAACACAGTGTGCCAACCCAACGTTTAGCTTCATTGACTTTTGGCAGCACTGAAGACCCCTCAGACTGGGATCACGTCTGATCATTAATATTCGGTACCAATTCAAGGTTGAGAAGGATAGGTTGTGGAGATGTTATGGGATATTCTGAATATATTATTAGATGAACTTTTTGGACTTGATTGATCTCCACCTGAAACATTTTTGTTGTTGTTGGTAACCCTGATTGGAACAAGGAACATCTATCGATAGGGAACACAACAGTACTGGGTTAGCTTTCCCTTTTCGTACCGTGTGGAACGTGTAATTTAGTAAAAGTAGTAGATGTTTGTAGCTTGGCCGAAAGGTGCTACTTTTCTGATAATTTGCTGTCACAGATGGCGCCACATCTCGGGCCTTTCATAGTGATGTAAAAGTAGGGGGTCCTGACGACCGGGTTGGAAACCAGGGCCAGGTCGGCAAATTTCTGCCAAATTTCTTTCTTATGGTATCTTACAATACTCTGATATTGCGACAGACTCTCTCATCATTCCATTCCACCAAACCTATTCGTAACTAACATTTCACATTGGAGCAAGCAAAATTCGATCCAACTTCTTTACGTACCCCTAAACCATTTTCAAGTTTCAACGAAACTTATCATCAATTGACCATGAGCTGGAATTCAAATATGAGTAGTAGTTGTTGTAATAAGAAAATTGCAATATAGTCTGAATGCATACCACATTCATAGATGTATCAGTGGGGAGGGAACTTTGCTCCCTGGATGGCAGCAGTAATATTGACATCTGTGACGTCACCTCCTTGCGTTGATCGTCCATGATTGGCGACTTCCAACATCAGAGTGCTTCAGATTACCTCCTGACTCGCTCACCCAAACCCTCAATAACTTGGAGACCTCGCGGAGCAGGACAACACTTGCCAGTAAGGTGATGTGTGAGGCGGTGCCTCCCACCACGATATCCTGGGAAGGTCCTCGTGTCCTGTGAAGAATCCCTCCCAACCATGGCGCATCCCGACCCTCGTCCCAGTCCTTCGAAGCCCGAGGATCGTCGTCCCTCGCCCGCGTCATCCCCCAATCAAGTCCAATTGGAGCCTTTCGTCCATCAAGTGGGTGGGCACTTCCCCATGGTGTGTCTGGATGCCTCCATTGTGTGCAAACCCCTCAATGAGCGCGAACATCGCTTCTATCTCAGTGTGCCATATATGCTCAGGTGAACAAAGATGAACCTGGCTTGTTGATTTATTAAACTAGTGTAAGATGGAGGAAGTAAAAGTATCCGATTTTCCATTGTAGAGCTATCATTCCGGGGTTTGAGGGTACGATGGAAATCGAGGCCTCGGAGGATGAGGATGGGTATATAACTCTGCGGGGGAATCCACCTCCGGAATACATACAGAAACAGCGACGAAGGAACCGAATTAGTCAGATCCGCCGATCCGATCGCATTGGTGGCGAGGCCAAGGACTCGACTCCGGCCAAGGATCCGCCTCATTATCGCTTGAAGCGGAAAGAGTCGTTGGAAATCGAGCCAGCCCTCTCCCATGACGACGAGAGCGAGTTGGATGAATCCGGACTTCGTCGCAAAAGCAGCTCCGAGTGTTCTAGCCAAGGACCCGAGTCCTCGGGGACCGTGTGTGGCACCCAAGAAGAGGCCTTTTGTAATCCATGGGCCCTGAAGTGTCATCGAGATCACTTGAAAAAACTGGGCATCCTCAAGTCGAGTCAGTCTGAGGACCCCGAGGGTCCTGCCGGTCGAGAGCATACCTCTTCGGAAGACATTAGTACGGCCTCGAGCTCATCCTCAGCCTTTGTGGCTTCGAAGGCCAGCAAGAAAACCAGTCGCTCCAATCCTCAGCTCTATCTGTTATTGGAGAACCTCGTGAGTCGCTATCGGCATCCGTGCGTGTTGGACTTGAAAATCGGCACCCGACAATACGCGGACGATGTGAGTGCGGCCAAAAAGCAGCGAAAGATTGCCAAGGCCGAAAATAGTACCTCGTCCACCCTTGGCTTGCGACTGTGCGGGATGCAGGTGTACAAAGCCAAGAACGGTCGGTATGTGTGCCATAATAAGTACTTTGGACGTACGCTCAACAACCAGGGATTGAAAAGCACCATCGAGGAGTTTCTCATCAACGAGGAGACCGTACGGATGGATATCGTGGATCGACTTTTGGATAAGCTAGAGCGGATGCGAAAAATCATCACGTCCTTGGAGTCGTTCCGATTCTACACGAGCTCACTTCTGATCACATACGATGGATACGGGTTGAACAAAATTGACTTGAGAATCATCGACTTTGCTCATTCGACCCATAAAGACTTTGAGGACGCCGTGGTTCACAAGGGTCCGGATGATGGATTCTTGTTCGGATTGAACAATTTCTTGGGTATACTCGCTGAAATCCGAAAGAAGGCCGTGATTTAACTCGTGGGAAAAAAACCCTGGTTCCCAAAGTTTGGGAACCGCACACATTGATTACTTGGTTTGCCATAAGTTATCCGCTCACTTGAAAATCAACTAGACCAAAAACGAAGGCAAACAGAAGAGACGTGATTGTCAGATAGTTTCCCCTGCTCTCTTTCCCTCACCAGTGCAATGATATCGTGTCCCATTGATACGAGAACCTTTCCTGTAACCAAATACAACCTATATGTGTTGCCACGCTCCTTCTAGACAAAATGATCCCACTTAATGCACTAGTCATGATCTTTTTTTTTTTCAGATAACTAGACTAAGATATGGCTGGTGATGAGGAGAAAAAGGCTCCTTCATCGGGACGAATTCTCAAACCCGTGGATATCCCGATATACGGATTTCCAGAGACCCCCAAACCGTGAGAAGGAACAATCTGTTCTTGGGAGTGGTTAGTAAACCAAAATTTAATCCCGTTTTAGCCAGTTAAAAGTGGTCGAGTCCGAGCCCGGATGGATCAAATCCGCCTTCACCGCCATTAGATTGAGTCTCAGGGAAGTCACCGGTCCTTTGGGAGACGTGCAAGACAAAGTAAACCACATTTATGAAACGGGCGTGGCTCATTCCAAGGGTATCCATTGATTATAATTTCGGAATATTTCTAAGGAATGGGTTCTCAAAAGCAATAATTTTCAGGAGCCTACAATGATTTGATGGAAGAAGACAATGGAGCCGCCCGTTTAGGTGTGATTGCTGCCGGTGGCTTATTGGGCTACACCGTGGGCGCCTTAAGAGGACGTCTGTTCAAGAAGCTGTTCTATTCCACCTTGGGCTTCGGTGGATCTGCGGCCGTCTGTTACCCTCAAGAGGCCAATGCTTTGAGTAAGGAGGCCTTGGATGAAGGCCGCCAAATCGGTCTTATCGCTTACAACTTCGTCACAGGAGGTAGGCTAGATCTGTATGTACATGAAATTGATTTAGTTGTTCACCGGTATTCCTATTTCTCAACTTATAGTGGAACCGGAGTCTTCCAAAGTGGATATTTCTCTCTTAACCGAGGAAGACAAAAAGGTGTGTTTGAGTGATCCGTATGAAATGGCATGAATAGCATATTCATGCGCGTTTTTGTTTTCTTTCCAGGATCTTGAATCAGTCCCATCCAAGCAGTGAAGCAAGAATGTCGTGATTTTAGTGCCTTCAGGCAACATAATAAAGAGTAAAAAAAAGATAATAGAAAAGAATTATTCTACCTTTGGTCATGACTACTTTTACACGCGCAAGCGCCGAACGGAATCAATGTACTCTGGTGACAACTTACCACGGTCTAAATGGGAATTATTCAAGCATTACGGAACTACCGCCGGCGTGTGCCATCCTCGTTCCTTACAGCCAAATTTCAGTTGCTAAATTAGTCTAACTCCATTGAGTTCGAGAATTCATTTCTCACGCAACTGCGTCATCCCTCCGAGGAAAGTGACAGTGATTAGTTCAAATTCAAATTTGGTCAGATGATCAAGTTTTATTCATACTTATGTAGTATTGCCTGAGTGGTTGTGATTGTTAGTGGTGTTAAAACAATGTGGACCAGGAAAAGTGTGAGACAATTGAAAGCAAAAAATGACCCGAACAACAACAATAAAGCAAATAGATATGCGAGCCAAATGGCCGCGCGTAGTGTTAGTCTTCCCAGAAAAGCGGCGAGGAAAATGCAAGGTATGCACATTTCAATTTTGACCATTTTCATCGACAAAATGGTATTCTAATGAGGCTAGAAACGAAGCAATTAATCAAATTCCAAGGTTATGCAAAAGAAGAGAAACAGATGTTGAAAACTGATTTTTAACCCAATGGAGGCTTGTTAAACTCAGGTTATTCCAGGGCGCCCTCGGGCAATGGTGTCACCATACTTGGATATTTTGATGCAAACTGTCTGGTGTTTGGCAAGCCTTTCGGACACTTTTATTCTAAAACTTGTCTACTTTTAGACACTGGTCCAAAGTTGTTCAGAATGACAATAATATGACTGGAATAATCCTCTTCCGCCCTGCAACAGCTTCTTTTTATGACAAGCAATTTCCAACTTCAAATTCTGGAGAAACTCCTTGAGCTTGGATAGTAGATAATCCAGCCAGAGGAGCAATGACTAAAGGGCGCAAATCGGGGTAAACCTTCATCACATCTTGTCATCTTCCATTTCCTGTTTCTTTTATCGTTCATAATTTTCTCTCCAAGTACGTGAGGCCTACAAAAAAAACAATCAATCCATCAAAACTAGGCAGTCAAGCTCATTTTTTCGTGTCCATGGAGTATTTAAAAACACCACACACCAACTTGTCGACATTTTTTCTACATTTCAAAATGGTCACTCTTTCATTGTCTGTTTCGAACATTTGTCAAATCAGGATCATCAGTTTGTCTCAAGAAACTTCACGCTTATCCTGACGATCTTTTTACTTCTAGAAAGTCGATTTTTCGACGATTCCCAGGATCCATACATATCTTTACCTGCTCCGCCCTCCCCGAATCTCAGCACGAGGGAAAACATGTTGCGCCGCCTGGCAGCCAATAAAAGTGTTCGAATATCTCATGGCGAAGGACCTCAAATGCTTATGAAGTACTTTGAGATCCGCCAACCCATGGATAATGGCAAGGCTTTTGGTGCAGAGGTGGCACCTACTTTGGGACAAGGGGCTTGGGCTAAAAGTGGATACAAACCTACTATGTTGAGACCAGATTGGAGGTAAGACTTTCTTTTCTTGGGGATTCTACCGACTTGTTTGGTTACAATGGTCATATGTAGCTTTAAATCTTACACCCATAAGATGTTTATTTAACTTATTTTGCCTGCAAATTATTTTGTATTATTTATTACTTCATACTAGAACGAAGTCATTCGTATCGAACGTACACTGAAAGTATATGAAATATTCTCATCTGTATGGTATTTGAATGCATCTCCTCGTTACTTTATCATTTTTATCCCTCCAATATCTTTTTAACTCAAAGGAAATAAAACTTAATCATCTTCCCTGGTGTGAGGAAGTGCTGCTCTTAAACTAGCAAATATCAAATTTGACCATGACAGAAGAACATAATAAGCACTTCCGAACGGGAGAAAAATTGTACGGACACTTATGTAATGTGGACCTCGCCGTGGTTTGTGTTCAAGTTCGATCTGAAAAAAATATGCACAGAAGATTGGTTCCATGTCTATGGCTTTAGGGCAAAGGTATCAAAATCCTGGGATGACGCACAATTTCCCACGACTTCGAGCACGCAATTGAATGAATGTTCAGGAATTGCCGAATCACATTCAAGAGTTGAATGAAAAGAGTTCCTAATCTAGGGAGCTTGCGCTTTTTTTTAATCATACTGCAGTTACATAAAAACAAGAGAAAAGATTTCTTTGCTGAATTTCGAGAGTCCGTGATGAAACCCGAGTTATCGTCAAAGTTCATCTTGTTCCGTTGCGAGCTCATGTTTTTTTCCCGGCGGTGTAATAGAAACGAGTCGTTGCCATAATGAGAGTCATTCATTTCACTTTTACCTCGACATTTTGGGCGGAGCGTGGTTTCTGAGAAGCTTGGGTGGATTCCGCATCCAGCATTTGAGGCCTTCGTGGCGTTGAACATGAGAACAATTCGCTTGACACTGCCGAGAAAATAACCTCAAGCAATCACCAACCCCATCGTTCACAGCGGCTTCTGAGCTTCTGGCTTAGTTGTGAAATGAATCCAACAACTCCTTCCATGAATAATTTGACGACGCGAACTTCATTCTCAGGGATTCGGAATGGTTTCTTTTGTAAGAGGTAGAAACGAGAAGTCATGGCCTATTTGTAGGAGGTCTTTCGTTTCCAAAGAGTGTGCATCCATCCTGTGTGGGTGGGTTTTTATGGGTGGAGAAACCTGGCCCGTCGGGGTCTCCGCTATTGATTCGGAGCCTCTTTGTGGATGAACGGAGGCATCCCGTTGCGGCTTCTGTTACAAATATTTATGCATTGAATGAAGAAGCCTCAGCCCGAATCCTCGTGACTTTTTGGGCCTTGCTTCAATCAAGGGAGTGGAATAGCCCCGAGTAGTATATCATTATAATTGCCTTTGTGTACCAAAGCATCGGATAATCCCAATATTGGGCCGCTCACTCCAACAATTTGAGCCAAAGCTTGCGGAAATAAGTCTTGATGAGCTGTAAATAGAGATCCAGCTGAGGAGAGAGAAACTGAGGTTGGGTGGAGGAGATTGAGGAGACAGAAAATGGCTTGCTGAGTGGATTGAAATCTAATTGAGAGTCGTTGGGGTCGGGATGAATCCGAGAGAAAATCTTAAGAATTAATTCTCTTTCGCCTCCTCCTCCGCGTTATCTCACTCGCTCTCGGGATGAAAAGAACCCAACAAAACCTTCGACATCAATTTTTGGCGCGAGAGAATGAATTGGAAATTTATTCTAATGGAACAGATGATGAAAACGAATAGAATCTCCACCCCTATTGTAGCCCAAATTTCTTACTCTATGAATGCCATACTGTACACTATGGATTTAACACCATCAAAGGCTCCAAATTTGGGCCTAGAGGAAGGAGCTCTTCGCTTCATCATCCATAAACAGCATTCATTTTTGCGGGTTTCTTCTATACACGTCCATCTTTTGAAGGCCACGAAGATCAACCGAGGGTAGAGTGACACATATTTCAACCTTCCTACCCCTTCGGTGGACCAGGTAATTGATGAACTCTAGGTGGTCCTGGATCTCATGCCAACCCATAATTGCAGAGACCAGTGACAGATACACATATGACAGTTCAATGGTCCACGTGAAGCTTTTTTCGAATTAGTCATGAAAAAGTCAGTAGCAATTCATCATCATTTCAACCAGCCCAGCTCGATAGTAATTGCCCTAGTCTGTTGCTATACAATGCGTAGCGATGACAGACTTTTCAATGGCCAATGCAAAACGGGATCAACCTACTGTATTTTCATATCCCAAGGCTCGATTGCACTCTTCATATCCTCGTGATTCGATGACAAGGCGATCTTCCAAAGGCTGAGCCGTCGATGATTTTGAAACTTTCAATCTCGTATCTTTGTGTTCATTGATCTATGAATCTGGTTCTGCCTCCTTTGGAAGCTGCAACGAGTAGGCTTTGATCGAACACTGGAAACATATCGATTGCACTTCGACATTAGATGATAAGCTGGTTTTCCAATATTCCCTTGGGTGACTTTGTGAGATGGTGAACTACTTCAAATATTTCTACTGTTTGATTCTCGTCAATGAGCAACCGGTCATACACTAACTGAAGTATTGCCGGCGTGGTTGAACTGCATGGGGTGGAATGGTGGGATCTTTTTGTGCATAGATCTGCCGTTGGCATGAGATATCAAAGGTAAATCAGAAATTGTTCATTTGCCAAGTTGAACATTATCATTCCAGTGTAGGATCATTGTACCTGGGATTGACTCCGACCAACCACAAGTCCTCCTTTCTTTCTTTCTCCCTCTCTGTTTCTGTGTCGTTTTTTTTTCGTGTTCACAAGGGATCCGATCGCGAGAAATGGTGAAGCAAGAGTGATCTCGAATTATTTCAAGCATGAGATGATAATTAATATCCAACCTCAGTTTTCAATTTGAAAACAAAAAAAGCAAAACCGAATACCTCTCTCTATGAAGAAACAATAGAGATAAAAGACAAATGGACTGATGACTTCTTCCTGTTTGGTCTATTCTTATAGTTCGTGTGTACGTTTTGTACATTCCGGTACATTTCGCCTTCTAGAATGGCAATTGTTTGCCCGGTTCATCCAGATCTGCATCATTTGTCGTTTTCACGGGCAATTCGCAGCCGAGCCGTCACGGACCGTTGAAACGTGGTCATTAATTATCGCAATTACCATGCATGAACTAGCATTTCGTGAAAACCCGCTGTGTGACAACCTCAAAACTCAGGCCAGACATCGTTAGATCGACCGAAGAGATTAATCGAATCTCCCTACCCTCGTCGATGGTTCCACCACAATCCATACCAGGATTCGTTAACTGTTTCCACACAAACGCAATCGATGTTTGGTTGTACTCTTCCCGGTTTGATTCGTACGAATTTCTGTTCTCGTTTTCGATGAAATATTTGCGAGGGATTCTCCACGGTGTCAAGGCAATATTCCTGTTCGTGGTCTTGGAACTCCCGATTCCCACTGAGCGACGGACAATTCCCCATCCATTGACGACTTCATATGTTTTTTTGCAAGATTGCACATTCGTAATTTCATGGTGACGCCGAAATGAAATCACTTCCTCCTTGCGCTTTTGGACAACATTCTGGATTCTCCGCTTCTTTTGGCTCTTCCATCGTTGTAACTGTATGTATGTATGTTTTTCCGCGTTGAGCTCGTGAATCTTGCTTGTTTTATCAGGACCTGACAAAAGGCTATCGAGTGATCGGGGTGATCACTTATCCATGAAGCTCAATTGCTGATTTGTTTAAAAGATATTGTAACTCGGTCGCCGGTCAGATCTATGGTGTGCGTCAAGGTTGCGGTTTAACACCACTTAACTTTGGTTGCCCAATAATAGGGGCCGTTTTAGCACCACTAAGCAAATCGGAACCCAATCCCATCTTGCTGGTGTTTCAGCAAGAGTTTACTCAACACACAATCCTTCAAGGAAATCGTGGTCGAGCCTTTGAAGAGGGCAAATCCAGATAATGTTCCGTCAAAACGGGGATGAATCCGTGTTTCCGTCATATCTGCGAGCACCATTGTCTGGTGGTTCGACTATGTACTGTACTGAGCGACACGAGAGTGAGAGAGAGAACGTGAGTTGGCTGCCCCCAAGATTTGTTTCAATGAACAATGTTGATTCGCCAAAAGAGGAGCTTTGCTCCATAAATTCGGCCCTATTTTGGCACTGACAAAATATTCCTCTGAGAAGTTGTCTGTGTGTATTGTATCGATACAGAATATGTGTGTGTCCCTGTAAACATTTGACCATGATCAAGGAAGGACTCATCCATCATTGAGGGATAAAACCATTTCTACTAATGGTTGAAGAGGGGTAGTAGGGGTATCGGAAATATTTCCGAACCAAAAGCGCTCACTCATCACATCATGTTTTGAATGGGTATGTTTTCCTCCAGTGCACAAGTACTACTACACATGCCCACATTGTGTGAGTCGTCGGTTGTTTGGGTGGTGAGTGTGTGAGTGCAATCAAAGAAGGGCCCCTCACGAGAGCGATGTCGGTCGGACGAGTGCTACGCTTTCTTCAAAGTGATTTGATGGTTGCATGCTTGTTCTTGGGCTTCTTCGTGCTTGTCTCGCGGTTTACATATCTGACATTCCTTGTCGCAGTGTGAGGCTCGAGGTGATGATGATGATACCCAAAGTTCGAATGGAAAGGTTCTCAAGGAGTTCGATTAGCAAATTGCAATAGTGAAGTAAGGCACACACTCTACGTACTCCAGCAGCGCAGATGTGTGAAACAGATCCCTCCCAATCCCCAACTCTGTCAATGTCGGAGAGCGAAGGTTGAACCAATTCCAGGCAGTGCAGTGAGTGTCTTGATCATCAGAAGTGGGTGAGTGAGTGCTTGGTGTCATTTGAATAAGGTGAGCGAATGTTCCGAATGGACATGATCCATGTTTGAACTTGAGTCCAGTGACAGTCAAGAGGAGCTCCTTCGTTTCAAGATGATGAAAATGTGGAGTGCCACGCTGGGACGACCATCGGAGGAGGAGCGGGAACGGAAGAAGCGGTTGAAGGAACTCCACATGAACCAGGATCCATATCGTGGAGGCTCCAACACCAACACGCTAAAGGCCATTAAGCGACGGAAAGAGAAGCAAAAGAAGGCCAAGAACCACAATGGGAATGAGGCGAATAATCCGAGCTTGCCTCGAAATGGCATTTTGAACAATAATTACCTCTATCCCGAGGTTAAGATGAGGCAGCATTCCAAGAGTATGGGTCATGGTTTGAACCTGATTAAGAACGCCAATTATTTACCCAATCGGAGGTACACCGTGGCCATGGATGGTGACGAAGAATTTCCGGAAATGATGATGATGCGGGAGCAGAAGCTTCGATTCATGGACGAGGGTTTGGACTGGGACAAGAGTGATTCTGGCACACCGCGATCCTCCGGTTCCAGATCAGGAGGCTCGGGAGAGCGCCGTTGGAAGAAAGGACTCTCAGTGTCGATGGTGAATGTGAATCGATTGGGAAAGGCTCCCCCCGGGAACCATCCTATTGGGCCCAATTATTGGGGCTCAGGTGTTTGGAACGACCCCAATGCCATGGATGAGCGGGTAGACAATCGTCCACCTGTGCTTAACCGACGCTCACTCGTGATTAATGCAATGAACGATTTCAATAAACACAGCGACAGGTAAGAGGAGCCATACCAACCTTCATTCGTTTGCAGGTGCAAGCACATTTTCAGGATTCCTGCCAAGGGTTGTGGAACTATGGAGGGGTTGTCTTCAGATTTTGGAGCATAAATCATGCCCTACGATTACGCATCGCATACGTAGTCCATATTTGAGGCAATAGGGCAATTCAAGGAGGTCGGTGGTCGTATAAGTCATCATCCTTGAATTCGCCCCTGGCCACTTGACATTTTTATTACCCCTCTGCCCTCTGCCTCCTCCCAATCTTCTTCCTCCATTCATTTCGAAGTCCAACTAGCTCTGAGAACACTATCAATCCTAAGGCCATACGAGTTCGCCACATTCAGGGCTTTTATGTTTAATCAGCTAAAAGCATGGCATTTTCCACGCTTCGTTTTCCTATAACGATGCTATACCTATAGGGGGGTCCACCCTTCGCCAACAAGGAAGAGACGTCCAATTTCTTGTATGTAGTACTTCTTGGGTAGAACCACTCATAACCTACGTATGTGTTATTGCTTGTAAAGGGTGTAATTTGGAGAAACGCCATCCATCTCAAATTCCTCACATTTTGCAGTGATTGGTTGGAGAGCTAAGTTTGAAGTTTAGAGCTATTTGAACTTTGGAAGAAGTCTTGGCACTCGTGAAGGAAAACGAGGAATGACAAATGAACCCGCTTAAAAATCGATTGAATCCTGGAGGCTCACCCATAACCGCGGAAAGATAATCAGGGCTCTGATTTCTGACATTGGACAGGCCTTTGTACTCTCAATCTCTCGGACTTTGAGCCGTAATCCGAGTTGTAGCCAGCCATTCATGAAGCTTCATTCGGGTGACTTGAGCGTATTTCCGTCAACTCCTCAGACCGTCATCAAAAAAAAAATCACGTAGCTAGCCACTTGATGAATGACAACACACAATTTGAATCCCAGTGCGGATTGTGGAACAGGTGTTGATATGCCAAATGTCAATACATACAACGACAGTCTTCCGTCTGTGTGTGTGTGTGTGACACTGCATTAGTACTAATCCCCTCACGCAAGCACCTGGCGACCTGACCTTGCCAATTTGAATTCTGCCACTCAATGCTCCGAACTGTATCCATTAATCACGGGATAATTTGGAACCCGTCAAAGACTGGCTGTGGAAACAAAAGCCAAGAAAAATTAGCCAAGGGCGTCATATGGAAAACGGAACCAAACGAGAGCGACGAGCGCAAGACTAAAAAAAAAAGATCATCCAAGAGGCGCTATTTACTCAAATCGGTCTGACCTTTCTCCATTCAAGTATAAGGATTTAGGGCAAGCACCCTTGGCAGGTAATTTTCACCTCCTTTGACTTCAAAGTACCAAAACCAGAGTGTTTATTGGAGTGGCAGAATGGCAGTAATTGTTGTCGAGAGGGATTTTAGGGCCTTGTGGCATGACACATCAACCACCACCACAACTTCCACTATCATCGTCACTGCTCAAATGATTCTCAGTGTAAGAAGCAATATCCATTCACTCGTACAAATAGTTTTCTGGCGATTAGCTAGCGTCCCGTGAAAACAATAACAAAATGTTTCGGAACCATGGTGTGGCCGTGAATGATTTAGGACACCTCGTCGAGTTTGGCCTTGGCTAATCATCTTCCATTTTTTCCACATTTGGAAGCGTTCAAATCGCCAATGATATTTTGAAACGTGCCCACCTCCCTTATTATGGTGCTATCAATGCGGTTTCAATCCATGACCACTACCATGTTACATAACCCAGAATCATTTGTCATCGAAAAGCCCCAAAATAATTGACCATAATCCCAATTAGGTTATTAGATGAAGAATCGTTTTAATTACCGTACTAAGAAGGCTCCATTTGCTGTTCCCCATGTGGGGATAACCTATGGGTTCAAAACAGTCCACATTTTGCTGCATTTGAATCGAGGCCCCATTCTTGCCCTGTCAATAGATCATGAATCAAACCTTCGTGTCAGAAACACGTTACATTTATCCTTATTTTCTGGTTTTAATAATACGCACACGCCTCTTTCTCTGTGTGCGTGTGTCTCGTTCTACAGGTACGTACGCACGTGTAAAAACTCATGAGGCATTGGCTCATTTGACGTGTGGAATCTAGGATACTTGTTCTAGATCGCTGGTGCTGAAAAGAGCAAGCACGGTTTGCTTAGTATATGCACTAAACTGTATTCTCTTTTCGTTCCAATCGAATTGGTCAATATTTATTTAGATCATACGTAGCTACTCCACTAACTATCAATATTTGGAAAATGAATGATGAATGTTGACAGGTACGAATAAGGAGAAATCATTGTGCGTACAAATTTTGACAATCATCCAAGTGTGGTAAAATGATTGAACAAGCATATTTCATCGCTTCGGCGACAGGTTTTTAGCTGTGTTCATCCTCACTTGAAGCACGGGGGTTTGACTGTCAAAGTCAGGCTAGTGATGACCTCAACCCATAGAGTCAGCCACCGTCAACAAACTTGGCGAATAGCAACTCTTTTATCAGGGATCCCATCATCCAGGAAGACACCGACATCGGCTTCAAAAACTCCACTAGTCATCCATCAAGATGATTTTGAGGGTGCTCTAATCCAACATATTTTACCCGTATTAAACCTACACAAAAACGCTGCTCAGTTTGTTGATGCCTAGGGGGCTTAGTAGGCCTTTGCTTAAAGTACAACAACAAATGATGCTACGCGCTCAATCAGGGAGGGCTTGTTGATGGCGTGTTCCTCCAGATTGGGAGGGATTAAACCATTCCAATGTTTCGTTTGAGTATATCCTGTATGTCGTTCGTCTACGGATGTATTGGGTTAAAGTGATTATTGTTTGAGCGTTACTCAGACACCTACCAGTACAATTACTTATACTATCTAGAAGGCCAATCTGTTCAAGGGGAGACTCGGAATGGCCACATCCCGAGATGCACTTTCAGATCAATAAAAGTAGATAGCAAAATGTTCCAATGGATACTTAAACGCAATGATCTGACAAATCGCCAGGTTTGCCATTTCCGGATTCGGTTGCGTTATTGATAAATATCGAGCCTCATTAAACTTCGCTACTTGATGCCAATAGGCTTCATTGTTTCTTCGGTACAGAAAACGTCAAATCAGCACAGATAATACGATGAATTTCTCCCAAGACCCTGAGCGATTGACTGCCAACAAATGAGAGTTGGTGGAGCTGTGGGCGCTGATGAGCATTTTCTCGGAAACGTTACGGGCTCCTCCTCTTTGTTCGAGATAATGTATGCATAATGAAGCCATTGTTGCATAACACATTCCAGACCTTACCCGCTCTTTTCAATGTTTATTTCCTAATAATGATCTCGAGTCTCTCGAGGCTTTTTTAAGAGACTCCACTGAAGGGAGCAAGCAAAGCGACAAAACCACCACGTGGGCAGAGGATGAGCGCAAAGAGGAGGGGAGGAGGAAGAAGAAAGAGGAGGAGGCGGGTGGAATAGATTAGAACTGTGTTAGTCCCCGAGAATCCCACAGAAGCACTGCCATAAATCTAGTGGTAGTCGAGAGCAGTTTAGTAGCGGGATTGTGTCATCCGTTCTGGGCTCGCAAGAGAGGCTTGCAATTGATAAATCACTCCCCATGAATTTATGGCACGAGGATGCAGTTCAATTAAGTGACAGATGTCACGCTTTCGGCCCATGAATCATTTCGCATTAACCAGGATCCTTGTTTGGGTCCGGTCAGATGGTTCAATGGTTTCAGCAGAGGAGATCAGCCGTTTCAAACATTGATCTAATACTTTGCATGACAACTGAATACAAATATCTACAGTATACAATAGTCGGATACACTTTGGATGGGTTGGGAATGAATGGGGGGGCGGGGATAAATGATGAATTGATGTAGGTATTGTGTGAGGAAGTGCTTGTCTCTTGGCATCGAACGATCCAATATATACAAAATTCTCGCCCCAATGAGACCTTGCATGTGGACAAGTAATCATCGTCCCTCTGAATTGATTGCTCGCCTGATCTCTAGCTTGATCTTCTTCACCCAATGGCGAAGAAGAAGAAGATGATGATGATGATGATGGTGGTGGTGATGATCCAATCATCGCCAGATCAACTTCATTGCCAAACTTCCGGAACTTCTCGATGTTTATTCATATCTTGCCGGCCAAGACGTATTCCGTATCATTCTTGCCTATTTCAAGGTGACCAGAGCTTTATTGCTTACATCTGATCGTTGGCAATTACTCATGAACATGTGGTCAAAATTATTGGGTGGGGTGTGAAGTGCGGATAATTTTTCAATATCCGTGCTCCTTCATCAGGGCCGGCTTGAGTTTCTACCTTAGGTGGAGGTTCCTAGTAAAGAGATAATTGACACGAACGATCCCTGAGCCATACAATGTCCTACCCTTCTACAGTAGTCCCGAACCCAAGGAAATATGGGCAGGTATACGCATTGTATACGTGGGGGTCAATTACGGCCACTACTAAGCCTTCTTTGAGATTTCAATTGCATTGGGACACGCGGCAATAACTAACACCCACTTCAAATAAAACCCAACCCTCAATTGGAATCAAAGTCACAATCTTATTAGATTGAAACAAGGCCTAATAGATTGCCATACAAAGGCGAATATTTACTGCCTGAGGCTTCAAAGTTGCAATGGTTGCATCATTTCTGATTCACGTGGAGTGTATGCTCAATTTGGAGCTTGGCTCACTTTGAATCGACCCTTAATTAATGGCGTATGCAAATTCGCACACAAGAATGCTGACAAATTGCGTAAGTTCCCCGGCTAGCTCACCGTGGATCCGAATTTGGCATGTTGCCATAAACACTGAAGGTTAATGTGAGGGTGGCAAATTGGAGTCAATCCGAAAAGGGATACCCAAGTCGTGCACCATCCCCGTTTAACGGTTATCTCTCAATAGTCAGCACCATTGGATGTACTATGTCAGTTCTTCAATAATTGTGGGTCTTGATATTCGGGCATGCACTCACTCTTCTTCGGGGAGAGAAAACACATGCACAGCTTGGCAATCGGCAAAGCGTTCCAACACAGCTGATGTTATGTTGCAAAACGGAGCTGGCGTTTCAAAACAGAGTAAAAAATGGCCAGGAACAAGAACCCGGAAACCTTGGTGAGAATCGTGCTCGATTTCTTAAGTGGACTTGTCACTTCTCATTCCACTCGGAAAGAAGTTCTTCTCTTTCTTCGAGAGAACCTTCACCCTCACCTGCTTGAGCAATTCTTGTCTAAATTCCTGCTGGATCCATTGTGCGATTCGGACCTTCAGATCGATTGCCTCCTCTACCTTTTCAATGAGCATTGCAGGAGTCTGAAATTCTCCTTCACGGACAAGCGTTACTATGCTCAAATTGTGGCTTTACTTCTAAAAGACCAATTGAAATTGGAGGAGCTTAACCTGTACGGAGTGTGGCTTCAAGATAACATCAAGGCTGACCTAGTGCTTGCTCTCAAGAAACTTGATCATTTGACTCAATTATCGTTACCACATATCGCGGATGACGCCATCATCCACGCCATCTCTCGATCTTGTCCCAAACTTAGACATTTGGATGTGTCAGGAACCTCACGAATAACGGATTCGGGATTGAGTGATATCTGTGAGAATTGATAGACGGGGTTTTTGAATGGCTAATTTAGTGGCAAATTATCCTTCAGAATTGAAGAAAACGCCTACAGTCATTCCAAGTAAATTGGCGGGGCAAACAGCCAGTTATTTTTGAAGTATATTGCATGGCAATGTTTCATATTTGCATTGAATCAAGCAAATTATTCGAGCGGAGACATTTGACTCAGATTAATCTTCAGGACAACATCGAAAAGACCGCAATAAGAGGTTGAGTGATTACTTCTTTCAGAATAAAGGGCCTCTGGAAATGATGCCACGATGTTGATTCCTTACTCTGATTTCTATCAATTCTCAATCACTTTAAACGAAGATCATGACGCGTCTGTGATACGCACCAGTTTGCTCTATTTAAACTTAGGTGGGGCCGTGGGTGATACCCTTGGGCTCTCGGCGGTGGGCGAGATCGTCAACTATGTACCCAATCTGTCCTCTTTAGGCTCGTTCCCCTTTGTTGTCAAAGCGGTCCATTACATCTGGGAGAACTATGAGTGCTCCGATCAACTCAAATTGAGGTAATGTCAGAAGCAGTTTCCGTCTGCTAGTCATGATAGATCTTTTCACTTTACTGGACGATCCATAGATATCTTCACGACAGAGCGACAGATCCACAACAACTGGATCAATGTCTAACGCTGATTCCAAATGTAAGGTCGTGTTATTTGGACTCGCCGAAACCCGTCACCTTGACCATCTTGCCCCAATTTGTCCACTTGAACAAAGTGAAGTTGAGCCGAGTTCAAGCTGTTGATATTCATGGTCTCGTCTTGGAGCTACCCCGACTAACCGGTTTGGAGCTGGTTTGTGCCAGAGGTTTTGTGGACTTGTTTCAAATCGGATCGGCATTGCCGCGATTAGACACTTTGGAAATATATTACTCGGAATACGTCCAGATCTCGTCATGGGCGGTGGAATTTGCCGAGCTGAAAAAATTGGTCATATATTCGACGGAATCGCACCTGTGTGCCAAGCCTCTGTTGAAAGCCTGTCCTAATCTGGAGAAGGTGACGCTTTGTGACTGCTCGGATGTCACTGATCAAGAGGTTTTCAACATTGTTGACGCGGGCTGCTTATCACGTTGCCAAGAAATTTACTGGCTAAACGCACCTCTGCTCACTCTTCAGTCAGTTTGGACATTGATCACTCTACCAAGGTAACAATTAGTTTTGGAAGACTATTTCATTTCGGGAAAATTGTTAGGGTAAATTTCGTTGAATATGATAGGGTCTTCTCAGTGTTATATGTTTGTCGGCAAAAAGGTGTGCATGGTTTTAGGCCAAATGCAGTATGCTTTTTATAATGTAGAAAAAAAACACATTGCATTTGGGAATGCGACAGGTTCTTTGTTTTGTTTTGGCTGAAGACACCAACTTCATTTGGCCAAGTAAGCAATATAATTGTGAAATTATTATGAAAACAGCAATAAGCACTCCTAAAGCAACAAAAATAAGTCAATAAAGAAATTCTACCAGTGCTTTTTAGAAAATGCAGTGTTAAATAAACAAATCTTTTCAATAAGAAAATACCCATCGACACAATTTCTTCAAAAAAAAGAACTATTAAGCCCAGGGGTATCCCCAATAAGGATTTCTCGACCAAAGCCATTTGAATTTGAAAGGATTTTTTTCCACCCGAACTGAAATATTGACAAAGTGCATCAATTTTCAAAACTAAATTTGAAACTTATATTTATACCTGTTTATTACCAAAAACTTTTGAATACGCCTATTCTAAAAACATACACACAATATACAATCTTTGACCAATGAATGGTAACTGTAAATGATTGATAGTGATCTATAATTCATTGTCTGCTTTTTGCCATCAACTAAGAATGTCGTATTAATCGATCAAGAGTTCATCGAAGTGCACTAGATCTACAAACGATTTGAGACTAATCGCTTCCAATATTTCAGTATGAGAGTGATCGGCAAATTAGATGAGTGGTTGGTCAATCCTTTCGAGGCTACTGAGTTGGAAGATGAGATTCAGCATTACAATCTCGATGTAAAACTTTACGGAAAACCCAAAGGGACGTTCATCTTTGAACAAGAAAGGTTTGACGACGTCTTCTAAAGAGTGAAATAAAACTTTTGCGGAACACCCGAACAATAACCACCTAACCTCGAAATTGATCTTTCGAACTTGTTCTTCAGTGCTTTTTGTTCTTTTGCGTAAATGAAATTCCTAACAAATCAGTAATTTCAATGGCATCGTGGGTAATTGCCTGTCTTTAATGACTGGTCAAATGATAGAAGTACGGTACACGATATCATAAGTGTATGATTTCAACTGATCTATAAGATGATGAATTGAAGAAGTTGTAAAGAACGTTCCAGATTCAATGACATTGTTGAGAAGTATACATGAATAACTAGAACAGAAAATTTTGAGATTCATGATCACGCAAAACCCAACCTTTAGTTACCAGACTTCCGTCTACTTTCTCGACCACTTTTTCGCTCCACTTGATCTCTCTCAATATCTTCTATACCATCCAACGTCATGGACCAACAAAAATTTGAAATAACTTTTTGATCACGTCTGGAACTCAAGTATCGAATGCACGTCATCATCATACTTGCTTCTCTGCATTGTCAAATCGAAGGACCAAAGCCTCATCTGTGGTTGATTGCAAATTGTGCTAATTATTTTTTGTTGCCATCCCCAGAGCGTTTTTAAGATACACAGCCCAGTTAATTGCGTGCCCCAGATGGCTCAGAGTAGGCCCTTTGGGCATTTGGTTGGAATCTAATTCTCCATCTTATCCTCCTAAATATTCATTTTGATTGAGTGCTGCCAATTTTGAGCGCCATCTTAAGCAATGTTTCAAGTAGTCCGGTCCGAATCTTCACATTTGTAACCACGGCAAATTTGATTTATGCCCATATCTGTTGTTTTACGTCAACTTCATTTTTTCGCTTACAAACTAATCTAAGAAGCTAGAAGCATGAATACCACGAATAATCTGGCGAGATGTGAATTACAGCTACTATTTTAGATTGACATTCCTTGCGCCTTGGTATGAACCACTGGAAAATGGACGGGGTACGGGGATGGTAATTTTCAAGAAATGACATTTCAGAATCAAGTCAGCGAATAGCGTTCTTCTTAACATGAGACTGACTCCAGGTCGCGCTAAATATGAATTTTAATTTTTAGCTCATTTGATCAACTGAACTAATATTTAGGCACTCTCAATGCGCCCTACAAAGCTTTGCACAGAATGAATGAGCTAGCCTTTATATAATGATTAACAAAAGCTTTGATGCAGTTGTTCAATTGACCTCAAAACTTAAGTCCGTAATTGTGGCTACATGCGGTCAGGTTTTATTTGAGGGAAAACACAATGCGTGCATTCGTTGCCAAAGTGTCAATTCTCGACGCCTAGTTGCATTCCCGTCCATTTTCGAGTGGTTCGTGCCATTACTAGGGCCGGGCAAATTGGGTATAAAGAATTTTTGTCACTAAAGACCACTTTTTTACACATTAGCCCTTTTCACCCTTTTCACACCTTTTCACTTCTATGTTGCATTTTTTTTGCACATTTGGCCTTAACTGTTTATTTCGGTTGAAATCAGAATTTTTTGCGTTAGAATGGGTACAAAGTTTGAAATCAAAGGCTGCCGCCCCAAGAAAGACATTTAATTTTGAACATTTGATGTCAAATATTGAATTGTGTAGGCCCTAAGTACCTGTCTTTTGGTTGAAAAACAAGGGAAAACAGAAATAAACAAACCTGTTTCAAGTCATGAGAAAAGCTAAGCAGAGCGGTAAAATGGTTCAGCAGCCCCAAGAAACTCAACATACTAGCTGCCTTCCTTACCTCCTCAAGACTAACTGTGTTCTCTTGCTGAGGAAGAAAAAATCCAACTTTTCTTAAGTTAGACCAATGGAAAAACTAGGTCAATGTTTCAAATCTACTGGTGTGAAAAAAGAAAAAAATAAGCAAATCCTTGACCCAAATAAAACAGTTATGTCAATTTGGTCCAAATTGGGGCAAAATTCGAATTTTTGGAATGCGCTTTTCAAATTTGTACTACTGTGAAAAAAAATATTTGAATTTCCCTTCTTTTTTATTTTGTTCGCACCATTTGTTACACTTTTTGGACGTTTTTGCACCTTTTTCTGCACATTTTGGGCCTATTTTTGCACCTTTTTGTCTCTAAAAGGCTTTGCTATTGTGTGCATTTTGCCCGTCCTTAGCCATTACATACCCTTAAATGTGAAACACAATAGCTGTATGATGTTAACGTTGGCGAGGCCTTGCGGCCCTCATATAACCTGACAAAAGTTTGTGCCCAATGTTAGCATTGCAGAGACTAGAAAAAGGCAAAAGAGATTCAATTGATGAGCTTCAAGTGTGATTGTTTGTTTTTTTGTTCGGCCAATTCAGTAGACCATTGAAGACATTGAGGGCTGAACGTCATGATTTTCTTCTTGATTTTGTCAAAGCGATCTCAATCATTGCATTACATATCTTGGCTCGAACATTGAAAAAGGCCAAAAATATATCAACAAAGTTGAAATTCAAGTTGACGGTGAAGTCTTCTTTCTCTTAATATCGTTGGATCTTGGCTTCCGTTTTTGGTCGGCTTGTTGCGTTGTTAAGTGGTGTGATTTCAAGCATGAACTCCCGGTGAAGATGAAATGGTCCTCTATGACTGGATCAAACAGAACTAGGCAGAACCATACCAAACCAATGTCTTTCATCAGTTCAGGACTGACTTTTAGTGGTTTTTATGCAAGCTCAACTGCATCTTTGGAGATGCCAATCCGGACTTGATATTTGAAATTAAGCAAGATTACGTGATAGACGAACTGAGGGGCTCCATTTAATATCACACTATCTTGTCAAACAATTCGAATTTCCCACTCAAGTTCATAGCTCCCGTCGACAATGTTAATTGATGCGATGGTAAATGGACAATTTGACTACGATGCTATAAAGAGTCCCTAACCACAAAGAAATTGATCAAATAATAACTTGCCGAAGCTAAGCCACCACTTTATTCTTGGTAGAGATCGGAGTTGATTTCTAGAAGACATCGTCTGGAACGTCACATAAAGTGGCTTGGATAGTTCTGATTCATTGGCAGGGAGGGACTGCTGGCTTGGCTTGATGGATAGATAATTGAGTTACGTAGTGGGTGGGTGAGGCGTGAAATCATTGACATCAATGTAGCCTCACAATGGGATAAGCACTACGGGTCTTCCGACCTGGCGTCTTCTTCGTTCCATAGGGACTCTCAAGGACGGCGGTCCCATTCTTGTCGGTTTTGTTGGAGATGTACTCGAACTTCTTCTTGTACACTCCCGTCAGATAGATTTTTTCGACCCCTTTGGACGCTTTGATTGCGCCTTCGCGGTTGTGCATCATTGTCTCGTCGTTGTCATTCAAGTCCGATGTAAGCTTTTTAATCCGAATGAGGTCTGTGTCGCCCACTTGGAAATGGCCATATTTGAGCTCTTTTCGCCGCTCCTCCTGATGTCTGAGCTCATCTTTGAATATCTCCACAGCCACGGGTGCCGAAGCCAGACTAGCCACGATCCCCATTGTCCTTGGATCTAGAGAAAGAGGAAATGCCTTCAATGATTTGATTTAGAAAGTTCATTGTTATTTCCTCAGCGCACTCTTGAAGTGTCACCAATAGATAGCGTTTTAGCCTGAGGAAACAGTGGCAAGAATTTCCACATTAATACTTTGATAGCTGGGCGCTTCTAATAATTTGATTTTGAGTCAACTGAGAAGGCAATGATCCAATGGAGTTTTAATGTGTTTTAGCACGGCTGTCCAAAACATGCATCATTTTGTACTAAAAAGGAAATTTTTAAATCTGATTTTCCGTTTTTTTTTAAACAGGAATGCTGAGAAGAATTCTTAAAGCCATAAAATCAGTCAATATGCAAGTTATTTCTAATAGCTTTACAAGCTAAAAATGCTAAGGTGGGTAAATCTTTGGAAACTTGTTGAGGCTCTTTGAATCACTGTGACTTGCTTTAATACAAGGATATCTCAACGATCTACAGTCATTGTATGGGGGCGTTTAGGCAAGCTGTGGCAGGTTCGTTTGTTAATGGTACCAATGTGAGTGATGCAAGTCTGGAGATTCAAACACGTTTTTTTTAGAAGCTGACCCTTCTTTCGCATAGCTATATGAGGAAAGGTCAGCTTCGTTAAAACCAGTTTGAGACGCCAATTTTGCATCACTGGCATTGGCAGGCAAGTTTGTTTGCTGGTACCAGCGCTTGCCTAAATGTCCGAATAGTCATATGGTGGAGTTGAGTGCTTCAAGAGAAAACTTGTTCGCCCCAGTTTACTATCCCTTAGCATTTTTACTTACCGTGCTTTTTTGCTCTTTAATCATTTTGCCTATGATTTTGTTTCAATAGAGCTAAACATATCTACATGTTTCTTTGCCATCTCGCCCTTTTTGTAGCATTTCAAATTGCTTTTTTGTAAATTTTAATTGCATTATTTGGACAGCCCTGGTTAAAAGTTACCGTGCGTGATCACAAAATGAGATAAAACAATAGGCCATGAAGTAAAAAACCCGGATTTCTTTGTGCTTGGTAGCTTTAGTAAGATTATGAAGTCGAAATAATGTTAAGAGGCCTACTTCTTTTTGAGACAGAGATTACAGTTAGCTAGGTTATTGCAAGATTATAAGTTGATACTTCAGTAAATACATATAGCGCTATCTTGCTCTTTAAAGGTCCAATGTTCTGGAACAATAAGGATGGATAGATATCTACCACTAATGACGAATCGAAAAGCGAGGCAATTGTGTCCCTAAGACTATTTCATTCATAAATGAAAAATCGGTTAGACCTTCATCTCAAACTGTAAAAGAATTACTAGCTAATCAAAATCAGGATACCAAGTTCATTATCAAATGCATTACTTTGAGAGCAAATAGCTAAACATTTTAGAACCAATTAAGCCCCCAGTCCATCATTGACTTCAATCATAAAGTTCAATGGAATGACTTGATTACACTAGGAAATCTCGTTGGCCTGAAATGAATACCTATGTGCCAAGCAAGTCCTTAGTTTGTGATTTGGATACCAAGCCATATCGAAGCGCTCAAAACTAATCAGAGTAATGAGATTAACTCGAAATTGTAATGAGAATCCGCTTGCCTGCCTCTGAGGCTGCTTGGTCGCTATTCCCGTCGACATTCTTCATTGTCTCCTAACAGGCGCATATTTTTTCCCAATGAAAGAGGAATCGTGATCGGCTGGACTAATGGGGCCCGAAATTGCCCCGTCACAATTGCCAGGATACACCGAGGCCTTCACTGGTTCATCCCCGTTGATTGGGGCTACTCTTTCCCAGGCTTATTCTATCTTCTCTACCTACTAGTGATGGGACGAGTCCGGAATCAAGTCCAAGTGCACTCGAGTCTTTTACTCGATTTTCGAGAAATTGGCCAGACTCGAGTCCGGACTCGTCAAAAAAATTATTCATTTTTTCCTAGAATTTCGTGAGACGAGTCCTTTTGCTAGATCTGGCTCTACAGAAAAAGACTCGAGTTTGGTAAAAAAATCAAAATATCAAAGGACTCGCCTCAGCACTACTACCTACCTACCTACCTACCTACGTATGGTACACTGTACCTTGTAATGGGTACGTGGTGTTGTTCGTAGTTCATTCAATTAAATGCCTCTTTACAGTACAGGATCAGTCCCAATTTTGGCCCTGTCATTGGGGTGGGGTTGAAAAATGGGCATCACCTAGTAATGACGGATCGGAAATGTCATTTTTGTCGTTGAATGTCAGCCGCGATTGTCAAGACGTCTTTATCATCGTCATCATTCCGTGCTTTGAAGGTTGCCTTTGTGCTCAAATCAGGACACCCAGTCAGGCCTATTTTGCGTGTTAATGCGCTCGATCTATTGAACAGTACAACATACGTACATATAATATAAATTGGGCGCCATTGCCCTAGACAACAGCCCCCCCCCCCGCCCCCCCCCCGCCCCTCCTTTACGAAAATCCGGTTTCAGAGATGCCCAATAATTGCAAGGGCCTCACACAGTTACCATCGTGCCTCATTGTTAATCCATGACAGTGTCTAATCTTGTTTGCTCGTCGTGTTTTGATTCAATTAGTTCTCCATATAAGGTGCGTGTACCCACACGGAATGGTTATTTTGGTGCTGGGCTTGAGACGAATGATTTATTCCCTGTTCATCCCTCTTCAATCAGTCTTTGAGTTATGAAATACCTATGCACCGTGCACGCCCAACAATGACATATCGTTTTGATCCACGATCCATCGATCTCTCGTCTTACCTGATCCGATGGCTATTCTTTGATGATACTACTTTCTCTTGCCTTGGAGAGATTGCTTCTTATTTTTCGAGCTGTCTGAGCCCGATTAGAAACCAATGGCTTAGGCGGTCCCGTATCTTTTCGTATTTTTCTGGAGCGATTCCTCATCGAAGAATTCGACTTCTCGTCAGCAATCAGAGTTTCCTGTGGAACTGACTTTGACGCGGAAGGTCGTCTGACTGAGTTTTCTAGGGTCACTACTTTCCTCGACGTTGACCTTTGTCGACCCGGCATAGGCCTGAAATTCAAAGCATTCCTGGTTTACGATAATAATAAGTGCATTGAACTCGGGTGGAATTACCCAATTGTATTGACAGGTTTGACAGGTTTGAGAGGCTCTGAGGGGCCTTTCGAGGTTGCTCTGGTAGGTCTTTGAGCACTTGGGCGTTGCTTTGTAGGGGGGCTTATGGTCTTTGGTGGAGAGAGTTGAGGGTAAGGCTGCTCTAGTTCATCCATGAAGGGAACAGCAGAGATGGCAGCACTGACCACCATGCCCATTTTGGGCCAACACTTGGTATCATGGAAACCTGAAAATACAAACGTGCACCCCATTCCTTTTTCAGGTAAGACACAAATTAACCCCATCATGCATATTTCTCTAGAGAATGGTATCACATTCTCACTATTGTTGATCAAGCAAAAAGAGTCGTTATCAAAAGCCTTTTCATAAAGCGTGAGGATTAAGTTTGGCAAGTACCTTATACTTTGATTCAACTTGCAGACGAATGGAAAATGTACATTAAGTGCACATTGTTATGTTTCATTTTCAGGCTCATTGAAAATTCAGAATCATTAGTGCTGATTCGTTATCAGCACTATCGTGAATAGTATAATAGTATTTAATAGTATCGTGAAATCGCCATACAAAGAAAGACAATTCAAAAAAGCGTGTGTGAAAACAGTTGGGTCTGGTAATCTCACCATGGTCACTTTGTTCTTGAATCGGTCCATGATAATGTGAAGAAGTCAGAAAGAGCCTAGCTAGGTTTCAGGTTCACCAAACTTTTTTCCACTTCCTCCTTCATCAAGAAACAATTTGGAACTGCATTATCCTTATTACTTGGCCAGAAAGTGGTGCGCGACTTCTTTCTTTCGTCTACGTAGTAGGTTGTTTTACTGCAGTGCAAAAAGCTAACTTGAAGCGCTCGATCGAGTTTTGTTTCCCTGTCTTCCCTCTTTCAACCGGTGAACCGCTATTGTTGTTGTTCTGTGTGTTCCATGAACACAAACTATAATATCCTCATCGAGGACAAGGCTGGAAATCTCGTGGGAAACTTGGTGGCTTTTACAACCTTGAACCAAACTTGGTTCCTATAGCGTGACAATTGCGACATAATACAACCCCCCAAAGCTTCCTCTCTCTTTCTCCTCTTCCGGTCTCCCCAAAAGTTAAAAAGCCGTTCCATGAATAATGACGAAGTGGAACCTGGTCATGGTTTTTAAAGTGCGGTCCACAGGAAAGATTTTTGATACGACTTCATTCAACCTTAGCGAGCCAAGAGAGATTGACATGTCAAGGAAAACTTTCGGAAGCCAGCCAAGGTTACCTTGAATCAACAAACAACCACTTGAATCGGCAACGGAACATAGGAACAGGCTTATTCACCGTTAGAAATCCGTGATATGTTTTCGGCAGTCCAAATCGGAAATGTCTGTTCCGCTCAGACCTCAAAACTCGAATGGATTAAATCGTTTTTTAGTCAGTGTTCCAGGAGGAATCTGTTTAACTCCAGGGCTTGTTCCAAAGTTGGACCTTACCTCTTTTATTGTGGGACAGGGACACTTGGTTTGTGGTTGCCAAGGATTGGGGCTTTTTTCGATTTTGAGGATGACTATTTTGCATGCATTCCAATTTCTGGCCGTCGAAAAGGGAAATCGTGTCAATATATTATGTTCCATGAGGTCATATCACTTGCCTATGGAACGTGACGGATTGAGTCTCACTGAAGTATTGGAACGTACTGATTGGAAATGACTCACTAGCAGGGTACATATACATTTCGCATGTTCCATGTTCCAACCTCGAGTCTTGCACGAAAAACGACATACCTGTGAATGTCTTGGAACACTGGCACATATCCACACATTCACTCACAAGACAAAATGCGGTGTCAATGGAACAGGCTGACAATACGTCAGTAAATGCATCATTTATTCATCTCGAATCCAGATTTGACCACAGTACTCTAGCACATACTTGTCTCGATTTTAACTCCTTTTTCAATGCTGATTTCTAATTTATATTGATTGATTTATATTGTGAGCCTCTTGTCTCCTTTTCAATATTTCTGTTTCAGAAAGACATATCTCTTTTTTAATGTCAGTGCATGCTCATATTTGATTGTTTAACAAACACATGAGCACCCTCTGTTAAACCTCTGAATAGCAAATCGGTGATTTAGTGCATATGATCAATATCTCCCCTCCCCCCTCTCTCTCTCCCCATCACTTTATTCTAACCTGGGGTCATCCAATCCTAGTACGTAGGTCCACTTGGCCTTGTCTTGAGGTAGGTAGTCAATCACCGTCTTTTTCCTCCATCGATCACACAATTTGAGCCCTACTTCGTCTCAAGCATTTGAAGACCGTTAGCGAACCGAAGCAATTGGAATAATATCCTGCAAAGTTGTTGCCACCGTATTTTCCCCCTTAATTGCTACTCCTGGATTTGATCCGTCCTACTTTTCAAACGAGTATCACATCCAAAATAACATCAAGAAATTTGGAATAGGAGGCTGAAAATATGGAGGCTCAGGAAGGTGATGAAGTCTAAATGAAACTTGATTTGCTCTAGTCATGCAATATCAAGGACCATAAATAGACGAATGGCATTGTATAATACCACGAGTCGTAAATAGTTTTTGGATGTTGAGGCTTTTGTGATGGGAGAGGAGGAGGGGGGGGTACAGGTAGGGAAATGGTTAGATACCTACCTACCAAGTTGGTAGTTGAACTAAAGGTATAAGTTGAACTTGGTATAGCGACTCGACTCCGTGATGGTATTAAATTGGGAGTTATGAAAGGTTTTATAATCCCCATGAAATTTCATAATTACTGACCAATGTAAATAAAAACGGGACCCTTGTTATGTGGATATAGCCTTTGTTATCTGCAATATCATTATTCATTAAGCTTCACTGGCCGCACCACCACATACGAACGAAGCGAATACAAGAAGGTACTTAGCTTCCTCGGCTTTAATGCAGAACTCATAAGTGGCTCAGCACCTGAAAGGAAGGTGGTCTAGACCTTGATCGATCTCGTTTCGGAAATCTTGGAGTCCAATTATCGGCTTTTGTGAACGCTCAATAGACAATTTAGAGGCAAGGGTTTTCTCTCCTGGCACGGCTTTCGTACTTGCTCATGAGCAACTTTTGGCATTTGAAAGACCCAAAGGCAAAACTGTTTACCTAATCATCCTGGCCTAATTACTTTTTAACTAGAGATCCTGGTTTTGGGCATCCATTCAATCCGAGAGGATGCTTGTTCAGTCCTCCTCATGGTTTTAAATGTATCATTAATCTCCTTTTAAGTCAAACGCACGACGCAAATCAATCAAAACTGACAAAGGAGCTCAATATCGGGTGTACTCTGTACATTTTTCCCACAGGAGCCAGGTTATTAAGCACAGGTCGGGGGCCTACCCGTTTTAGTTGTCGGTCTTGTTCGAAACTCGAATTTTTTTTTGGTTCCTTTGAGGAGCACCTCGGACTTTGTTTTTTCTTTCAATTTGTATTCTTGTTCACTAAAATTGTTCATCAAATATATATTCACTTTAACACTTCCAAACCCAAGCAAGTGAGCTCCTTATTGTCATTTATTGTCCTGAAAAGGTGACAATTCATTCGACCTGTTCAATTTGAATCCTTTTACTCGACGTTAACTCAAAACTTTTTCCAAGCTAGAATAAGTTTGGCAAAAAGCTGAAGCAATAACAAAGTGGGATTGTTTTGTCTTCTTCTCGATTTGGACCAGCATTGCTAACTGTTAAATAAGAAGTGTGTTCTACATCCAGCTGAGCTACTTTCGTTTCTTTATTGATTCAAGAGTTTGCAACTGACATGATAACAACTAGGATAAATCATGCTACCCTTGTTTCTATTCCATCCTGGACCTGGTATGAGTAACTTGTTATCGAATTCTGAGTGTTTTCAGTCAACAAGGCGATGACTAGGAAGGCCAAACCACAAGAAGAAGAGTGTCTTTTACAACAGGATAACACCTCACAACATTGATATACCGCTCTTTTCAATTCTATTGAACAGCTACAAATCTATTCAGATGGCAGTCCCATACAGTATAGTACGTACAAAGCATGAACTGCTCATTCGAACTTAACTGAGACGTATCTGTGTCTGGGAATCCATTGCTTCCAGCAATGTGAATGTTCAAGGGTCCTTTTTTAGATGGGGAGTAGTTGTAGGTGGTGATTGATTGCTGATTTGTCAAAAGTCAAAGACCCACTCAAGGCAATCTCCCTTGAAGGACCTATTTGCCATTGGGTTTTCAACAAGTGGCGTCTATCTAAACCGGGTGAGGGAAAGGGTTGTCCAATTGTTTATGTATATTACTCATGTTTAGCGTCGTTTATTTTGCACAATCTACAATCATAAGGACATTGAGATATTAATGAAGAGGACGCAGACTCATCGAGGGTAATAACTCCACCTATCTTCACCGTTAGTGTCTCTATGATCCCAACAATCCTAACGCGCTTTATCAACCATCGTTCAATGAAATTACTTCGACAAACCATCGTTCAATTCAGCTAATGTCAAAGAGCATAGGCATCACTCACTCTTTCAAAACAGGCCGAGCAGCAATGTTTGTTCTTGCGTTTCTAATTTATAAAGCTCCGAAAAATAACTTGTTTTGCTGTCGAACAGCAAACGTAGAGATTCGAATGCTAGTAATTGTCTGAACACAACCTAAAGTAAAGAGCTGCTACTTTGATGAAAACTAGTTTTGACAACCTTCTGGAAACTACTAGTGATGACATATAAGAATTTTTTTAAATCAGAATCGCCAGAGAGATCGGAAACTCAAAGCACCGCCGTCTCCAACGTACCCTAAAAGGTTAGGTTTGACCAAAAAGGGTAACCCTGGTTTGATAGAAGAAAAATCAGGGTTACTTTTTTTGACCAACTAACAGGTTTCCGATATTCACTCTGTAATGCTATATGCCACTGAAATTGTAAATTGGTAGCCCTAGTTGTAACCTCCGGTGATTATTTGTTTGACCCCATCAGTAGAAACTACCCTCCACGGTAAAATGAGTAATTAGTAGTGATGGGATCAAATCAAATTTCAAATTCAAAGTTGCCAGAAAACTTGGAAAGTGAAAGCTCCAGCCGATTCCATCAGTACGTAAAATGTTGAGTTTGACCAAAAAAGGTAACCCTGGTTTGACGGAAGAAACAGCAGGGTCACTTTTTGAGGCTATCTAACGGGTTTCCAACATTCCTACAGTAATGCCATAGGGAATTGAAATTGTAAATTAGCTGCCCTAGTTGCAACCTCCCGTGATTATTTATTTGTTCCCCATCAGTAGTAATTAGGAAAAAAGATTGCTTTGGACCATTCAGTTCTTCAATGAACCCATGGTAAATGGCATTGAAGGCCTCCATACGAAAGGTTTGAAGCAAGTAAAAGCCTGATTACGCCCTCCTCTGGGTAGTGGGAGGACAACTTATTGAAGAGCTATGTTGATTCGAAGAATCTTGGCCATTATATTCTTTGTTTCCATGTATTTACGTCAAGTACACTCGGGGTTTTCGGAGTGTTGTTCTTCGCCCCCTTTTAATGTGAAATTTAGATTGAAAAGACATGTCCCAGAGCGGAGAGCTATTTTTAGAAGTAGTCGGCCTTCATTTTTCAGAGGTCAGTACCCAATTCATGTTTTCAAGGATGACATCTTTGCTCCAATACACGTGCTAGATATGACGTTCGTGTTTTGTTCTTCATGTCTCTAGGTATTACATTTTAGTCATTGAGTTTCTGGGTCGTATATTTCTTTTCAGAGCTACACTTGCTTTTTTTCTCGTTCTAAATTGACCTGAATGGGTTAGAATACCGCACCGATCTTTGGAGGGATTGATGTCACGGATTGTCACAAAATGACACATTCCAGGAGATATTTTTTAACACTTGTTCCACCCCTGCTTGGTTCGAGTATTTGAAATTGGCGCACTTCGTTCCAACTAAATCGTGAGATGTTTCGTGCTGATTGGGTTTGAACTTTTCGTAATCGGACGGGAATGAATAGTCAAAGATCGCTTTGAATGTGCGCTAGCTAGCTCAAAGCAATCAGAGTCAACCCAAATATCACTGATTAATGCTGAAACACAATAGCAATGAGCAAATTCTAGAAGCTCCACCAGTAGTAAAGTGGAAGTCCCCCATTTCTTCTGTAGTTGTACTTTAGTTTGATTTTTGATAGGAAATGCATCCTATAACACGCTCTAGTTTAGGTTTACCACGCTTCCAATCGACCGGAGTTGTGATGCGTCTAATCTGATTAAGTCAAGTCCCATCAGACAATGGCTCTTTCAATGGGGAAAAGATGATGTGTCATACATCTCTGATCTGAACATGTGATACATTCACCCATGTTGGCGACCAAGAATGGCCGACTCTCAATGAGGTTTGTAATTGAACCAGCTTCCGATCCAAGATCCAAGCTAGTGGCTTCCCTGCGTTGAACCTGGCCTTCGCCACCCTTTTTGGCAACTCTGGACGAGATGCCAAATCATTATTTGAACAACTTTTTTTGCTTGACCAGGGCCCAATTTGGACTGTGGTGAATTCACTTTACGTTTCCTCGATGATAAATGCCAAGAAATCTTGGGAGTTGGCTTCCTTGAAAATGGTCTCAAAATGAATGGTTAGCCGTAGCCACTTCTCTCTCCTGGCCTACAAATTCTTGACCGAGCACATTCCTATTCCATTCTTGTCCCCGAGTTTTAACACATATTGGTCACGAAATGGCCGAATCACGTGATTAAGTTCTGACCACCCGGCTTGTTGAAGAGATTCCGTGAAGTGTTGGATACTTAAAAACCTCTTTGATATTCAAGACGGCTGCAGAGTCTAGATGATTACACTCCTGCGTAGACCGACAGTACATACAGTACAGTACTTATGTGTCTCTGCCTTCCAAAGTTGAAAGCTATGCATCGATTTATTCTTTACTAGATTCTGATGCAGGGCGTTTGTTTGCGACCTAGATTAGTCTTTTAGATCAAGCGGGTTTTTTGCTTCAAGAGGAGCTGCTATGCATTTAACATTTTTGCCTCACTGCTTTTGATTAAAGTTGTTTTAAGAACTTCAGCCATTCATGTAAAGGACCAAACCTCTTTGAACATGAAATCACTTCTGAGGGTGAAGACTTGAAAGTAGCGACAGTGGCGCCCTCTACTGAAGCAAAATTTGAAAGTGAAACCATTCATTGCCCAAACTTTAATATTGTGGTAGTCGAGACAATTCTTTTTACTTATTTACCGTTAAGTAAGAGCAACTCATTATTCATCGAATCATGTCTTCAAACTCTGTGAACCCAAATGTAAATGTACATTTATGAGTATGAAGGGCCTGATGAAATGAGCTCCCCTAAATGGTTCTGATTCAGCTGAAAGTGCAATCGTCTTTCAAGTTGACGTCAGAAGGGTCGAGCCCGATCTTCGAGTTGAACTTGGGTGTTTGGGACTAATTTAGTTTTGGGCGATTCGATCTTGTACAAAGGGCTGCTAATGATCGTTATCCCGGCAGACCTGAATCGCACGAGGAAATGCAAGAAAAGAATAGAACTTCCCTACAATTGCTGGCACGGTTGCATGTCATCCACTCTGTCGACTATCGGATGATTCTATCTTAGTACACACACACACACACACACACACAACCGCTCCTACATACATGCACATTCAGTGATTAAAAACCGAGTTTTAGCAAGCATGTTCATCAGATTTATGGCTATAAGTTGAATATTCAAAATGCCTGAGGGCCTAGCCAAGGACACGGCTTTTTTGTCTCACGAAGCGAGATTATCATAGCTGGAGTCCACTACGTAGACTATAGAGCTCGCCCCTTACGTCCATAGGTACATAGTCCGGTGGCTAGCTATTCTTATTAGGGTTTCTTTGGCCTATTGATAAATGATAATTCTCGAGGCTTGGGCCTCTACTTGGACAAATGTAAGTCACGCTCGACTAATCACTCAAAAGGTGAATAGACGAGGCGAGCTCGATTCTGACGACTAGAAAATGAATGAGTACACAAAGAAATCAATTTCCACATCCTTCATACAGTATGGACAATGAACATTTGTGGCGTCCAGGAACTTTTCGTATTTACATATTCTGATCGATAAGCGTTGTCATACATGCTGTAGCTAGCTAATTAGTAGTTGAACTAGAAGGTTACTATTGGAATTGTAGCTGTAACGTAAGCTGTTGTAGATTTTGCCCATTCCATGTTCATGATTATCCCTTTGTGGAACTCAGTATTTTTGATGCGTTTGATCAGAGTCAGCAGAACTGCATTGGGGTTAGCTAATCAACTCAGATAGGTTTGTTTAAAGAGCAATAACAAGTATATGGTTCGAGGGTCTTTAGGGATGCTATCTCATCAATGCCTCACTCCCACAGCTCTTCGACCCATGCTCGATGACCAAGAATGTCTTGTAATAGCTTGATGCTCGAACAAGAATTATGAGAGTGAGATTGTAGTAGGGTAGATGGTCTTAGAATCAACATTTCGGCATAAATTCTTCCATCCAAACATGAGCGAGCTCAGTTGACTCCATTAATTCAGATTGCTTGCCTTTAGAGAGCTCCATACCAATTGAATTTATGGTACAAATCAGATTGCCAATTGACCCGGAATACACTCCCAACTTCATGTGTCATAGCCCTAAACCATTCGTGAATGAAAGAGTGGACTGATTAAAAGGCTCTCAGGGGCTCCTAAAGTGTTCAGATTAACTCAGTCTTGCCAGATAATTACACGAATCCACGGACGGACCGGGCACGACCTGAAACCGCTCCAGCCAAAGACGATCAAATGAGATCCTGCCTGATAAGCGATCGGGCCTATCTGGGAGCAAATCTCAATGGGGGCGTGTTTGACACAATTCAAATCAAGCTTTCATTGATGGATAGCGCAATAATTTCCAAGCAGCACAAGCTAAGGCTATATATGTAAGCACAAGAGATTAAATGGCGCAATTTGAGAACAAAGAGAAGATACGCCAAGTACGCAACATGCCAATCTTCGAGGGAGAAGGAACGAATATGCCTGATCCTTCACTGTACATTGTCCACCTCATTGAGCATGCTTGTTAGAAAGTCTGAGCCATGCATCAAAATTAATCGCCAACTGTGGACAGATCAAATTACCCTGGAAGTTTGGACCTGTCCTTTATGACCAGCCCGGTAAGATACAGGCGCTGGTAAATTCTGTTTCGAAGGAATTGGCCAATCAAATGGACCAACTTCTTTTTTGGCTATTTTATATGAGAAGTAAAACACAAGTCGCAACTTATCTTGCCCCTACTTTGGAAGTTGTGCGTAAAGCAGGACCTTCCTGCCAATTTGCATTCTTGGTCTGTCATTTGATCAGAGGTGTTTTCAGAAATCAAATCAGATGCATCCCAAGAAACAATATTGGAATTGGATTGACTGCAGGGCATTGCACGTCACTTGCCAAGGCGAGGGGATAAATGTATTTTAGTGTTTCTTCCGAATTCGCGCCATAGGAGGTATTTTTCATTCTACTCATCAATTACACTGCCCGACAGCTTAACTAGGTTTCGAGTTTTTCCACCTAGAGTTCCGCTAGTCTGGCGAAAGTTCAGTCGCAATCTACATTCGAGACTCACGCAAACTTCTCAGATATTTGCAATGCTGGGCTCCCTCATGAATATCTGGTGCTGTGAGACATTAGCCCAAGTCATCATGTAGCATTTGTTGCCTTTGTAATTCTCACTCTCTGTCGCTAAAATGGCTCACGAATCTGCCCCATGGTAGTGTTGCACAATTGTGATCTGGATAAGAGTTATGAGGCCTAATTAACCTGTCAGCAAGCCTCATTACGGCCATTGTCTCATCTGATACATCAACTGTTACAAGCACCGTATTGGTCAAAGTGCCCTTAAACCAGACTTTATGAATCTCGGTGGTCGGAAGCGATGATCCTCTCGTTTGATATTGTCCTGCTTTTCATAATCAGATGACTCATCCACACAATGAATGGCTTCAGCCTGGTACATGTGTTATCCTAAAGTCTCTCTTGGCATTCGACCCGAAGCCATAAGTTTATCGCTGGGTCGAACCCTAATTTGTCGCCCAAAATTCATTTTAATTCTCCATAAATGTCCCAACATGTTCTCACTCCTTGTGCCTTTTGCACTGAGTAGAGTAATGTATTGTCCTACCTACCTACCTACCTTCCTGCCTGCCTTGTGTTCACGTACCTGGGCATCTATCTATTCGCACCTTGAAAGGCTTTTGAGCCGTAAAAGGGAGTCCTTGTATCGAGCAGATTAAAGCTTGCGATAAAAAATCGTGTTCGAATTCCGCGAGAATCTGACATTTTAACGCGCTTACAAACCACTCGTTTATGGTCAAATCATTTGGTCATGATGACAGTTCCCCAAAGACATGAAACATGCCGTCAAACGATCTCTTTCATTCTCATCGAGAAGGAATGCTTGTACCGCAGAGGCAAATCTGTGACTGAAATCCTTCCCCACGTGCATCCATGGTTTCAGGTGTGAATTTGGCTTTATTTGAGAAGAATTCCAGTCCTCTCCCCTTGGGCAGAATGTTGCCAAAAGCAATTCGCTTCAGACAAATATTGATTCCTATTTAATTATGAGCTCTGCTGCCTTCCAGACGCTGGAAGTGCCGATCGTTCTCAAGGCCTAAATTGCCGCTCATTAGCCACATTAAAGCGATATCCGCCAGAGTTACCGGGCATCCCTCAATCCAACTCCTACCCAAGCGTCATGTTAAAGGGTATCAAAGCGACTGAGAGTCCGCCAATAAGGCTGGATTTTACGTCTTCAAACGTGGTCCTTCCGGGTGCAGACTTGGCCGGTTCACTAATACCGCTATGTACATAGGGTACATAGTAAATACGTGCACTCTACGCATGGACTACAATGATGAGAAAATGCCACTCGGTGTTGTTGCACACTCCCAAAATGACTGTGTTGGGCATCATGATGCCATGCTTGATTTAGGTCCTATTCGTCGCCATGGAATGGATCTGTACGCGATCTCTATTGGCTGGGATTCTTAATTGCTCATTAAAGTCAGGACCGCTTATCGTGACATATATCTGAAGGTTTGCTATTCGTGCGTAAGCTTAGTCCTGGGTCGACGATGAACTGAATTCACCCCGCAGGTTATTAATTCAGATTTCACTGGAACGTCGGAGAACCATTAAAAATTACCAAGTTCCGAGGTTAGATACCATCTCAATCTCTTAATATTCAGAACACTTCCTTGATTGCTATGCTCGTTGGGCTTGTGTATTGCTGAAAACCAGCGATATCTCACTACTATCATCATTAACACCAACTATTCAAGATTAGCCTAGAACAAAAATAATAAATATGTACTTTAGACGAACATTCGCATCAATCCCTAGTGGCGCAATCGGTTAGCGCACGGTACTTATAGACAGTACATTGAATGAGCAATGCCGGGGTTGTGAGTTCGAGCCTCACCTAGGGAAGTGTCCTTTTTACCCTTAAAAGGGGAGGGGGGGTACATTGATAGCACATTTCTTTTAAGTGATAGGAGCTAAATGGAATAAGCCATTTTATTTGCTGTCAAGGCATTCACAGCTTTTACAGGTGACTGAAGGACGATCCAAGCTCGGAATCTTACTGTACACCAAAGCTCAAGTGTTCTTTTTCAAGAGTCAAGACGCATTCATGCTCTCGTCGCTTGAAATCTAGTGGAGATTTTCAAAGATCACTCTTCTTAAACATGGTCAATGGAAGAAATAGCTGCGAACTAGAGAAATGCAAATGAGCAGCAACCAGGAATTTCGCCATTTAATTGCAAAACTTGAGGGCCTCAAAATGCACTCCCAGAGCAGTTGACCCCACACAAACTGCATCATGCAGAGATTGAATTTGTCATTTAACTCGATTTACCTGCATGTTTGAGCAAACGGTATGCTGATATTGTACCGGGAGGGTAGTACTATACCGTTTTTTTCCGTCAGATTTTGATAGACATATTTTCGATTATTGACAATATAGATGGATAAGAGTATGGATTCGCTTTAACGTCTGTCTCCGCTCAACGCTCAAAATCAGAGTGTATGTGTTTATTTTTCATTGCTATGCTCTCACTCCATTGGTCCTTCATTCTATCGAACCCTTCGTTAGTACCTATTTGTTGCTGCTATGTGTGTGTGTGTAGAAATATTATCCTGAAAGCAACAAGAAATACACTTGTTCATTTCCTTTCTCATGTCCTGCAGTTAAGAGATAACAGCAGAACCGAATATTTGGGGCTCACAATTCGATATTGCTGAATATCTTCATTTGTCTAACAATAATGAAACTCGACTTGCATGTACCGTTATTTAGAGCCAGGAATGTAGCTTATGATGAGAGGAGTAATTAATGACAAGCCTACCACTTGGTAAAGCACCTACCTACCTACATACGTGACTCCTTGAAGTTTCTCCTCGTATATACTATATAGAAGCAGAGAAGCAGTAAACATGGTACGACAGCAGCACCGGGTTCTCGTCTCCATCTCGTGTCATGTCAACAAGTCATTTTCGGAGAAAGTCATGAGACACTTCGGATTCGCCGACTTACTTCCATCGCGGTTACCCTCCCTGATTTGTGACACTTTCCTTCTTGAGCCCCCGGAGAATCCAATGGAATTTCCACACAATGAAACGACACGGGAACAATGTCGAATGAAAATGAATGTCATTTGCCGCACACATGAACGTACGAGTACAACACAATTAGCCCAATGTGTGGAGAAAAAAAATCTTTTTTTCCCCGGACAATGCCCAATTAAGACGGGCCTCCCCGCTACACACATCGTGTATACCCATACCATGCGTGAAATTATGACTTTGACCGGCGTTGAATATTTGTCCACAACCACCACCCACCACTCAAATACTTCCATATCTTGAGAGGCATGATTGGGAAAGATTAATGCCCATATGCATTACTGGTTGTCTGTTGCTCAGTCCAAATGGTTCTCTTCTTGTAACATTATTAACAGTAGTGATGAAGCGGATCTAGTTGGATGTGAGTTTGAGATGGCGTTGGGTTTCGATCCTGGTCGCAACCTTACACAGAAGTTCGGATTGACATGCCAAATTCAAAAATACGCCCGATGGAAAAGTGAGTTGAGCGCTCGCTTGCCAAGCAATGATCGTACTTCGAACAGGGTGGCGTAGAAATGACGAGTTCCCTTTTTTGTCCTTGAAAGAGATTTTGAGAATGCCTTCAGGAATTGGAAGAGAAGAGGGCATCCATCGCTCAATTCTTTGCCATGACATCAAATATACTTCAAATACATTATTATGCTGTTATTCTAAAAGATCTAAAATTGATCAGTATTGTGACATTTTGCCTAATCAATCATTTCCATAGATCAATATCCAACATATGCAGGTTTCTTCTGCATCACCTGTACGATACCCATATCTATGTTGGGCAAGTCAGTGACACTCTTGCCTCACCCTGCACGTATCAACAAGTCACAATGAGTGCCCGTGGAGCCGTTAGTTCATAGTAGGTGCGGCAGAGTGTGTAGAACTGGTACTGGCAGACGCCATGAGTCCTCGCTCCTCCTCATTCTCGTTCGAAGGATAGTTGGTGACTTCGGCAAATTCGTCCGACGAGGGAAAAACAGTGCAGGGGGCAAAGCACAAAGATTGGCACCGAGGAGAGGGAAAAAAGCTTCGAAGCTTCGACGAAGGAGGTGTTTACTATCGGATTTGAGTACAGATCCAGAGCGGCAAAGTCGGCGAGAACAACGGCGACGCCAATCATGACCATGATGATCCAAGTGAGGATGACAGTAACTGGCTGACCAGAGCTTGATCAGTATTGAGCGGGATGGTGTCAATCCCGGAGCTTGGATCTGTGCGTTGTCCGAGAGTTGTTGATCTTTGGAGTGCGGTAGGCAGTCCTTATCACTGATGACATCCTTCTCCATTGATTGAATCTCCGTTTCCCAGTGATTCCAACGACCCGAACGTGAAGTGTCAGGTGGTGGTTCAAGTTTCCGAAGGTGCTCTGAATCATCCTCAATCAAATGAACCGATAGTGTCCAGGCTAGTTTGCGGACAATGGCCCTGGAGATGGAGAGATGACACGAGAGAAGATCCCTCCAATTGTCTATTCATGAATTCATGAGCTACCACCACCAGTGATTCTCGAGTTTCCTTCCTTCGTTGTTTTTTGACTACTCGTACTTTTTTTCTGGGCGTCGAAAGTGCAGCCATTCAACGGAAATTCGGGGAAACTAACCAAGGGGTAAAACGACGAAGAGGGGAAGGGCATGCAAATGTCCCATTCAACACTCGGGTTTTTCGAGGATTCTTCTCGGGCGTGAGAGATGCACTTTGGGGCCTGAACGATGCTTCTTGTGGAGGTTGCGCAAAAAGTGGCGAAGACGAGTCAAGGATTCTAGCAAGTGGTGTGAAAATTGGTGTCATCGGTTCGCATATTAAAATATTTGGAAATTCGACACCTCAAGGCCAATTGGTGGTGGACATTGCCACCTCCAACCTCCAAACACTCACTCTTTTGCCTTAGTCCGTGCCACTCTCCAGTCGACACAAAGATGCACAAGATGTGGAGCTTCTCCACCCTCCAAAGACCCACTCACGAGGAGAAGGAGCGGAAACGAAGATTTCGGGAGGAACAGAAGCGACAAGCCCAATCCAAGCCCGGCTTTCCAGTCTCGGCCACACTCAACCCGGCCAAGGGTAAGGTGGGTCGAGCCAAAACGTTCCGACAAGAGACCTCCAGGACCAATGACCACATCATCGAGGCCCTGCGATTTCGAGCCAAGAGTGCCACGCGAGCCCAACCAGACCATTTCCATCCACAACCAGACTTGAACGATAATTACTACGGAGCGAAACATCATCCGTCCCCACAACGATCCCCATTCACATCTTCAGCAACTTTACCCAATGCTCGTCTGAGATTCTTGGAGCGAAATGCCTACTTAAGCAATGAGGAATTGGTGGCCTCTTCGCTTCCCAACCATCATCAATATCGGAGCAGCAACCATGGCTTGCTCCCATCTTTGCCGCCGTCCTTTGATCCATCCCGAGCATCAAAATGGGAGATTGAGCCCGGACACGTGACCTCGAATACAAGTGGCTACTCGAGTGGGGGTGGGCCCAATGAGCCAGGTAGTGCGTTGACGATGGCCAATGCCAACCTCAATCCTAGTCCGAAACTGAGCCATCATTCCCATCAAATTCCACTCCGACATCCTCGAAATCATGGCGGCGGCATTGTGGGCAGAGGTGATGATCTCTTTGATCTATATGCACAACCAATGAAGAACAACTCATCGACCCAAAGTGCAAGTGGAATCATGAAGAATCCCAGGTAGGGTCATTCAAATTCACTTTTTGCGGCGAGGAACGGCGTTTTATGGAAGTTTGAATAAAATAAAGATCGACGAATAAGATTGACCTTGGGTTGTGGTGGTTGGTGAACGAAAAAAGTCGAATGCTATTTTCAGTCATGATGATCTCGATGGGGAATTGTAAAGAAGGTTTGGGAGCAATTATTGTAAACTTGTTTTCGATCGACCTATCGCAGATAATTGAAAAATCATAAATACCTCCCTTCCGTGTGAGGATGAGAGCTCCACGAAGCAATGAAAACGAGTCGTTATTGTCAGGATGTCAGAGGGCAAAAGTTTTTTCCTGCTTCAATTTTTGAGCCCAAAAACTTGATGCATCCATCCTCATTCCAAGGTTAGCTGATTCACTCAGGGGAAGAAAAGACCAATAAATGCCAGCAGTGTCCTCTAATAATTAGATTTGAAGCCATGTTGCGCCAGAAATAACTCAGAAGGCCACCCATCCCAAGTGAAAAAAAGCTCTGGCAAATATTCGAAATCACGATTTTCATGTAACCCCAATGCAATCTGGTCGAGAGCCCTTCCAACTCGATGAATTGTCGAGTCGTAAAGAGATTTTCTCATGCCAAACACATAACACTCTAAAGCATGAAGATACCCTCAAAACTCGTGACCCAGAGTGCCTGATTTTTATTCGCTAGATGGCCACTCAAATTAAGACGAACTCACACTTCTTGAGTGTTTTATAATTCATGAAATACCTGTCCATTCAAAGGCAAACACTTGGCCAATACCCGAATGCGCGGAGTAGTGGAGCGAGCATGGTTCCTTGCGGCATTCCAATGCTTGCTTTTGCCAATGAAAATTGGTTTCTCAACTGGCAATTAGGCATTCTTTCTTAGAGATCTCGATGCCATCAGATTGGCTTAAGCTTTTCCAGGTATTTCTAGTTTTTTTCCTTCTTTTTAACATGTTTTTCGTTGAAATGGTAGTGTGATCTTTGATTAATGTCTTTATATCTCGGTTAGCTAGATTTGAAAACAGAATCAGGAACTGTTAGTCATTCTCGCCCGTCCAATGCAGCCTAATAATTGGATTTTTCCATTTTGTGACGAAGGCCTTGACGTTTACAGTAGACATGATAATTATTCCGATTGATCCAAGGCCCTACATTTTCTAAGAAAACCACTTGAAATGATGTTTCCATAGTTAATTGGATCCATAATCTAATTTTGAGATTCCATGACACAACACAAAGGCAGATTTGAAGCAAAGTTTGCAAATAACAATGTGCTTTAGAAGTTGCCTCCGGTCACATCCCGCTGCCCGACAAGCATCATGCAATCACATGTGGCAAGGAAACCGACTTGAAACTTGCTTAGGCCCTGGCATGCATGCCTTGTCACATGGCTGTCTCGTGTGACAAATCCGGGCTCATGGATTTCACGATATCTCTGGGAGCCAAGTCCGTAGCTCGGGCCGATTTTACGTTCTCAAGTTGGTGGCAGACGGCCATTGAGTAGTGGTTGGTTGACTCAAAAATTGCTCAAATCTTAGCCTCACTGTACATAGCTGTTATAGCTACAAATAGACAGATTTTCTTGAGCTTTGACCAAGGCCACCCACTAAGAGCTAACACACAGTTTGGGTGTGCCTCCTTTCAAACGGCCAAAGCCCCGATACCTGTAGTCGCCTGGCGTCTGGACGATTTCCGAGATATCTTCATAATAACCAGAGTCCAATCTCATGCGATAATAATAATAGCCCCTCGGGATGGTCATGTGACATCCTGTGTGGGGCTTTGAACACGAGATTTGCGAGCCAATGTATTTCAAAGTAGCTTTTTATGTTTGGTTTGTTATGAAAGTGGCTTCTTCGTATAATGAGCCTGATCGTCCATATTGAGCTCTGTCGAATCATTAGATTTAAATGGGTTATATGCCGGACAAGATCGAATCCATTGATTATCCTGTGTGGCGCAGTTTCGGCCTCTTTTTGCTCCAGCTTGCCCATTGTGTCATGTGAGCATAATCATATGGCAGACCCAAAGTGGGAGTGCCGCATTTTACTACCTTTTTGATAATCATCATTATCGTGTTTCGAGTGCACCACTAAATACCAAGTTAGCCTTAAAGGGATCGAGGCGAAACTAGTACAACTGACGAGGAAACTGAGCTTGAACGTAGGGGATGGTGGACTTTTTTGTTCGGAAATGCTTGACCATTGATTGGTTCGAATTTAAGAAATACGAGGGCAATGTAAGAAAGATTCGACACTGATAGTGCTTTCAGTGTTTTGATATTGGCTGCTCTTTGGAAAGTAATTTGAGTTCGACGATTTTAATTGATTGCATTTATAGAATCTGTTGGTTTTGAAGACTATTAATTAAGCAAGACATTCGACATTAAAATTATTAATTGAGTGGCTGTTTCTTGCCAATGACCAAATACATATCTAACTACCCATTGTTTCAAAGTAATGGGTTTTCTTTGAGTGATGAGGCAAAAAACAACCTGCTTTAGTTTGTCTCATCTTAAAGCAAGTATACCTGTAACAGGAGTATTTGGCATGAAGATTAGCAAGACTAAGTCGATCTATGTGTAGCAGCAATGGTAATATTCTCGCACAATAACACTGAGTAAATGAAATATTAATATTTCCCTGTTCTATTTTAAGACCTCAAGGAACGATGGAAATGCTTTATTTAACGCCATGGAAATCTGGATGGACTTCGTCTCAGATGACCATGATAAATCATGTACATGTGTAGCTGGAAGGATTAGTCTTGGCACCCGAAGCTCACCCCATGGACTCTGGAGTAGTACAGTTGTACAGTGGTAAGGTGAAGATGTGCCTTTTAACAAAGACCCGGGAGCGACAGTTTTGAATGAACGAATGCCACTGAAAATTCAAAAGTGCCGCTCAAAGATTCAATCCCCTTTTCATGTCAGGAAATGGATGTTTTTTTTGAGAAGAATGTGAATCCAATGAGAGTTGTCTACGCTGTCTGTCGAGAGTTCTGTTGAATAAAGCAGAGAAGCGCTAATCGGTTTATCAGATGGTCTTGCACAAAAGGAAATGATGGGATCGAAAGAATGGGTTTGCACCAATTTGAATGAGAGTATGGTTTGTCAAAGATTCTGACAGGGACCAAAGTATGTGGTTTTCCTTTTTAGATAACCTGCCCATATGGTTTGTTAAGAATCAAAAAATTGTAAAAAAAAATATAATAAAAGAAATTGTTCCGGAGTTGTGAAGATGCTTCAGTTTAAAAAGAATCTTAACATGATATTTGTTTGTTTTCTGTGTTACTTGATGGCTTGAAAATCAAGTTATACGGAAAGTAATATGTAACGCTTCAGGGCTTATCGGTTCAATATGAAAATTCCGAGAAGAAAAGAGCCTTGAAAGGCAAGTGATGTTGTTAGCGTTAAAGTGATCTTGATGAAAGAAAATTAATCGACAACAATCATGTTACCCTTTCCATCCAAACTTGCCGATTGAAAGACTCTCACGTCTCCAACTCAAAACCCGATTCTTTCCAACTTATACAACCTTGTATGTATTATCAGAAATAATGTGGCTGCCCGCGATTTCGTTCAAGCTTTCGATCTCATCACAAAAGTACCCTTGATTGTGTTCAGAATGTTAATGACCGGCGAACTTGGTGCGTTCATCATGAATTATTAGGTCTCTTCCAACATTTGACGACGCATAAAATTTGCTGGTAAATGGATTAGCTTTAAGATGGCCCACCCCCCGATTGACTGAAGGTGAAGGACTTATTTTAATGAAAATTAGTCCCATCTTTAAAACTGAGCATGTGGCAGCAGGAAAGATAAAATAAAACCACCTGAAGTTGACAATTGGCGTCCTTCAAGGTGCTATCCTTGGCCCTGACTTGTACTACTACCTAAAGTACAAGTGCACCAAACACCAGGCTAACCTCACGAGTTCGTACCCTGCAAAGCGTAAATTATGAATCTCCAAATTGGGCTGTTTTAGTTGTCTTGCGGTTCTCATTCAGTCTTCCAAGAATTTGGCATTGATTCCCAAGTCTTGGCCGTAGATGAACTTTTGATTTTACTGTTTTCGCCCCGGATTGGAAGAAAGTGGGAAAAATCTTGACACCTGTCAAGAGTTTCGGTTGGTTCAAAAGTTTCCAAGTAAGGGGATCCGATAGAATGGATTGGTCGACGCTGAGAAATTGTAAGTTTCGACAAAATTTGGTGCTGAGGAAACCCGAGACGAATTCGATTTTGGTCGCGCATGGCAATGGTAGGCATTATTAAGGATAATAGAGACAAGAGAGCTCGAAGACAAAAATCGTGAAGTGTGAGGAGGAATATGCCAATTTTCTTTAGAAACAGATGGTCATGGACCTATCCCTGGAGCTTCTGAAACCATCATCAGCTATGAATAACACGTGCTTCCTTCGTCTAACAATAGTGATCTAAGGGTCATTTTCTCGGCAATCTTTGCACAGAGTAACATCGGGGACAGATCTAAGGCACAGCTTGCTCTCAAACCTTCTTTCCACTGCCAATTTTTTTAGTAAATTTAACAAGCGAAAGCATTTTTACATATTAATGTCAAAAGTTCAATTTGGAAAGACACGTGTTACCTTTTTTGAGTAAAAATTTGACAATCTTTATTAAACGTGTTTAGCTTCGGGTATGGCTATCGAGCAGAGTCGAAACTTGGCGCAATTCCTGACGATGTGCTTCTTTTAAAGAAAAAAAGTAGGATATTAATCATGATCTTGCTCTCGGACCTTAAGATAACCAAGAGCATTATATGAGCAGATTGTTTTTGTTTTGGTAACCTCCTAAAATTCCTGAGATCAGTCTAGAGCTGTGCATCGTATTCCGCAGGGTCTCCCTATTCAATCCGAACTGAAATTACATAAGCTGAATCCGATCCGAACATTTTCACTCAACCCGATTCGAATCAGAAAATGTTCTCTCAACCTGATCCAAATCCAAAATTTTGTACTGCTCATTCAAAATAAATATCAAAATTGTCTTTGATTATTCAGCCTAGCCAAAAATAGGTCTTAGCCTTTGCAACAATAGTGATATATTTGACCAATACTTTTAGATTACGCTAGTTTCTAATTTTGCTTGTTTCTTTTGAGTATCCCACATTGTGAATATTTCTTTGTTACTTTTTGGGTCGAAACAAAATTATCCAGGAACCCCTAAAGATCCCTGGTTTATTGCATCTGCATTAGGAGTCGTATTAATGGGTGTAAAGTTTGGATTGAGTTCGGGATCCGGCTTTTCAGCCCCACAACAATCTAAATCCAAAAAAAGTCGGTCAATCCAAATCCAAAAAAAGTCGGCCAATCCGATCCGCATCCCATCTAGTTCAGTCTAAGTTATTATCAATCGTTTCTTTGGTCGAGACCTTGTTGATCCATGGCAAAACTGAGAACATTTTAATGGTGGACGATCGATGTTTCTACCATCTTGGTATAAAGACAAATCTGAAATGCCGTTTATGTTGCATGGAGGCTGATGATAACAAATGTCTGCAGTCTCGAGCATACTTGTTGAAGACAACACTTTCGTGATCTGAAGGCGCTATTGTCGACATTAATCAGCTTAGCTAAGGATGTCGGAATACATGGATTCAAAGGCTCATGGCGAAAGCATTATTTCCGATTCTAGCTAAGCAGATTTGTGTATGGCGATTTGGAGCCTTTGTTTGAATTTTCTAAACTGTGGAAGGTTTATTTTGCAGAGCTGAGGGCAATTCAATCGCGGTTTTAAATCTTATGCTTAACATTTCACCTCTAGAGGGCCTAAATGAGGGCAAATATTGACAAAAAGAGCATAACATAGACGAATTATAGCCTTTTATTTTAATAGTACTGGGGATTACATTCCTTGTAGCGGTTAGAAAAGCCAATGAAAAAAACAAAAAAAAAAAACATTTTGATTTTGTTTCCTCATTGATACTTTGATCATGAGGCTATATCTATCATTTAATTTCGAGTAAACTGGAGCCTGGCTATGAGGTAATAGAATTTGGGGATCTCATAATTATCCTGTACAGGGACTCTAAAGCTTTAGTGTCCTTGCCCTGTATGGTCCCAACATGTGGTAAAAATTGATACAAATCCCGAAAAAAATGTCGGTGCTAGGGAGCTTTAGTAGGCATGAATAGTATGGATAAAGGTAAAAGAGCCATTTCCAATTGACACAGATATATCAATTGGTTGTTGAATGTATGATTGTCAGATGATCCTTTAATAGATACATGTAGCGCATTCTATCTCGTTAGAGGTCTCTAGCTCTTCAATAATCTCTATGGTGATCTATTTAGAACGAGATTTATGTCAGTTTTTTAGTTTGATAGTTACTAGTCGACATTACTCTCTTTCACTTATTTAACCCGTAATTGTATTTACTCCTATTTTCATAAATGTTTACGCCATGATGACACCATTACATGACCAAAAGTGGCAATAACATATTCTATTCAATTAGGACTGCCAATTGATCCAAAGGACTGGTGCAGAAATAAGAACCAAATATCCGAAATGAGTTATGAAGCAACCTTGCATTCCAATGCAGAGTTACGTTTGGAATTCAAATCAGTAATTTTTGTTTCATTTGTGATGTTGCTGATGTAGCTTGTTTAGCTTAGCACGCACGTCTTTGGTTCTACGATAGCACGGAAATTTGATGGCTAGCTCTCCTACCAATTAAATGTTATAAGAGAGACATGACTTTGATTGTAGCGATGTAAGTTTTTATTTTTTATTTTACTTTGGAAACAGGCTCCATGTTCCTTTATGCAAAGTGGACCGGTTATGATGAAAAATCCGAGTAAAATCCAATTAAAATTCAAGTCTACCGCGAAAAAGGCAAGAGCGTCCCTCATAATTTTCAAAGATATTACGATCACCAATCTAGTTTTACATTGTTAGGTGATTTTTCAGTAAATTAATATTGCACAATCTAGTACATCTTTAGTGTCTAATGTATCTTAAGGTTCGGCTGTGCCTTCAATAACTCAATGAAAGAGCCCTTGATGAAAAGCTAGTTATGAATAGGGACATTTGCATAATCTCAAAATAACTCAAAATGCTAAATCATGCAACTTAAAACACATTCAAAGTGATTTTTTGAGAATGTGTTTAATAATCATCACCGGTACACTTAGTTCCGTATTCACTTGAATTCTGAAGACAATACATACAACATGCAATCTTATGGGTTTGGGGTTTTCTTGAAGACGTTGTTGAAATTGATTAAAAGCCATTTCTTTGACGTTTCAATGTTTTTTTGTGAAATTTGTAACCATTGCTGAACTAAGTGTACTTTAAATGGTTCTTAAATATATTTCGAAAATAATTTTGGAGGAGTTTGAGTAAGGTAATGCAACATTTTGAACTATTTGAGCTAATGTAATAAAATTCTTTGGGAATTCAAGCTTAGATATAATTGAGGCATTTTAGAACTAAAACGATCAGAATTGGACCATTAAATCCCGTGTAGATATTACATAAGTACGTACTAATTGTGCTCCCGATGTTCATGAATTAAGTTCTGTAAGTTGTGATTTTATGATGATGCTTTTAGGTATGTAAGTTTTTCAGGTGGGCTAGAATTCCATGAACAATAAAACCACAGTCATTTTTTTTCTTATTTCACTAGCTAGAAAAATGCCAAAAGCTTTGCCACACTTGCCAAGGCTTCTTGAGTACCTTCAACCTTGAGATTCTTCAAGTTACAAAACTGAAATTTTGAAATTAAGCCGTTCTTACTATGTTCCGTAGTTTTATTCAAGATATACGGAGATCATGATATTCTGGCCGCGGACGGCGCTTCGTTTTATGTTTCTGTCCTGCCATCTACAGTACAAGTGACGCTAAAAAAAAGAGTTGAAAACGTTAGTTTCGAATCCATAGAGTCAAGCGAGGTAAAAACATTCACGGATACAAGGAAGTTTAACAAAAACAACACTCTTAATCTCTAACCTTTTTGTCCTTGGTATCCAACTCCCATGTGAACTCTCATTTCAAAATCGGCATATAAATCCAAGAAAAAATCACTACTTTGAATTCATCAATGGTGAGTTTCTAATCAATAGAAGCATAAATTACCTTGACCAACCACCTCTTGATCAAATTGATTAAAAACTAGTACCATTTTGCCACACATGGGCCAAGTGTTTCTTTTTTAGCACGCCATTTTTCCCCTTGTTTTACCAACTATCCTCCAGGGAAGTTGAAATTTCCAAAAGTGACTTGAAACACAATAGGGCATAAAAGTTGGATGGCCTCCGACCTTTAATTTATTCGGCCTATAAATTGCTACTTCATTCGGCTGATAGTCCAAATTTGACCTAAATGAGAACTTTGAGTGTGATGGGGGGACTTGGAATGATAACATCTACATATAAAAAAAAAAAAGAAAATACTATATGCAAGTTCATTTATCCATTCGGCAAAAATATGACATACGGATCATATCTGACGGAAGATGTACTCTACAGTTCTCTCAACCTCATCCATAGCAACTTGCTCATGTAAATTCTTCATGTTTCTTTCTTCAGGTAAGCCAAATTTAATAATACCGCTCAAACACGAGAAACCGCAGTAATCGAATATGGACTTGGACGAATGGCCAGACCAAGCTCTATCTCGTCGGAAATAGGCGTGGCGGGGGTCAATTTGAATCGAAGAACGATTTGAGCGACAAAGAGGAAGATCTCAGCCTTGGCCAGAACATCCCCAACGCATTTCCGTTTGCCCAGTCCGAAAATCACAACGTGATCATTACGCACGAATTGACCTTGGGCGTCCAAGAATCGCTTCGGGTCAAATTTGTGTGGATCTGTGAAGTGTTTAGGGTCACGGTTAATTGTGCTGAGACATGGGACAATTTGGGTCCGCTTTGGGATGTGAATGCCCCGAAACGTGACTGCCGATGAATTGAATCTTGGCACTGAAGTTAGGCCCATTGGGCTGTGTCGATTGACCTCGAGTAAGAAGGCCTGAGTGAAGGGTAAGTTGTCATGGCGGTCTAAAGTGGGAGGATGAGCTCCGAACACCTTATCGAGCTCCTCATACATTCTTTCTTGCATATCTTGGTGCCCAATCAGATACCAAATGACCCACTCAAGAACGGTGCTGGTCGTTTCAGTTCCTGGAAGAGTGTCAGTTGATTGTAAAGGATGATCTTTCATGATCCTCAGTTAGTTACCCGCCACAAAGAGGTCCACCGCATGTCCACTAAGGTGAAAATCGCCATCAGTCCCATGAAACGAAGACTCAGGATTAGATGCAGCTGCTTGAATTTCGGCCTTGAATTTGGCCACGTAAAGGCCGTTGGGGTCTGGATCAATCTTCTTGAACTCGTTATCTAAAAACTGCCGGATTATGTACAAGTCCTTGAAGCAAGTGGGCAGGTTTAACTTGTCCAAAATGTTGGTGAATCTGTGGAAATACTGTTGGAGGATTGCCGTTATGTTGGAAGGGGATAAGGATTCGAAATGTCGATTCATCCGATCTGTCAAATACAACATGAATGGGTCGTCTTGACTGGAAATGAATTATGGCGAATTGGTCGAGCTGTATGTAGAGTGTTGAAGAGTTAGTTTTCTGGACCAACCTTGATGTGATCCCGGTAATCATCCGCCAGACAATGTTATTGATTGCAACTGGAAAGAACTTCTTGATTTGGACTGTTCCATTTTTTGCCACAGAAGCCATTCTTTCGGCGGCTATTTCTGCTTCTTGGTTGATGATGTCCTCCAAAGTGCTTTTTTTACCCATTCCAGCCATATTCAGATTTTGATGCATAAATTTCCGTTGTTCCGTCCATGTTTGCCCATTGCTAGCAGATACTCCAAACACCTCGCCTGAGGAAGGGAGAAGTCAATTTCATTTGATGGAAAACCCTGATAAAACCACTAGATGAACTAAATTGCTTGTCTGAAAGTTTGATGATCTGAGCCTTATGTACCTCTTGAGTCTGTGCCGAAGACAGTTTGAACTGCGGGCAAAATCCCGAAGAACCGTCCGTTGAAGACATCCATTCGGCAAATTTCTTGAAACTCTTCAAAACCAGCCACGACCAGGCTGGGATAGGGTCCAATGTCGAAGCGAAACAAATTTCCATATGTGGCTTTGAGGTCTTCCATGGTCTTGTGGGGGTTTGGACTAAGTTTCCAGGCGTGCCCAATGATGGGGAAGCTCAAGAACACAGATGGGCCCTTCATGTCCCAATAGTCCCAGAAATATTTTTTAGCATAATGAACCACGCAAAGACCGAACAAGGCACCAAAGCTCAACCAAATCACCGACATCACTAGTAATGGCACGACTATTCTCCACTTGCGTTTTCACGAACGTATGAAGTGTGTGTGAGTGGCTCGAGGTAAACATAAGATTTGCTCTTAGTTCATAGTACGGTTTCCAAGTACGCTATCCAGTAACATGCATTCTCCTCTCTAAGTACAAATTTATGGCCTGTAGGAAATGTCATTTTCAGCATGAAAAAGCCAGAAATACGTAAAACGATCTGGATCAGGCAAGTTTTATGATCGACATTTTATCGCGAAATCAGTTCAACTTTGAATGGAAATGAAGAAAACACAAGACCCGGATTAGAGGCCGATGAGTAATCTTCTCCGGGAACCGGAACCATTTTGAAAGTGTGAATGAAGTATGTAAGGAACAAGAAGATCTCGGCCTTGGCTAAGACCTCTCCAACGCATTTCCTTTTCCCACGCCCAAAGAAGATAACGCGATCGTTGTTGACAAATTTTCCGTTCTTATCTAAGAAACGTTCTGGTCTGAATTCATCCGGATCTTCGAAAGCTTTGGGATCTCTGTTCATGGACTTGAAATACGGAAAGATTTGGGTGTGTTTGGGAATTGGTATTCCATTCAAAGTCACATCACTCATGGTCATTCTCGGGATGGATAAGATGCCCATTGGATTGTGACGATAACTTTCCAGAATGAAGGCTTGGGTATAATGAAGTTGGTCCTTTTTGCTCAAGGTAGGCAGACCGGAGCCAAATACTGTCTCGATTTCTCGCGCCAATTTTTCTTGTATTTTGGGGTAGTTTATGAGGTATTTAAAAGTCCATTCCAGGAAAGTAGTCGTAGTTTCCGTCCCTACAAAGTAAGTTAGGAACATAACTTTCTTTATTAAGAAAATTGTCTCATTTTTTGTTAATCGTACCTGCAATAAAAAAATCCAGGGCTTGTCCTACCAAATGATTCTCGCCGTCTTTTCCGTAGAAAGAAGATTCGGGGGAGGCCTTGGCTATCTCATAGCGATATTGCTCGACAAAGTTTCCATCCTCGACTGCCTTGAAGTCTTTGATCTGTTTCCGCACGTTGTTCAACAGATCAATGAAATCTTGGTATCCCTTGACAAATCCGAATTGAACGGCCACCTTGGTTACGCGGTGAAAGTATTGCATTAAAGTTGAAATCATGCTGCTCGGGGACATGAACTTGAAATGTCTGTCCATTTGCTTGGTCATCTCATTCATAAAGGGGTCGTCTTGCCTTCAATCATCACCATAGTGTTCCATGACTATTGCTTATTCATGAACATTATTTACTTTAGGTTGTTCCCACTTACTTTGTTGTTCGTCCTGTTATCATCCTCCAAATGACATTGTTGACGGCCACAGGAAGCATTCCCTTCACTTCCACCGGCCCTAATTTGGCCTTTTCGGCAAAGCGATCACACAAGGTTCTGGCCTCTTCACCGATCATCTCCTCCATGGCATCCAATTTGCCCATGCCAACCTTGTTGAGGGAGACGTGTGCCAATTTGCGTTGTTCCACCCAAACTGAGCCATTAGATGAACCTACACCATGAACTTGGCCTAACCGGGCATTACAAGAGAAAGATGTCAATATTGGACAATGTAACGGCCGTGTATTCCGTAGATCTCCTCTCACCTTTAGAATCTGTTCCACTCTGATCTCTGATAAACGGCATTCTACCCCAAGATCGGCCGTTGAATTCGTTCATTTTGCAAGCATCCACGAGTTCTTCGTAACCCGAGATGATCACTGTGGGCATGTCACCCAAATCAAACCGGAACACGGGTCCATATTTGTTGGCTAAGTCTTCCAACCCTGCTGGAATATCTTCACCCAACATCCAAGCATGTCCAACGATTGGAAAACTGGTCCATGGAGAAGGTCCTCTCAAATGACGAAGGTCCCAAACATTCTTCTTCCAATATTTGACCAGACATATGACGAAAAACGTAGCAAAAGCTACCAAAACTGCCGACATTTTTACCTTCTTTGCCTGGGAAGTACTTCAGTTTAATGAATGATGACAAATTTACCTGAACTTCGAGTTTTCACTGCTCAGCCAAAGTTCATTTCGAGGTCAGCCTATACGAAATATTACAGGGATAGGCGTTTGCCTTTGCGCAGATCTCATGGATCATAAAATGAGTTCCAATCGAACAACTACCCTCTTATTTCACCGGAACTCTCTACAAACACCTACGATCAATGTCGTTTAGATAGATTAAGGTGGAAACGCACTTGGTAATTTAAATAGACCGAAAAGTAGACGTAATTTTTTGGCAAGACGCGCTCTTCTGTAGAAAATCATGGAAAATCTTGAGAGTGTGATCATATCCTGGCGAGCTTTTAACTTTGATTACGTGCTATACACTTGCAAACATCTTGGTTAACACCTTTTGAAACTTCAAGAAATTGAAATGGTCCCAAACCGCGCATTGTAAGATTGACTTCGTTCACCCTTAATAACGCCCAACCCTGTAGATTACATTTTCCAAGTACATTTGACAAAAAGCAGGCCCACTTTTCGGAATGTGGCGCGGGTATTCTCAAAACCTATCAGTTTCCACAACTTGTCAGCAAGATCAATTTCAAGTAGAGGAACTTTCGGTCTCAAAGTCTCAACCAAAAGCCATTAAAACAATACATCGTTCTTGCCCTTGAAACTTTTATTTGGAGCTTAGGTGCTTTCCCAATAACGACGGATTGTTGCATCAAAAAAGAATGTTTTGTCATACAATAATTCAATTCTCACAAGTGAATTAAGTCTGAAAAAAATATCTGCATTATTGTTAGATTTTTAGGTCAACGCCACCATCATTCACTTTTCTTTTAAAAAAGGTCAATTTGATGTTTTCTACCGCAGATGTAATCGACCTAACAATGCCTTTGATGTTTTGAATTTATTCGAATTTATTCTACCCTCTAGGATAAAGTGTCATGCGTCCTGTGCGTTAAGAATATTGGCTTTGTACAAGTATTATGATGAAACGAAAAAGCTTTTAGCGGAAAAATTATTGCCTATAGTAACATTTGTCAAGTTTGATCACCACATCATGCTGATCTTTTTAACAAGAGAGGAAGCTCAGTAAATTTGAAGAGGTGCAAAGTTTGTCTTATTTTATTTCAAGTTAACTTCTATCACCCTAGTTTGAAGCCAGGAAACCTGGGGAAAAGTTTTGCATTATTCGAGCTGCCACTTAGACCGCTCGGCTATAAAAACTCAAAAAAACACTTTGTCTGGAAAAAGTGTGTTTCTTTTGTTTTTTTCGTTCTTTCTATTATCTTAATTATCATTGCAAGCATGGACTAACCCTGTAAAACACATGTCTTGAAATTGGGATTGAGACATCATAAAAACGTTGTTCTTACACGATGAAAGCAAATTTTATCTCCTTGTATCAAAGCTTATCAAGAAATCGTTTTTTTAATCTTATGAAGCAAATACAAATCATGCCAAGAACATAGCGAACTATAATATCGAAATTAGGTGGAAGTCAAGGGAGCAGAACATTATCAATACCTTTAATCATTTGCGAAACGTGAGTTGGACCTAAAGCTCGATTGATTGATTTAATTTGTGACACTCATCCCGAGTAAAGAGAGTGGTAAAGTTCAGTCGTACCACGATCCAATTTTCAGTCGTCTCGCATATTCCAACCGGAGAATTTGCAAGTAATCAACTTTCCTCACACTCACAAATCACAACACATGTCCACAAACAGACTTTCAACAAATTAGCGCATGCCAATGGCCGGAAAGTCTAGCAGAAAGAAACGGCGATTCTTTCAAATCATTCTCATCATTGTCATGATCTGAAAGAAAATGCCAGAGACCCAGCTGATCATGACTAAAAGTATAAACCATGGAATGTTCTGAGCTGTACTGTACCTCCAATCCTTAGAGCGCAATTGTCACGGTGTCCTGCAAGGCACCATGCTCGAGTCTTTTCTCCACCTCGGAACATCGGGACTACTGATGTTCTACCATACTGCTTCTTGTACAGCTTCGACCATTTTATCGGTCGTCCTCTTACTTGTGCACACTCGTTTCTCAAGTGCTCCGAAGCATGTGAGAGTGTGTGTGTATGTGCCGACATCCAAAGTTTGCTTGATGTCGAGTGTGAGTGTGTGTGGAATGAGAATGGTGGCAATGAATCCAGCCCTTGGTAGGACAGGGACTCCCGGCCTTCTTTCTCCGGCTTTGAAAGACTATATCCACATATTAAACCTAACCAGAACAGATATTCCCGTCGACATGAAGGGACCAGAAAACTAATTTCTAACCCGATTTGAACCATCGAGCTTTCTTGGCAGTTCGATGACAATATTTTAAAGCATTTTGACTCACATGAATTGATTGAGCCTTTGGTATTATTAAACGTCTTCTTGATGGCCCTTGAAGTGTCGAGAATACCATTCCTGTGCAAGAAAGAGAAGCTTTGGTGACAGCCGACCCACCGACCAACCAACCAACGAACCAGCCAACCAGCCAACCAACGAACCAACCGAGGCTCCAACTCCGTTCAAAGCGAAGAAGGCTCCGAAGCAATAGAATAAGACTTCGAGAAGAGTGCACGTCGAATGATGATGGTGATGATGATGGTTGCTTGGTTCAGTTTTTTTTTTGCTCAGCGCTCCCTCTGGCTAACCATCGTGAGTACAATCTTCTAGTAGAGCAAACTTACTCACAGTGGTTGTTGAGGTGAACTTGGATGGAAGACCACGAAGAGACGAGTGTTTCCTTTCGTAGAGAGGACTGATTTTTCCTCCTTGAATGAGACCTTTTTGGCGCTCGAAGGCCGTCTAGATTATTATCGTTGTTATTGAATCAACAATTTTCGAGTCGATTAAGAAGTGAACTGAAAGTGTGCAGCCTTCACGAATCGAGGCTGATCCAAAGAGTGTCAAGTGCGTTTTGTCGTGAGCCCTTTTGACGGGGGGCTAGTGCCTCTAATTAACTCTTGTCAACGGTTCACTCCAACAACAACAAAAAGGTTGTTCGAAGTTTGAAGGTAAGCCTGGGTGATCATTGTCAAGTTTGTAAATATCAAGTGTTGATAAGGGCTGCGTATATTAACGTGGACTTTAAGCTCTCGTCTCGCTGGTGACTTCAATGCCAGCTCGTGTGGTCCTTCGACTGACCATCGGGATCCGGCAAATGTCCCTGAGGTCTCCCGAATGGTATTCAAAATTCATGATGGGTGGCTGTAATTACTTTTTTTTCTCTATGGGACTCGGGGTTGGTTGGCCTTGCTTGCTTGACTGGACGTTGTGGTACAAAGGCCCAGAAACTTGTCAATGACAATGCAGATATTTGAGTAATGAAATGGGTCTTTCTTGTCTCTATTCGCTTAATTTGCTTGTTCATCATTCTTGAATAGTCTCACTAATGGAGGGCCCTGCCCGTCCACTGTGAAGACCATATACGGAATGGAGGAAAAATATCCATCAAACCCAAGAGCTTAACGCTGAGAAAGTGATCAAATCTCTGACACGGTTTCCGGCCTCGAATCAATAATATCAATTGCTAACCCCACTCATTCATTCATCGTGTATCTCCTCAAGATAATATATTGTGTTTATGTGTGTGATGGTGTGTGCACATCTTGTGCCTATTGTGTAGGAGAATAGATTGAGGAAGGAAAACCAGAAGTGAGACTTCATTTACAGACCTCCAATGCATGTTATTACTTTGATCTTTAGGGCAAAACCAGAATTCGATTTCAGCTCGAGCACGACTTGAAAAATTGCTGGAGAATGCGAGCGTTGAACTGGAAGAAAAAAGTGCCAAGACGGAGAAAGAAGTGAAAAGTTTATTGTCAATCATATTGCTCTTCTAGATCGATGATCAAATCTTGACCGCACAGCTTTCTATCATGACCAAAATGTTTCCTAACCCTAATATACGAATGGCAAAAGAGTCAGCTAGCACACGTGTTTTTTCCGTCAGTGGTGCTCAGAAAAGTTCGCCTTGAAACGTAAATATATCCTCAAAACCTGAAGCCATTTCTGCTTCCTGCCTCGTAGCAACCGGCAGGCTTGACATGGGGCTCAACCTCAAGAAATGACTTTGGCCCGAAACCCTCGCAACCAAAACGAGAGTTGGAGAAGGAGGAGAAGAATGAGACGAAGAAGACGAAGGGATCCAATGCATGCACTGTAGTACATGCTACAGCTGCCCCAAAGGCAAAACGAGCTCAAAGAGTGGTTGTGGAAGTTGTGGAAGTATTGCTAGATAGATGTAATCCTGGCATGTCTGTCTGCCAGATAGATCGAGCCTTACTGAGACAATCAGCCAATCTGTTGTGGATATGCGGAATAACTCGAGCAAACTCTTATCTTTGTGTCCCTTTTTGGGTACTCGAAATGTGACAGACGCCAATTGACCCAAGCTGTGGATTTTGTTAGTCTTCGAGTTTTATCTCCTGCTCAATTCGGACCTGCAGGTTGTGGCCGATTCATTTCATTTGTATAGAGACCTAACGAATAATGATAAGGATCCTTCCCATCCGAGGAGAACCAGTTTGTTGTCCCTTGGTAATGGCCGTGGTCTCAATAAGGCCCTGTGGAGTTGTTACCCGGGTTTCAGTTCAAGGTCGAAGGGGGTTTTGTGCGTCGTCTTCGCACATCACGAGAGCTACACTTCAAATAGATCAACACCCTGTTACAAACGGCACACGATGCTCATAAAGTTGCCACTCGAAAAACTCCCAGTTATCGTCGTGCTCGAACAACCAACAAACGAGGACAATCATTTAGCAAATTACTACACGTTTCCAACAAGCATTGAAAAAATAGGCCTGTCCTCTCTTCGTTCGTTCATACATACAGGAAACGAACTTCCGACATGCTAAATCCAAATCTAGAGCTAGCCAGCTCGTTCTGGCTTCCAATTTGCCCCTTAACTAATGTCGAAGGCATGACTCTTGGTTTGCCATGGTGATTAGTATTCAGTTCAATTCCTTGTTTCTTCAAGACCCTCGCGAGTTCTTTGGCACAGAATTGGCAATCCAACTGTCCTGCTTCGGTTTGGTTTTCTCTTCTCACCATACGGGTTCATTCTCTCACGAGAACGAGAAAGTCCGAAAGATTGTTATGACGGACTTTACACTACTGTATTACAGCTTAAAGTGCCCGGGTGAAATCTCGCGAATATTTTTCAATACAACGGACTGATCTCCTCTATAGCACTTGTTCGTACAATCCGCAGTCTTGGCGTGTCTCCAAGAACATGAGTTTTCGCTTGATTTCTCGTGTTATTGGCGTACTCGGATGTTGCGTGTTTTCGACATACGCACGTGCAGTACACTGTGAGTAATCCCTCTGAATTCATCTATGTTTCGAAATTTCCTTAATCTCTCTTTCTTTTGAATGATGCTTGAGGTTGATGCTCTTCGAAGCCAGCTACTTTGGAGTACCTCTCACTATATCCTTGTCAAAAAAGAATTCGTTACGTACGGTTTGGCGGGACTACTTGCCGGCTGGAAGCTCTGGCGGATATGAATAATGGATATCTTTCGCACCTCTACTCATATTAGTTCCTACCCTCGACGGTTTTTTTAAGAAGTCCTCCTCATTGGCATGAATTTGTCTCTACAGCTCGCCATTGTTCACTTGAATGGATGACGTTCTGCTTGGGATTGTCTTGAGTGCTGTGGTGGTGCTCCATCTTAAAGTCTTAAACGTGAATGCCTCCTAGGATTGAACAGGGTTGAACATGAAACGACTCTCCTTATTTGGTTGCCAATCTCGGGTTTGGTGGTCTAATAATTCATAAATGAGCTACATCCTCGTCCAAAATCCGGTCCATTTCGTGAGTTCATTGTGCAGCCTGTGCAGACGAGGTCCAGCACAACTCCAACCAGATTTTGATCGCATGTTCGTTCAAGAGGTGACCTCCGGTTTAACTTGTTTTCTTCATGGGGACTTGATGAGGATGGTTCTCTTTGTATTCACCAAGGCAGGATTTGTCTTCAACCAACAAATATTGCACTCTCCTTCCACAAGTGCACAAGTACAGTCCGGAGTACAAAATCATCTACGCTGGCGGTGGCCTCCTCGTCTTCTTCCTTTGGCTTCATTCACGTGGTGGAAATGAAGATAAGACTCCTTGGAGTGAGTTGACTTGAATTGATCAAAGGATTAGATATGACTTTTATGAAGAGCTCTTGATTATGAAGCTCCTGTGTGTGTGTGTGTGCCTCCGTCCGTACCTGTGACCTAGTTGAACATTACAAAACATTGTCAGGGCTCATCATTGACGGGGAATACTGTACATTCCAGGAAACTATGACACATATCCTTCTTGAAATTTGTCTATCCGCCGTTCTTCTCAAGGAGATTGGAAAATCAGGAAAATTGGAACTCAATTCTTGAATGAAGAAACCGACTTTGGCAAGCGATTTGAACGCACTCTGAGATTTGGCAAATCACTCAAAGAGCATAAAAAGTCAGAAATGCTATTAACCTTTCTAAAGTATCCTGTTATTGGCTTTGTCCGTCTTTGTTCTTTCAAAGAGTGGCTGCTTGCTTTGGAAGCGGGATTAAAGTACTGAATAGTAGTGGTGGTTACGACGGGTATGAGTGCTCTGATGGCAAGAGCTTCGATTAAACTTTAACAATTGTCTCTGATTTCCTCATCGGCCAACAAAAAAGGGCCTGAATTTAACCGCAGGATTTACCGTGGCCAAGGAATCAGCGGATAAGGATAATTTATGTCCTTACCGAGATCTTTGCTTCAGGATGGCCGTGCTCCCCCTGCCAAGGAGCTGAAGAACACTCCGTCATTCTCAACTTGGGCTCCTGAAGTCGACAATGACGAGATAAAATTAATGGAGGGAAAATATCCTCCAAATTTCCCAGAAACCAGTACCCATACTGTCTGAAGGACCCGGGTCGAGGACACTATTCGACATTTCCGGCCACGAAAGGAAAGAAATGCCTATCATATGTAATCTTGATTAGGTTGCTCGTTTGATTCTTGGATTCAATTCACAGGATGCTGGTCCTAATTTATGAATCCGACAAACATTCCTCGAAGTTTGTTCAAAATGAATAATCGAGAGAAATAAAACTGTTGATGACTTGACCTGGCAGGGGGTAGAATGGGCAGCAAACTCACTAGATCACCCATGGGTCAGATCTTCCCTAAAGTTGAGCGGCAGTCCATCCAATTTCTTGAATGAAACCTTACCAGAAATCCACTTGACTTGTCCAAACCCCCGAAGATCGAGCTCAAGACAAGCTGGTCGACTGTGGCGAGGGTGCAAAAGGCAAGAGGCAAGAGGCAAGATGTATGAGAAGCGAGTAGGAGGTGCTATTGACATTCGGAGCGACCGAATGAGGGAGGCACCTCGAAATGCAATCCCCTTTGGCTATCACTGACCGGTTCTTTGAGCTCGACAAAACCCCTTTGGTCTGGGTGATTTCTATCTTCGATTGACCCAACCTATCCTTCTTCGGAGAAGAGAGACGGCTTGAAAGACTCGGGGCCCGGAAAACTTTTATCTGCAAGAACAATCGAGAGTTTCAGGAAACCAAGACACCCAAAAGTTGAAGGATGTGTGAAATGCAATGTGTCAAGGATAAGGAGGATCATGTCCTCTCTACTTCATGAGTTCAAGGGAGACATACTGATTTTCTTTCTTTCCTTGAGCGTGACTTGATCTCAATCTGGGCACGCCATGTTCGGGATTGCTTACCTGAATTTGGCTTGTTTACAAAGATGCAAACATCCTTGGGAATGAACAATCAATCGGCTGACGTTTACTCTTTGTTAGAGTAATGCCTGGATATGAAAGGTTAAACTAATCTGAGACATTTAAATATCTTTCTTTTGGTGGAGTATGAAAAAATTACATTTTGCGCTAAGGGCAAATTAAAGTGGAAATAAGTTTGGAATGAGACATCAGACCAATATATCATTGACCAGGAAGATGCTGATTGTGAATGCATCGTTCTCTTGAGTGGATTAATGTGTACCATGAGAAGGGTATGGTATTGCCAGAGACTGCGCACGTAATGGGATTGCAGGGGAATAACATTTCCGGCGATTATCCATTCTCAAGACGAGGATTGCCAATGTACGTATATTGGATCCCAAGATGAGAATCCTTTGCATTGGAGAGTGACCACTGTGCACTTTGAAGGATTGTGTTATGCAACATGTATTGTTACTTCTCACAATTTGTAATGAAATTAGTCTTCGACAGGAGCAAGCAATTAAAGTGCACTTTGGCGGTTTCGCTATGGATATCAGTTGAAAAAAACCATCCAAATTGCGCTTGAGTTTCAATTTAAGACCACTTCCCTTGGCTCTTGTGCATTTCAAGTCCTTGCTCGCTTGGCCGTTTGCAAGGGGAAGGGTGAGCAAATCTATTGGTTGGATGCAAATTATTTTTCTAAATTGCATCCATCTGAGTTGGTAGTAAATTTAGCAGCTCGCTTTTAGCCACAGGATCACCTTACTCAGGGCAATCAAAGAGGGTTCAAGTTGCACCCACTTTATCCTCCTCCACTTCATTCTCATCATCATCAACCCCACGTAGAACATCATCAAGATCATGGAAGATCGTCATCATCATCATCAGACTTTCCTTTCACAAGGCCTCGTTTGATATTGATGGGACATGGCGGAAGTTTGCCAAGAATATTTTTTGGATTGAAATTAATGGATGAGTGTTATCCTGTTTTGGATGATCCCTCGCTTCGAAAAGTAACACGTTAAGATTAGGACAAGGGAGAAAGTGCGCCTGGTGCATTAACCTTAGGTGATAATCGTGCCATGAGGTGGAAAATTTCCCCCTTGGCTAGAAATTATCGGCTTACCTCTTAGTGTGCTCAAACTTGCCAAAGCAGCCCATTGAAATTTGGCCTGACAAAGTCATCCAGAAGCATGCCTCAAACTTGAACTCGCGACTTTGCGGTCTCTGAAGTGAATCAAAAAGCAGCTCCCAATATTACCTTGGTTGTCGAGGAGTCTCGTGGTCCCAGAACCAGATTTCATACACCTCCAACCCCAAACATCTTGTCTGGATGGACTCATTGTAATTTGAAAAAGCTATGAGGATTGGTAATTGCTTGTCAGTTGTGGTCTGAGCCAGTTGATACGATGGATTGAACTGAATACCCAGGGTTGTTTAGGAATGCCTACCTCTCAGCTAGTGGTCATTTTGTTCTGAATCTTAAGTAGAAACGTCCAAGGGGTGGATAAGTGGTGATTCATTTATTACAAGATGATAAACCATGTGCGAACCACTCACACCATCCGCAAAACACATCAACGTGAGCAATTTCTCCATGATTTCGAAGAGGTTAAGGCACCTGTCACGGTTTCTCCTGGCCAAATCGTTTCACGTTGAATCCCGTCTCAGAGGATTTTTTAACTGTTTTCAACGAGGTCCGTTTATAAACCACAATTCAGGACTGCTCCATTCGCTAAAGGGTCATTGATTTGAACAGAATTGCGCCATGATTAGGCAGGCTTCATTTGCATCGACCACCACAATTCGAAACCCCTCTACGCATTATGTGGACGACACCGTTTAGGCGTATTCACCACATTTGACATGATTCACTCCATTCCCAGGGTCACGCTTGAAAAACAACAACAAATCTTTGACGTGGCTTTGCATGTTAGCTGTTCAACCCAGGGTTTCTACGACGATTTGACTGGACCACTGTTTTTTTACTTGGGAATAATCAGCTTGAACTTAAAATAAAGCGAAAACGGAGAATGAGACGTAAGTGTCAACTTGGGGTCACTATACCGAGGGGTCTTTGAATTCCAACAATTTGAACGCGGGAGGTTCCATTATCCCATAATTGACCAATTTGGTAATATGAACCAAATTAGACTATCGTTGTCAGGAACAAGCCCTGAGTTTGACTTTTTCTCAGACGCTGAGGTAAAATCGGTTGCGATTGAAAAGTCCCAATTATCGTTATTACTATCTAAGTGTTTTTCACATCAATATTTGAGTCAAGTCGTACCCTTGAAACAATTTTGATCGTTTAAAGTGGGAGGAGATTCAAAGTTTTTTCTCTGAGGCACAAATAATTCCCGCGGTGCAATTAAACAAGAAAATGCAGTCTTGAGACCATTTCATGACAGGATAAAAGCCGTAGCCTCTATAAATGGTTCTCAAGAAAGAGAGGACGTGAACACTTTTTGGAGCCAGTTCATGACCATATTTTGGTCACGCTCTGTTGACATGATCTGATTAAATCGCTTGAGTGCAACGTGCCGGAAATATGTCATATTGCCTATTAAACAATCACATGCGCCAAGCACTTATGACTTGACTTGGCTGGCTCGTTCAAGGCAACTTTTCATTCAACTTAGCGTGAGTTCATTGAATGGAAGTCATGCCTGGTGAAAGAAGCCCCTCTTTGGCTTTTTTGAATTGCAAATGTGAAAGTCGGACGCCTTCTGCTGTCACAGTGTAAAAGGGAAGGAGACAATTGGAGATTTCAACGAATTTTGCGCAAAAGCAGAGCCATTGGAAGCTAAAGCTCATTGTGAAGAGATTGTTCTTCTGGTTTCCCACACGTTCAATATTTGCTATGTTTTCAATTCGATTGCATTCTTTCCCATGAATTATCGCCGCTTTTTCCGACCTCAAGTACTGGCTGGAGACTAAACTTGATGTTTTAAGGAAATCTTTCACATTCGCTAAAAAAGACAGACACCAATTTGACCCCTGACAAGAGAGGAGATACATCAAATCGATTCGAGACACAGTGATCAAAAACTGAGGATCTGTACTCTTCATTATGGCCAACTTTTGTGAAACTTTTCAAGTGAGCTCGAAGCAGGTGTGCGGTTTGAGAAAACAACACCAGAAATCCTTTGTCTCAACGACAACCTCACCTCTTCTTCCTGTTCTTTTCAGGTATGAGCTCAATCAAACCTTTAACGCGTCATTAAATTCACTGATCCTGGGTAGTTTTCACAATCCCACAAAATCGGCCCTTTGAACATTCGACAAGAAACAGCAGCGGCAACATCAGTCACAGAAACAAGAAACAAGGGGGGAAAGATAGTGTAGAAGACGAGGATGAAGGAGGAAACCATTCCATTGGACCCTTTAATTTTATCACCTAGCTATGAAACTCACAACTCTGAATTGAAGGAAGTGTCGGTCTTTCCTGGAGGTCCATTACCTTGAGCCTACATACTAGGAATCGAATTGGACTGACAACGTAGTTTGAAGTGCTTCCATTATGATTTAGCGTGAAGCCAGTTCAGTTCAGCGTGGAAATCTGGTGTCAAGTAGGCTCAACAACAATATTTGTGTCATTTGTAAGACCTCATGTTTTTGGGGAATCTAAACAGAAATCTGCGATTTCTGATTTCTGGTCTTTGTCATGCCGCCCTGAGTAAACCAAATGTAACTAAAATCGGACTAATCGCATCCTCGATCCTCAAAAATTGGACAAAGACCCAAGCAGAGCCAGAATTCAATGAACCTGGCAAGCTATTGAAATATGTCGTCTAATAATGATGTTGTTTGGCTGTGAGAACCATTCCATCCGGAAGCCGACTTCAATTCTCTCCCTCAATCCGGTTCTTCTAAAGTGTTGTAATGATATTGAATGTGGGAGTGGGAAGGCACCTTTTGACAGCAACGTGAATAATGTTGCTTGAACACGACTTCAGGCGAGATCAGACGTGGATGGTATACTCACCCATGGTTAACTGAACACTAGGCATGTTTACAGCCAACAGCCATGAAAGAAGTAGGAATGTTAAGAGCTCGGTAGTTGTCAGTCAAGATTAACGCAAGGAGTCTCTGTCTTTCTCCCATATCTCGGACAGACAGTCGGCGATTCGTTGGGGATGTGACTTGGATCAGATCAACGCTCACACATGATTGTGTAAGTTAGATATGTTCCCTACTTGCTTGAATGGCAGAGTAAACACCTTCCCAATCGTATTCAAAGATCCTGGGGCGTTTTCGGTATGAGAAATTCTTGACCCAGCATGAGGGGATTTTGCGTACTTTGCGGAAAAATAATGCCCTTAAATATTGAAAGGAAGGTCAATACAATTGCTCGAAACGTTTGAAGTAAGTGTCATAGTCTTGTCTCCCCTCCCCCCTCCCAAATAAACCACGATGAATCGTCAATGGAGTGAGGCAATCATCGACTTTTCCTCATTTTACGCACCGTGTGATGTTTTTGGTATTCCTAGGCAAAGGCAAAAGATGGGGTCGTACTTGGTGGGGTTCACAGAAATGTCCACTTCAAGTTGTTCAATGCTGACAGGATGGAATTTGGGAAATGTGGAGGGCCCATCGAGAAATGTGAAAGTTGACCTTATGAATGGTTTACTACGTCTAAGAGGCTCTATACGTACACTCCAAAGTGCAAAAGTAGTCCCAGCTTGGCTCCAAGTTACATCCATCGTTGTATTTCTTGTCGAGCTTGAGAGGAAGAACTATTGCAGAATCTGGGTGTCTTTGAAAAGCGAGCTTGCAATCCATTTGGAAGACGCCGTCCGTCCCTCAAGGAGCACTGGAAGGAAATTAATCCGTCTCCACCCATTCTCCGGGGCACGAGACCACGCCCTAATCGAAATGAATGCAGCACTTATCTCTAGAGGGAAACGCAGAAATGAATTTGACATCGACAAAGAGATTGACCTTTTCTTCTCAATGTTCCAAGGCCTTACTTGAGCTGTGATGTCGGTCGCGTCGCCGGAAATTGCTGGAAGAGGTGGGAGTTGAAAGTGACAATTGCTCAAACCAGAGAGATCTTTTATGAGCTTCCACCACGAGGCCCAAAATGCGCACTTGAAGACATTTTTCACAGGTCCTTCATGAGAAAAACAAATAATCCCCGCAAATCGCTTCCAAATAGCTTTTACGAGAGGGTTTCTTCTTCCCGAAAGTGAGTTCGTCAAATGGGGCCAACCTCGGTCCAATTCTAATTGATTTTCTGTCGACTACTTGAGGAAAACAATTCTTGGAAATTTGCAGCTGATGCTAGGGGGAGACACGGAAATGATGATCGGCGCTTTGAATGGAAGAGCCGAAGATGAAGAGGCCCTCTTGATGATGTTGATCATGACGGCCGTGCTCAATCTCAGGGTCAACTCGTCTAATCTTTTTTCCCTTACAGCATCGAGTTCAATTGAGGCTCCATCAGGCTCCTTGGCAGCACATTTCAGCTCCCAATAAAGTTCGAATTCAGTATACACAGGCTTGGGATTTAGGAGCAAGCGGTCCATGTCAACGGCATTCTATGCACATAGAATAACTTATCCAAAATTTCTAGGTCCATCTTTTTTTTCGTTCCATTTCCGGTTGAATTTTGACCTCATTCTATGCCAGGCATTAGTATGTCATGCAATATCAACAAAGGCCAGAAAAACTCATTTATGTACATAAGCGAACCCTGGTGAAAAATAAAGGAAAGAATCCTTCTGTCTGTGGCCCTTGAGATGCTCCACCAAAGTGGGTATCGTCCCATTCGATCTGGGCCACTCCCACTCTGAGACGAAAAGTTCGATGCTAAAAGTGCATCTGTAAAAGGAAAGAGGAAGAAAGAGTGAAGTCAACAGGTCCGAGATTAGGAATAAGCCATGAATAAAACCGTGGGCACTTCGGAGGCCTTTTTGAAGGGCACGTCTTGGCCAACAACAATTCTACATTCAGAGCACAAAGACGTGTTTGACAAGTCGATGAATGGGGAATTTGGAATTTGGTCTTCGTTCGGTCAACTGGATACGCTTGTGAGAGAATAGAACCATCCATGAGTCAATAAAGAATATATTGTACAATGATTGCGCACGGAAGAGCCAACATTCACGTAGGACGGCTTCCGTTCATTGAAAAGAGTAATAGTTATGCATTTTATCCGTCACAAGTGTATGGCCAGGCCGTCCAGTAACCCATGGCTATCCTGGACATCCTCCGCACAATAAAATACAGATGCCTTAAAATGCAAAGAGCAATTAGTCATTAGCTCGGCCCCCGAACATATTTTATGCTTCTGCGGGCAACACATCCCTTTTCTGTTTCGTTCTAATGGGCCCAGTTCTGGTTAGGCTATGTGGCCTTCGGGCGAAAAGCTGGATTTTTTTTTATGATTCCTTTCCATGGTCGAAAGCCGGGAGGAATTCAGGTTGCTCTTATTCGGATATCCAGGTGTCTACTTTTTGGACATTGTGGATGATGCCCTCTTCTTCGGGATGCATCCAAAGGACAGCTTGGTACTGAGGCTGAGCCGCTTGGACATCTGGACGACTATCTGATAATGGAGTTGTGGTATTTGATCTGGTTGTGGTCGGGTTGTAGTAATGATGGCTCAACAAGGTCAGCATCGCTTGGACGTTAGATCTGACAATTTTTGCCACAAATGCCTTGAAGCGGTTAAAACAGGCTTACTTCAAATTCAAGGACTGCTGAGAGACGGTGACCAGGACATCTTGGTGGCTTGCATTTTCAAGTTGTTCCCGCCAAAAGGCGAAATATTTTTTTTGTGAAGAAACCACAAAATGTCCCTCAACCAACAATATTCCGCTGTTAGAGACTTCAATCCGCATGAGAAGCACTGTTCAATGGTTATTGATCAGGCAAATAAACCCGTTATCACTCATTTTTCTCTTATCGTTACAATGAACAAATCTTATTTGTGATCCAAATTTGGCGCAGTTTCAAGCTGAGCCAATGGTTTTATTTCGTAAAGATGAGGAAGTTGTTTGGACGCATTTGGCGTTTGAGAAGCTTTGAAAAGACGCTTGGGCGTGCTTTGACAGTTTTCCTTGTGTGAATTCTAGTGCGCTTCATGCTTGGACGGAATGAAAACCAAATGTTGTTGTTATGACGATGCTGATGTTCAAAATTGAGAGTAGATTCACGAGACCGTGAAATCCTCATTTTCACACTGACTGGGATCAATTTAGGATTTTTCAGAATTCGGCACCTCTACTGACATTGCATGTCTTTGGGGAGTTGACAGCTCCATCAGTCTCACCGAAGACGCTTGAAAACGAGCAATTTTGACTTGACCTGGATTTTTCTATTATCAGTTCCTCGCGAACCGTAATTGAAGCTAGATGTATGAGTACTGTAGCCGTGTGAAAGGTCATATGAAGACATTAAAGTCAAATTGCAAACTTGAACTCACGACAATTATCTCCGTGGAAAAGGTCCCAGAGAGGCATTAGAAAAGTCAAAAGGGTGCTTAATCCGATGATTCGCCTGAGTTCGTTTGCCCAAGACTCAAGTCAAATCCAACAATATTGGTCGTGGGCAAACAAAGTTTAACACCTTTATAGAGCCTTGCCCCTCTCGCCAATGGAGTCCTCGTCCATTTAATGGCTTTGTTTGTATTTGCTTTCAGTTGCGGTCCAACGACGAACGGAGAAATGGTCTCCCGGCGCAAGATACTTTCCCGATCCAGGGACGACCTCAATCTGGATGTCCCCGCTGAACATCCCGAAGAGGAGGATGTCTGGTATCAAAAAGAAAAACTGTTCAAGGTAAGGAGTCAGTAGGCGTGACACGAGGCAGATCGACACTCAGTGCCAAGTGTCGCATCACCCGGTCGTAAACATTTTATCCAAGCATCTCTGAGGAGAGGCACGCGTCAATAAGAGCATACAGAAGTTTAATTAACTCGGTTTGATCCTATACTAGAGTGGAGTGGAGGGGAGTCGGAATCAGCGATGATCTGGTCTGATAATAGGCTAATTATGTATAGCACACTGATTTCGAACAAAGGCCTTAGGTGGTGGGATTTATTGAGTGAGTTAATCACCCTTTGAGGAGCTCGTCATTATTTGCAAAGTTGGAAGGTCTACGTAATCATGATCATGTGGCGGCTCCAAATCCTGGCTTCTATTTTAGAATTGATGGTTGACCACCATTCTAAAATTAATGGCTGACCACCATTCTAATGTTGATGGTTGATCAATGTGCTCTTTTGAGATTGGGGTAAAAATTCCAATTTCAACCACCAACTAACCAGTTGTTTAAAATGCTCAATGCTCATCGTCAACTTGATGGTTGCCTCACGTGTCGTCATTTTCGAGTGATGTGAAAAATATGCTGGTCCTCAATGAAATGCCTTCTATCCATTTCAAATGGTAGTCCTGACATTTGTCTCGTGTTCAAAGCTACTTGGCTAGACAGGCGCTCTGATTTGAATTACGTGATTGCCTTTATCAAACATTACCCTGGAGGGTCCCATTGTTTTGGGCGGTCGCAAATTTTGTACCTTACCTGCTTCCATTTTACTCCGTGAGTGATCATAATAACAAAGGAGTCCATCAGTGAAAGATGAACTTGAAAGATCTTGACAAGTTTTTCGACTGTCAATGAGGGCATTCATAGGAGTTATGAGTCTTCTTCATTCCTTATTACAACTACTCAGCCAGAACTTTTACCGTAGCTGATGTGGGTGGAGAAAGAATGAGAGAAAATCAATTTCAAGCCCGAAGGCACTTGTAAACAAGTAAACCAGCTGAGAGTTGGTAGTTGGGACCGCCTTCACCGGCTGCTGATGTTGTTGTTGTCAGTGTCGCTCGTTGACGACAATCTTCAATGGCGCTGGCTTCTCAGGGACGAGGGATTAGCTTCCTAATGGCAAATTCAGCTTCTGATGGTTTTCAGACTCGGTGGGGCTAATGACGTTTCGGGGGAAGAATGTCAACAAATCAGACCCTTAAGACGGTTTTTTAATGTGGCCGCAGCATTCAAACTACCGACGCTAATGGTTGTCAATCGGCAAGAAGGAAGAACAAACCTTCTGTAGTGGTACATAGAGCCTGAATTATGTTGAGCTCATTTCCCTGATCTCATCTAAAGTTGGCACTCCGGGCGACGGGTCTCGGATGAACACTCTAATTCATGGACCTGCTACCACAGCCATGAGCCACACCTTGCCTCGAACCCGTTGAGTTCTGAGCCGAGTCTCTAGCCCCAAAAGAAGCTTTTTTTCTGCTGATTCATGGCGCTCTTAATTCAATACATGAACATTTCAGAGGTTTCCGAGAACTCGTCTATATTCATCATGATTGAAGATATGCGAGACAGATATTCTTCACTAAGACGGATCGATACAATCAGAGCTATAGTATGCTCCTCACTGGTTCATTGACCACCAGATTGAGGTTAGTCATTTTATCTGTGGTGCAGAAATTGTTTACCTCTCCCGCATTCCCGGATGACAAGTTGAACAATCGCCATATAATCATCACTTGAAAAGCTTTTGAGCACACTACGAAAGGGAAATTTCTCTTCCTTGACTTTACCATCGTTGTGCCATTGGCATTGTACTCGCCCAAGCGGATGGCTCATTGCTTTTGCCACGAACATTATTTCCAGCACCTCCTCCACGGGGAATCGTGATGCTCGTTTCCATTGACTTATCCCATTAAGGCCGTTCATGAGCGAGACCAGGCTGGCAGCATTCACTACGAAGTTCTAACCCCTCGTCATGGTGTGCGGAAATTAAAGAGGCCAATTCCATTGGAAGGTCTCGTCTTCAGCTTGGAGAAGATTACCGTTCTTGATTTGCGGAATGTGGTTAACTTAGAATTGACCCTGAAGTCCAAGAATTGATGCCACCGACGTTTCGCTCATGGTAATTACGACCCTAATGGATCGAGCCCACGGGGTCTCATTAAGGTCCGTGCTTGACAGATTTCAAGGCACGTTTGGGAGAAATTTCTCGTGGCATCACATACCCGATCAACATACAATGTGTAGGCCCGTGTTTTGATTCAGATATGCATATTTCCCCTTCACACAGACTATTGTTGATGTTGAGGTTACTTCTCATAACAAAACGGTGAAGTGGTCACCATTCTCCCAACCAAGTGGTAACCTTGAAACCAACTGTGGCAAGTGTTAAAACATGGAGATAACACATGGATGGATGGATGGTATTTCGTGTCTGGCCACACTTTGGAGCAACAGTTTACCGGATAGGATTGACTCCCATACACTTCAGACACTTGAACTGTTGTGTGGCTGGGGGTTTCAACTGTCCTGATGGAGCGAAGTAGGGAGGAGGAGGAGAGAGGGGGGGGGCTTTTTGAAACAGATGAAATTCAGACCTGGCCAATCAGGAAGATAATACGGAAGCGAATCTCCTCCTTCTCATCGGGCTACGTCCAATTCTTGAGAACAGGAGCAACAGGCATGGCAATTAAACTTCAAGGAGGGATTATTGGAAAATGGTTTTTTAATCATCGCCAATTCACTTTTCTCAAGGTACGGCACGCTGATCCGGGGACATTGCGGGTAATGACATTTTCAATTCCTGCAACCATTATAAATATCCAACCAACCCTTGGGCAATTCGCTAGTATCTATCCGTCTCCCCATTTAGGCCCTCCTTGCTTGAGCCCATTTCTGTTGGATTTTGTTCCTCCGCTCTCAACGGGTTGTTTTGACGTGAGGGCCTAAAAAGGGCGAAAAGAAGTGCTCCCTAAGGCATCCATCTAGCATGGATCCCCTCAAGGATGAATGCATAGACATTTCCAGCAATGTCATGTCATAGAGTGGCAAAAACATTGTCGGCATCTACTCTTTATAGTTGAAATCAGGAGGGTTCCCGACCAAATGGATCTTTGGAGTCTTATATTTTTTCTTCAATCGACCTAACGGCACCACCACAAGTCCACCACAATTCATGCCCGGTTAATCCATGAACAAACGTCGATTAGGGCTTTCAACCTCCTCTCGGAACGAATTCAAAAAGTTCTAAATGCACCATTATTACAAAATTAGAGTCATTATCCGACTTGATTTGAGAAATACAGAAAAACGAGGCTTGAAATCGCTAAATATAAGGATTCTGACAAATTATAACATAATCAAAACTCCCTCTCTGCCCGATGAGAAACTTTCCGTTATTTTTCCAACTTACTTCACCTCTACCACACGTGATTGTCTCCGATCCTCGAATTCCAACGCCAACACAAATTTGCAGTTCATGTTCAAAACTGGTCTGTATGTTAACGTTATTGCGTCGCTGACCAATGTACAATATCACCATCAGCAGGCTTGAAATCAGGGAGTAGCACGGACTCCTCGTTGAGTCATGGAGTCAATCCCAGTACGTACACTGGTGGATGCGAGGACTGGAAGTTCTGGTTGCACACCTCTGGTGGACAGGGTGTGTCCAGTCCTACCAAGAGCGAAACATTCTTTCCCTGGGATTGAGAGCAAGACTTGAAGACGACTTTTTACCGTCCATTATTACCATCCAAAGGATCCTAAGCCACACAATCACGCATAGATGTGGGTTCGAGGATCTAGATGTGAGATTATTAACCTTACTGAGATTTGCTAAACTGTCCTTGAAAGGATTTTGTCCACGGAAATTGCCCTGAGCAATTGGCGATGTGAACAGATGCGAAATTGTATATTGGGCATTTCCCACACCTTTCATAAATGGCATTCCTGGGACGCAATCGAGTGTTGCCGGTATGGCAGCTAGCCTTGGCTTTTTTAGGCCTCCTCTTCCTATATGTTATTTGGATCCTTCGGATGAACACAGCAGAACCATCTAAAAACCTCCATTGCACACTGAAATGTCATATGACAAATATGAGGCTTAGTAGTAGCCTTTAATGTTGCTTTGGGAATGGAATCCTCATTTCTCAAGGTTAACCAGAGTCTTTTGCCGTTTGGCCCATGACTTGGTTGTGGTCCGATAGTTCGGCGGCTTTGGGTTGATTGGTCATAAACTGTCACTACCTATTTAGAGCAGGTCCATTCTTGGAATTTTGATTGATACAAGAACCATGCATACAGCGTTTGCCTTGGAAACCAGTTTGTCTTGGACACCGCCCTGTTGCTCATGCATATTTTTGACTAGCGCGTTATTCTCTCAAATCATTCCAGACGACTTTGTCTGACGGCTTGGGTTGCCATCCCCAAGTTTTGGGTGTCCGAACCCAACAGATAATTTAAAACTTGCTCCAGGGGGTGTTGCAAAGTCATCAAGTTAGTTTTCCTTATGGATACAACACAGAAAGTGACCTTGACGTAAGTTTAAGGTGGAATGATCTCTGTGATACGTGTTTACGTGGTCAGCTGGTCTAATGATGTCATCTCATTAAAGCAACACTTCATTAACGGGCACCAAATATCAATGACAGTTGGGTTGTGCTTGGTCAAACAGGTTCAGTTCTATCTTGATGAGAAGATTTAGTTCGAAAATGACTGTCACTTGAGTATTTGGTACATTCTAATAACTTTGAAAATATTGTCAGCTTGGAGGTTCCTTGCAACAAAGAGCGCCAGAAGTTGAATTACTTCCATTACCGCAGCCCCAAAGTTGATTTATGAACATTTTGAGCAATAGACCCAATCAAGATTTGGGATCTTAAGCATCGACTAAAGGCACTTGGGCATGATTTAATTCGTCGTGGCACTCCTCAGGCTTTTCAGATATGTCAAAAACCACTCCATAGAGCGTCATCCTCTGAAATTCCAAAGCTCTCTTCGATCCCCAAAAGCAAGTTCAATGATTGGAGTTTAAGCAAAAGAGTCCTTTTGGCACTCAAATGGAACTGGATTAGTGAACAAGTCGTCCAATAAGCGGGTTGCCCACTCTAATTGGGGATTGCGTCTCCATATAGCTTGACAGTCTTTCAGCTTCCAAAAATAAACCTGAATTAACGCACACGAACCGTTTTTGCATGAGCTCTGATTGGTTTTTCACATCAAAACCTGTTCACATCCAAGGGTGTGGCTAAAGGAGGGCAGAAGAACAAAGGAACACCCTCTTTCAGGCGTCTTTTCAGGTCACAAAAATAGCCTAAATGCCAGGGCTGAAATTTCGTTACAGCCAAGGACGAGACAAGATTTGTCGTGTTTTCGAGTCCTCAATTAACAATCAACATCAGGGTTGCCATGATCAATCTAAAATAAACGAGATACAACGAATGCTCATGAATTATACGTGAAGAGCAAAATTAGAATTTAAAACCAAAAGTTTATGTTGTGTGTTCACTATTATCCACGCAGTGGATGCTTTACCAGCAAAAGAGAGCCGACCAAAAATTGTCCCTCTCTTTGCCGAAATGGAGTAATAATACCTTGGCTTTGGCGCAACTTCATTCCCACTCACAATTGTTTCTGCCAATCGCAATGAGTGAGTCGCGTGCAATCCAAATCAAACCCCTATGATTGATCAAGGTCACCTTGAACTAACTAAAGCCCCAACCGATTGGTTGGAAGCGATCTTTATTGGCACCCATCGACTCAAGCATTGGGATCCATTAGTCAAGAAGCCAGTGATGATGCCCCGGACCACGCCTGATGAAATATTATGAATCCAACTTTGAACAGTCATCCACAGATCAAAAAGTATGCATTCTAATGTGCTCTTTGAGTGAGGTCGATCTGAAGCATCAAAGAATGAAAATCATGTCGGACAAAATTTGGACCACTCAAAAAGTTATCCTATTGGCCACGACTCACCTCCCCAATATTCAAAGAACCTAACCAAATGACCTTGTCTGTCATTTCCCCCAGGAGAGCATTCAATGAGTATCCCCCAGTGGTCAAACATTGTCTTCCCATGAATGCACTTACTCACGACTTGGAAGAGTGAGGATTCGTCCGGATTAGTTTTGGCACCCATACATAAGAATCATGTACTATACTCTATGAGGCAGCGGAGATAAAAGCCGGCCGATTGCTTGGCTAGCTGCAACAGATCTTAATAGGGCCTCAGATGCAACCATCTTGTAAATGCGAGTGAATTGTGGCGTCGTGGATTCGAAAACATCGTGCCACTCCAAACCCATGACTGGATTCATATGCTTTGGTATGCTAAGACTTGTTGGTGGCATCGACCACCCGCATTGCTTACAAAGTTTAGACTGTTTGAATACAATGGCAGTGCCAACCAATGATCAAGGACCTTTTCACAACACATTCTATCTCCGTCATACAAACACATAACAAAAATGCGATCATTTTGGGCCAATATCTTGTTGCTCTCGAGCCCACGATCCAACAGGTATATTGCTAGATTTTGAGACAATTGACTCAAAAAAACGAAGGGAGTGCTCGTTCATTAAAAACCATGACAGGAGTTACCCAACGGTATGGAATCTTTTCACTCTCCGGGCATCAAAGGTATCAATCTGAAGTTCTAATCCCGACCTGAACACGAGGGACTGCTTGAATTGGGTTACTGTCCATAATAGCTGGACGAGCTCTTTGCACTTGCTTTAGCCTGAAGCCGAGCCAATACTTGGTGTATGATATTCCTTGTTATTTCGAAACCTTCGGATGTCAAAGGGGTAACTTTTACTACCTGCACTCATTGGCCGAGTTGATCGAGAGAACCATTGAACCTGGGACCAAGGTCTGATCAATCGACTCATGGACGAGCTTTGGTGCCGGTTTGTTAGCTTATTTCTGTCAACCTAAGGTGTTTGATGATTGCTTTTAGGTTTGCCACCAAATGCAAGAACGGGATAATATGAATTAGGATGGTTAGGAATCGTTATGATATCAGATGTCGAGATAAGAATTAAGTTTTCGGCCAAGTTTCTCAAGGTTTAGATTTCCAGCGAGATCTTTTATTGGCGAAGCACGATTGAATCTGGCTTCACATGAGGAAGCCTTGGTAGCCTATTTTGTAGCTTGAATTGAATCTAAGTTTGCATGCATGTGTATGTAGGAGCGTAGAGGCCTCGTAAGCACACACATTGTGCATGGCGAGATGGCAATTTTTTTTTAGCGGTGAAATGCTTCTTTTTGAAACATCCGCTAAATAAGGCATGAAGTTGCAATTTGTCGGGAAGTCAAAGGCAGAGAATCACTTTTAATACAAGCAGATCCAACCCCTAAGAGATTTATCAAGGTTATGTTCAGGAAAAGTCTCTTCCGTGTCAAGGAGGTTGCTTGGGAGTGCAACCGCTTTTCTACAAAGCTTCGAATGATGGATCTTTTCTTTTCGTTTCTTTTCGCTTTAGCACGAGATCCATGGTCTTAAATGATTTTTTTTCGTCGTCAATTTTTAGGATCATATTCAAGAGGTCTTGAACAAATGGGAATCCATTGATGATGAGATTTGGGCCAAAATCATTGTCTTGGAGCGGAACCGCAGGGTGGCCAAAGCCTACGCACGTGCTCCTGTTCTCACAGTCAACGGATCGGACGACGGTTTTGATGGGTTTCGCATCGGACTCTCCGGGTTTGAGAATCCAATGCGAGACCCGAAAACCGATGAAGTCAAACGACATATTGGGCAGGTACAGTGCGCAAATCATGTTCACTAAGCGTTTTGAAATTGATGTAGTACCGTGTATTTGTTTCATACTGCCCTGATGCCTATCTATGCCATGTGGGTAAAAATGCGCAAATGTTCCCCAATTCCAGGGCTGTAAGATCAAAATGGACGACTCTGGGAATATTCTAATCAAGCGCATTGCCAAATCCAATGTCTACATCAAGTCCACTCTGAACACGCCAGAGGACACTGCGATTGCCAATGACATCCTGAAACTACCCAATGGTGGACTAGAGGCCGAGAAGCCAGTCAAATTGTTTGATATGAAAAAATTCCAACAGAATGTTAGCAGAGAGCTGAAGCGTGGCTATCCAGATCGACGCAAACTTGAATGCCAGTGCATCAGCGCTGTGGCCTTTGTCAAGAATGAGGCAGACATCCTCGAGGCTCCTTGTTGGATCATGCTCATCAATGTCGTGGCCATGGATATGCTCAAGTCTAAAATGCCACCAGGTAGGAGGGTCTTGAACAAGTAACACAAACCGGCCAATAACAACGACTCTTGGCAGTGTTTGTTTTACTCTCTACATTTTTGTTTTTCGTCACGACCAAAATTTTGTCTCATTAGTTAAAAATCCCCGTCCCGCAATAGACATCCGGAATCGACCGCGCATTCCTATCCCGGATGAAGACCCCTACAGCATTGCGGGCAGTGGATCGTCTGGGTCTTCGGGCAACGGAAACAGAGAACGCTCCAGAGATAAGCCGCCAAAACTTCCACCCAGGGACAATAACGCAATATACGGAACCACAGGGATGCCCAGGGTGCGCAATTGTGTATTCCGCCCCCGGTTAGAGGCAGGAAACTTAATTTGTGTTTTTTTGTTGTTCTTTCGTTTTAGCCTGACTATGAACACATGGTGGATGAACACCGATTCCGTCAACAGCTCGAGGCCAGAAACAAGGCCCCGAAGAAGGGTGAGAAGAGATCTGGTACGTTGCACCTAAGAGCACCATCTTAGTCTACCTTTATCACTTTGCACTGGGCACGTAGATTGCTTCTTGAATTCTTCTGATCAGTAGTGAATTTCATCGATACGATGAATCCAGTTCAAATCTTGTCTTTCTCCTCTTCCAGATGATCCTTATTATTGTGGTCTCCGTGCTCGGATTCCCAATTTTGCCAAGACCAAGGCCCAGCGGGATAAGGAGGCTGCCAATTCAATCTATGCAAGGCTTCCAACCCATGCCCAGCCCCAAGCTCATCCGGGTTATGGTCACATCGGAATGTATGGTCCAGCCAGAGGCTTCTTAGATAACGGTAAATCTCACACAACTTCTCTCTCTTTCTATCCCAATACGGCACTTGTGGCACCCAACGTTGTTGTGTATGTGGACCTTCAATTGCATGCTCTAGATAATCAATCACTTTTGTTTGCACAGTATTCCCCCTCACTATTTCAGTTCCCCCAACTTCCAACAACATGAATAATGGCTATTCATTTAGAAATAGGCCTTTTGAGCGCAATCCAACCACTTGGGTGCCCAAGGCACCCATGCGAAATGGTAAGTTCAAGTTTTCCGCTCAAATCACCCTCCCTGCAAAAAGAGACAACAAACCAGACATCGACCTGACATGCTGACATGCGACGGGAGTTGCGATCTTCATTTATTCGACCTTTGACCTCCTGCGTGCCGCCACGACCTTGCACAAATCACCTTGCACCAAAAATTGATTTG
>NC_081446.1:1110038-1168251 GCF_007210705.1 Tigriopus californicus
GCCACGACCTTGCACAAATCACCTTGCACCAAAAATTGATTTGCATCCGAGAATGGGGACTAAAATTGCTTGATATACCTAGCTGTCTGTGCGTGTGAATATATTGTGTTGAAATTAATCGACCGTAGTGTTTCCACCCATGTCTTCCCTGAGTCCCTCACGTCTCACCTCACTTGTTCTTTGCATAGCTGTGTCTGAATGGGAATCCTATTGGCAAAAGGAAAACTAAATCACCCCCTGCGAATTATCTAGTTTCTCACGCAACCTCTCCCACTGCTGAGGATTGGCATCACCATTCAGTTCTTGGTAAGAAAATCCACCCACCATCCACGTTTGGCAACACCACTCATGGGAGAGAGCTGAAACACACTAACCCCTCTACCACGTCATGTGCTCTAACCGATTTCTTTATTCGCCAGTCAGGGTTATTTGTATTTTTAGGGTCATATTACCTTCAATAAATGCTTGCACAGGTGATGGTTTACTAGTTAGCACTGAATCTAATTGCCCTAGAGCAAATCCAATGTTAACGCGAATAATTTTTTTCCAGATTATGAGTCGGATTACTCCCACATTTATGGCAGACTCCCCTTACCAACTCGATTTCGTCACGCCCATGGGCCCCCAGGTCGACAAATGTACGTGAGCGAGTGGGAATGAAGAAGTGGATCCTGAAACCCTCAATCTGTTTTGGAGGTCCTGTATCCTGCTTGGCAGCCCATTTGTAAATAACTCTCGGTTCTTCAGTCAGTAGTTTCATAAGAAGATATCAAAACCAATCAGGAATGCTTACCTTAGTAATCATGCCACTGCCCAGAGCAAGAAGAAGAATCCTTCAATCTCTACTCCGTTATTACCATCCCAGTAAAAGCAAGCCTGTCACTTTGTCTCTGAATCAATCCGTGGCCACTGGTCAACTCTTTGTCCTTCGAACTACAAAGAGATGCCCATTTGTGGCTCTTAAACACTCGAATTGCTCAAAGTCAACCTTTATTTTCCCTCACGACCTGTTTTCGGTGGAACTTGATATTCCTTGAATCCCCTGTGATAGTAATCATTCAAGACGTAGGTCGTTGTTCCCTATCTATTTTTTGACAGTAGCACCCTCATCCCACATACTGACACTCTTAAAGTATCGTAATTGGCCCCTCAAATTGGAACACCCCTTCACGTTCCACGTCCAAATTATTGGTTACTATAGTATGAATGTGTAAATAAATTTGTTGAAGAGTGTTAGATGAACAAGTCGCAATGACCAAAATAAAGGCGAGTTATGATCTTGTTGTGGACCCTATTAATTTTTAATGTTTTGGATATATTTTCGAGGCGATATTGGCACGTGTTGAATGCTATTGTATCATACGATACCTGTAAAGACTCTCGACTGCCTCTTTGCTTAGCTTCGTTATTGATAACTAAAGGAATTTCTGAATCTTTTAATAACAACCCCTACTTCCAACGTCATACAGCCCACACGAAATGGGGAAAAGGCACGGTAGATTGATAATCAAACTACTCGTGACATGCTATGAACACGATTTCTTTTCTAGCCATTATGTGACCTGGGTCACTAATTATACAAAAGATTTTAGTAGAATTAGCCAAAAAACAACTCAAACGCATCATAATTCAATGTAGATGGTCCGGCCTGATAGGCCCTATATTTGGTAAAGGCTGACTTACAAAGCGCCCTCTGAAGTGCAGAACGTAAACCATACTTCACGTAGAGTAGGAATTCCCATGGGGAAAACGAGGGAAATGCGGAACTTTAAGAATAACTACATTGTAACCCTCAAATTGGAACACACAATTTTAACACACCTGAGGCGGGCTTTTTAAACAATCATATCTCTGAGTTGACTCTTGGACCTTACCAAGAATGAGCATTCTCTTACCACTTTGGCGAGTGCATTTTCGTACTGGCTAATATCCAAGCCTCTAACTCCGAAGTACGAGCCTTAAAAAAAGAGGCCTTTGAACGATTTGTCTTAATCTTTCGCATTTACTTAATTCGCAAGTCCACAAGTGTCATGCTTCAAATTCTTGAAAGGTTAGAACTCGGCATGGTTTCAATTCTGAAAAGAGAACCTAGCCTAGATAAAGCCATAGAAGAATTAATTTCAGTTTTTGAGAAAGTTTTCTCCTCTCCAGTTATCCCTAAATGTGTTCCCAAAGGTGAGCTGTGGACAAAAATTCCGAAATTTTGGAAGGTTTTGTTCAAAAAGAGTCACGAACTAGCAAAAAGACTACAAAGCAAATTGAATTCCACAATTGCCGCTAGCCTTCAAAGAGAGTTGGCTTTGATTCCCGGTAGAATTGAGGTCTCCATCTAGAATGATTAGTTGAAATAGGAGAGTAGAGAGGTTTAGGAGGTCAGGTCGAATCTGAAGGCATTTTTCTCTCATCCAAACTCTAAGGGAAAGATGAAACACCCTGTAGGGCCTTTTGAGGTCGATGGGAAAGTCATTAGTAATGTAGAGACTATGGCTAACATACTTGGAGATCAGTTCTCTAATGTGTTTTCAACCCCACTGAGTTCAGAAGCAACAGCTCATTGCTCTAAGATGAGTCTGTTGGGATTGACATGGTCAGTCAAGTTGAGCTTTTAGATGATCTTGTAGTCACAGATCAAGATGCTTTAGAGGCCATCAGGGACTTGAGACTCTCGAGCCCCCCTGGCCCTGATGGGGTGATATCCCGGTTTCTGAAGAGATGCTCACAGGTTTTTGCTCCTGTTTTCTCGTACTTAATGAGTTGCATCTTGGATCAGGGCAAGTTTCCAGCTTCACTAAAGTTAGCTCATGTTGTTCCAATTTTTAAAGGGGGAGATAAGTCGCTCCCCAGTAATTACAGGCCGATTTCTCTCACTTCGAATATTGCGAAGGTGTTTGAGAAGATCATGAAGCTCAAAGTTGTAGAATTTCTTGAAGTCCATGATGTCCTTCCTCCTATTCAGTATGGGTTCCGAGCAAATATGAAACATAGTAAGTAGACCAAATATCATATAAAGAGTTTAAAAGGTACAAGATAGACAAAATATTCATCATAATAGTACTGAGGATTCCATCTAGCGGTTGGAAAAGTCCGTAAAAAATAAACGAAGAAAATATACAAAGTAAAACCTTTCATTTTAAAAGTACCGAGTATTACATTTCCTGTAGCAGTTAGAAAGGTCCATGAAAACCAAACCAAAACAAATTGGCGCTAATATCCAATATCTGCACTCGTCATTGATAGATCTCAAGCCCACAAGTTTCTGGAGGCAACATGTGGGCCATCGGTTACCGACACAAGTTTACTCAAGCTTAGGGATCATTGGTGTCATTCGTACTTGTCTGAACAAGGAATGAAGGATGCCTGAACATAACTCTCCGTAAAAGAATGTACTGTGCTCCTTTTACTTTATTGCTTGATGTACAGGTTTTGTCATTTGGTTCAACAATCCACGTATCTTTGATTGGTATCACAACAAAGGTTGGTTTTGATCCTGTTTCCGGTGTCGTACCACGTGATGTCAGAACAATAGTTGTAATAAAATCCAACCTAAGCAATGAGGGATAACACGTGCAGATTGTGCGGCGTTGGAGTAAAAATTTGTTTGATTTACCTCAAGTCCTCGAGGGAATCTCTTATTGGGCAATTTCCGAATACCGGCCTCCTTTTTGACCAAAGCACACAAATCATCACCAACGTTAAACCCAGATCGTTTCTTGCTCGGAGTTCTCCAGGTGATTTTAGACTTGACTTTATTGAACTGAAAATTATAATGTATTGACTTCAGTTTCGGAATGTTTAAAGTGTGGACAGAAGAGTTGATCAAGCTCATAATTACACTCTCAACTTGTATGATAATTCGTTGGAAGCATTGTACGAGTAAATGTAAATGAACGTCTTACCAAGTCACCGCAATACTTTTCATATTCCTTGGGGTTTTTAGCTGGGCAGCTGGTCTCAAAGCGTTTTGGAATAATGAAGATCTTCATTCTTGGTTTGTCGCCCTTGTTCTTGCCGGAGAAAAATACGCCACATCGGAAAGACTCACTAAATAAGCAATTGAATTATAGCAAGTAAGTTGATTTTTTTAATTTACTCCTTATGATTAGAAGGCTTCTCACGTTTCCTCGAGCCCATTGACAGTTTCCAAATCGGTTAAATCTTGACCTTCATTTAATGGCAAGTAGGCGACAAGAAGCGCAAACACGAAAACTTCTTTCATGTTTTAATCTTAGACTCTTCTTCCAAACTGGACGAATTTCAAGAACAAGGCAGGGTTTTAAAGAGCCCATAAATAATCGTGTAATGGAGCAAAAATCCTCGATCGGAAAGGAGTTAATGGATTGGAAGAAACCATCCACCAACATTGATTGTGTAAATTGTACTCAAACGTTGTCGTCAAGTTTATGCACTCGATTTGTCTTAGCATCTACCAAAACATCAAAATATGCTCTCAGGAATCTCCCTTCAGCCATTCGGTTCGTCTTAAAGGCCAATTTATATCATGGCTACCGGGATAAGTGCTCAAATCACTTGATCGAGATCATCGAGATGATGCCTCCTGCCCTCTTCGAGGATCAACCACACTTTGTCCATCTACTAGACAAAGATTAAGGATCACGTGATGAAATTTAACCTGATTCAGTCCAAACATCATGATTTTTTCACTCTAGTTAACAAAGCAATGCAACATCATAGTTCCAAAGAAATCTAAATACCCAGTTCGGTTAAAAGAGGTTCTAATCTGCGACCTTGAAATCAGTACAATCCAATTTCATTTGCCACTCACTCAAATGCCATAGCAATCAAAATCAGGCGTCAACCCAGATTGTTTTAAATTTCATGACTGTAAAAAGTAAAGACTTCCAAGAAATTGAGTGAATTAATAGATATTCGTATCAAACATGATCTTTTATGTCGTGCCATGTGTCAATGTGTAAGATATAAAATTTCTTTAAAAAATTTCATATATGTACAGTACATAGGGAGATGAAACTATTAAGGGGAAAAAATGTCGATTGACTCTAAATACTTTGCCATTTTTGAAACTTCGGTTATCTTTTGATCAAGTTACTGCAAAATTGACATTTTTCGTTTCAAACAATCTTTCAGTTTGACTTTTTCTTGCCAGCATGGTTCAGCATTGAGCATCAATATCATCAAAGATTGGAATAATTGTTTGAAATTTGATGCATTCTCATACCAGGGTGAGTAAACTTCATTTTGTTCCATTGAGTCTGGGAAATTACACCCTGTCAAGAATAATGTTATAGTTTTGGTTAGGACTTGTCGTCAAAAACTTGTCCATGCCTGACTTGAAATATTCTACTTGATCAATGCCTGCATAATCCTTACTAATATTTGAAGGATGCCAATTGCCCAATGAAGGAGCCCGAGAAAGAAGAGAGGATACACTTTTTGTTCCAACAAAACGGGACTTTACTTACTCTCTTTTGTTACAAAAGTACAAAATAGAAATCCATTTAACGAAGCCCCCTCTTTAACGCCATTCCCAAAAATGTTTTTTTGTTTTTTGCGGACTTCCTTGCACCTGCTGGGAGCGGGATCACCAGCAGTTCAAGACGGAAAGAGGCATTAATATTACTTGATTTTTACATTCATATAATATTTGATCCACCAACGAATTAGACTTGGTGGATCTGGCTAGCCCTTGAATGAAAAGGGTAACATCCGGCACCGTGGTTTTAACCCAAGACACCTAGGCTATTCTCAACATTACTTTTATGATAAATACGATGATTTTATTGGCGAAGGTATCATGAATTAGTTTAGGTTACAACTCCGATTTGGCTCACCACAAAAATCGATTTCAAAAAATCTGAGTGGTGGACTGATCATTTTCTTTGCCTCTTGTTTGAAGATTTATTACAAGCGTTTCAAAAATGACAATTTTCAGTAACCGTCAAATGACTTCATTTATTATTCTCACATAAGTAGCCTAATTTCAATGCTTTATTGGTATGCATTTTGATCACATGATATTTTACCCTTTCTCAGGTAGGGTATTTAAAAATACCTCACATCTAAAACCTTTACATTTTTCTGAGTCTCTGGTTGCAAGGACATTGGAATTTTCTTGAAAAAGGAACGGGATGGTAACGAAATCGTTTCTAGGGCAACATGAATACTCCAGATGGGTAGAACTCTGAGAGTCTGAGAACCGCCATAGTAGTCAAACCGATGACCAGATTAAGTGACTTTTTATAAGTTGAATGAACTTTGCCAAATCATAACTAACGCAATTTTGGAGGGAATTTGATATCGATTACTTTCAGTTCGTAATGAAAAAATGAACTTTAATTTTCGTCCAGAGGTACATTCATTGAAAGCGGGGCAATTATTTGTTACACACACAAAAAAACAGTCAAATCGTCGTGTACATACTACAATGGCTAGTGTGTTTTTATTATTCATAAAGAGACATCATGTGCTTCCAATTTGAGCATGGAAGGTTAACGGTTTGTTATACAGTTGGCTTACTTTGTAAACCAGTTTGGTAAGGGTGTATATAAGTATAGATGTAAGCAGATCATTTTTTTTGTTATTGGGCCAGAGCTAAGTCGTTGATGGAATTCTCTATGAGACAATCTATCCACTTCCATTGACTAATTTAGGCTTCTTTCTGACCAACTCCTCTCCATCCTCATCGTCACCGTTGGACTCTGCGAGTCCAAGTTTCATCTTGATCTGGCGTTGCTGCAACTTGATAAGAACCCTTTCTTCGCGGGTTTTCTGCAGTTCTTCTCGTTTCTGTTCTATCTCTAGTTCCAATTTCTTCTGTTCCATACTGGCACGAGCCAACTTGACTTGAGCGGTTTCAATGTCCAGCTCGAGCAATTGATTCTCCATTTCCAGACGCTTCTTCTTCATGGTTCTGACAAATTCTGAATCCAGATCTTCGGGGTCATTGGCGAGCCTCGATTCCGGATGGTGGATCTCCCCGCCCTCTGTGGGTTCGGCGCTGATGGGCTCCTGAGCAGCTGTAATCGGGTCCTCAAGGTTGCATTGGAGCATGGTGGAACAATCAAATCCCTCCCCAATTTCGTCCTCCTGATTGTTGGTGGCAAATGCCTCAGAGATCAGGGCGCGTTTGTAGCTATCCGACATGTCAATGTGGCCTTTCAACTTCTCACTGACGGCCGCAGGGCCCACAATTTCCAGTGCCACCTCGTCTAATACTGATTTGGGCACAAATGGCACGCCATCCCTGGCCGCATCCTGAAGTCGTTTCAAGGCTGCCCGTTTCATGTTAGGCCACTCATTGTCCCGTAAATGCGAATAGTCCTTAACGTCTGCCCCCATTCTCAATAGATCCTGTCGAATGAACTCCCAGATATCACATTTATCCTTTTTGCTCACACAAGGATTGCTGCGGGCAAAAAGAATTTCCTTATTACGGCTAATCTGTTTAACCATTTGGATTTTTTGTTCATGTGTTAACATGGTGTCGATTTTTGCTTCAGCTTTATGGTAACCCGTAGAAGTTGAAGGTTAAAATGGAATGGTAAGATAGCACTCTGGCCAGCCTTCCGGGGGGGAGTTAGGCCAGTTGTTCTCCGTACCAATGAAAATCACGGTTAACAGGTAGAGTAGTTGTAGCTGAATACATGCTCCTAGTACGTAGCCCTTCTACTACTTCTACTAGTACTATTAGTACAGTAGTACCACTACTACTACCGCCCTACTACAAAGCTGTAGAGCAGAAAGAGAAAACAAGCTCTTGGTCTTACCAACTCAAAATAAAGCCCCTCTACGCCTACTACGCTTGAAAAATAAGGGTCACGATAAGCTCGGAAATGTGATTCTCTTAGCATAGAAAAACGTACTTTGATGGCAAATATGGTCATGAAACATTGCAGAAATATTGGACTTGAAGATTGGCTCATGCTTTTTCAAGTGGACTGATTCAAGAATGACTTATCTCAATGGTTATTAGAGAGGAGGAGACGGAGGTGGTCACCTTTAAAGTACGGAACCGGCGTTTATGAAACTCGCGCAACCTCGGCTCACTGTATGTGAGTTGTAAAGTGAAGTTTCATCTGCTTGAATAAAAAGAGTTAATTGGTAATGTGACAGCCTCATTGTAGAACATCTGTTCCTCTGTTTGTTGCTTCTTGATCAAAAGCAAGGATATGTCGCGTTGTCAATATATATTTTGCTCCTGCGTGCCCTAGGCTTTTTTCGGAAGTTCCGGATTTGTAGTTGCTTGCCGTGTGTTGGTCCTTTTTTTTCTTTCTATAGCCAGTTAATATATTATGTTACTTCTACCTTCCTCAATAATTAAATCATAATTCTGATCGACCGTGAATACTAAACTTGTTTGAAACTGAAGTTCATTGAGTACTTCAATACCATATGAGTTTGCCTTTGTTTGAAGCTCTAATAAATAAGACACATAGTAAACATTATTTGATCAAGAGGTCAGTTGGACAAAATACCTAGGGGAAGAGAAGTAACGTTCCAACGTATTAGTAGCCCAAGGTGTTTGACATAAGAGTAGTCAAAAGTGGTCCCCTTTATGTTTTCAGGGATAGATGGATCTTACATTTTAAGCACAAGGGAATGCTCAATTTGAACTGTTCTCACATAAATATTGCTTCGAGGAAAAATTACAAGCATCCTCGGCTTAACAACAACGAGAAGTGTCTTCTATTCATCAATTCCCTGAACTTTGGAACCTGTTATCTGACTTGTCCTGAGCCGAGAATTATGTCAGATTGTTGCATTTGTACAATTGAGTGACAGTTGGGGCGAACGAACAACGAAGAAAATTTCAGATTGAATGAGTACTATGTCCGGTGATCTTAAATTTGATCCCAAAAGTAATGTCATATTAGATCCGGAGGCTTTGGACGACAAGGAATCCATGCCGAACCAACTTGATATGAAAGAATCTGTCGATTTTGGAAATGTTCAAGCAGACGAAAACAAAGTGACTGTGGAAAAATGTTATTTGTCGATGCCCGATGGTTACAAGGTGCATGCCAGATATTGGAAGCCTCCATTATCCTATGGATTGAAGGTAGGTAAAAGCCGCAAAGTCAAAGTGCTTTCCCAAACAATTCATCTTTATCATTCACCATTGAAGGCCTTGATTTTCGTAAGCCATGGCTTGGGTGAGCATTTGGAGTGGTACAATGAGCTGGGAATGCTATTGGCAGAGCATGGATACTTGGTTTTTGGACACGATCACCTGGGTCATGGTTTGAGTGAGGGCTCTCGTGGATACATACAGACTTTTGACACATTGGTCTCCCATGTCATGTCTCATGTGAGCCGGATCAAAATGGACAATCAGGGAGTTCCTTGCTTCATCTATGGCCATTCCATGGGAGGCAATGTGGCTTTAAGGTAAACTAATACGAGTACATGGTTCAATGAGAAGGCGTAAAAGAAATGGCCATGCTCAAGGACAAGTGCGTTCCTTCACAGAGCCATCCTTCAAAATGGAGGATTTTTCCGCGGCATGGTGCTCGAGGGACCCCTTATCAAGGTCAATGACGAGACCATTACTTTTCCCAAGTTCATGTTGGCGCAACTCGCAAATCTCATTGTCCCTGAGTTCCCTACCGAGCAAATACCCTTGGATGCCGTGACTTCAGACTTGGATACGCAACAGCAATTGAGAGACGATCCCTTGAGATACAATCAAGGAATCAAGGTTGGCACTGCGCTGGCCATGTTGGAATCTCTGAAGGTGACCACGACCCATTGCAGAATGGAAATTCTCGTGCTCTAGAATGGCAACCCTTTGTTTCAGATCGTCGGGAGTGCCTTGTCGGAGATTGATATTCCGTTCCTAACAATGCATGGCAAATTGGACACGTTGTGTATGCCACGAGGCTCCGAGGATCTACACGCCCGTGCCAAGGCCCAAGATAAGCAAATCATTATGTTTCCCAATGCCAAACATCATCTCATCTTGGAGATCGAGGACGTTCGAAATCAAGCTGTGGCAGAAACTCTCAGCTGGTTGGAACAGAGGTGTATTTGAATTTTGAATCCAATTGATTGACTAAGAGTGAGATGTTGGATCATATGACAGAGATAATGTAACATGGTTTTGGGTTGGAGTCTAGCCCTGTGGACTAGTTTCTTTTGAGAATGTTTGTGATTGCACGAGTTTTGAAGCGTGAACAGCGACCTTCTAGTTTTGGTGTCGCCATCTAGTGGTTCATAGGTGAGGCTCTTCAGGGATTGGCGGGGGCGAGTCCACCACGGGGAATGAAGCAGCCGATTCAGTCATAATTCGTTGATAAGTGGATTTGCGATTGTTAATCTCATTGAGGCTCTCAGTGATGGCTGCAATGGTAGGGGTTTCTATTTCTCCATCCACACGGGGTCGCGGGACGATGAATCGAATGTCTTCACCTTTGTGCTCCCTAGGTTTATTTCGGATAGGGGGCAGAATTGGCATTGATAAATGTGGAGCGGGATAAGTGACTACTTGATCTTCCTCCAAGGCTGGCAATAAAATTTTACTTTGGCGACGGCGACTGGTGTCCAGATTTATAATTGAGGAGTCCACACACTGAATGTGCCCATTGCCCAAAGTAGGTGGCTGGATGATGTAACTATGCGGGTATATGCCACCCGTATTGGAGTCAAACGATCCAGGCGAACTCCCTCCTCCAACCACACTATTGGTATCACTACCAGAGACGAGATCTAAGAGGCCACGAATTGCGGCTTGATTGTTTTGCTTCTTCTTCATGAACTTCATGTAGAGGGCGCTGATGGCTCCCACGCAAAGAACGCAACAGAGTGCAAGGCCTATGTAAAGAACAGTGTGAATTTGGTCGGAATTCAAATGTTTGGGATGCAAGGTGTCCTCTCCGCTTGACACAACATCATCATGTTTAGATCGGGTGTGATTACGAGTCTCCAGATCCTCCCTGATTTGCCTGATAAGCTCCATTTTCAGATTGGCCTCTGAAGTTGAGGTCACTTCCCTGGGATTGACCATGATACAAGTTTCGGCGTCCGATGAAGGAACAAACCCAAATTCACAGGCACACTGTTTGCTCAAGGGATCACAAATCCGATGATTGTGCTTAAAAGGTGCCTCACACTGCGCACTAAAAATGCAAGATCCGCCTAATTGGAGAACTTTGGGATGGCAAGACCACTTCCACAGGACGTAGCCTCGTGGACAGATGCACCAAGAAACACCCTGAAACGGAAATGTTTTATCACTTATCTTCCCTTCTGACTCGATTTCAGTGCTTGCCAATAAACGAAACGTTTGCTCTTTTTTCAATGAGCATACATTTTATTGTGAGAAGGTATGTAATATATAAGTTGCCAATTGGTGGCAATCCCATACGACTTTGATTTCCATTTCGGACATTGCGAGGGAAAAACGCATTTCCAATGTTGATTTTAGCACAACAGGCGTAGCATTTGAGAGTCAGTTAGTAATGAAACGCTCTAAAACCGAGCTGCTTATGCTCCATGGAAAAACCTCGAACTAGTTTGCGGTCTAAGCTGGACTATTTCCTGATGTCGAGAGCAAATATGCAAACTCGTCAAAAATTCAAGGATCGCCAATTGCTTCCCTTGAATTAGTTCCCTGATAAGGCCTCGTTCGTTTTCCCGTCTAAGTACGTTTTGGTCGCTTTTTGGTCTCATTTACCTGGGTGGAATTCGACGAGTCGTCACTTGTGGCACACACTTGCTCCTGAGGACAATCAGAATCTCTCTGACAAGGTCGTCCACTGATGCCCAAACTCGTGTGGATTTGATCTTCCCGAATGGTCAAGCTCAGGGATCCGACCACAAGTTCACTCCAAACAGCAATCCATGCAATGGCCAACAATACTGAACGAGTTATGCGGCCTGACTTTCTCCCTGGAGAGCGGTCCCAGGTATTTGGGAATGCATGTTCCCTCTGTGATCCTCGTCCACGGGCGTTGTGTTGTGCGTTGTTCTGGATCCCAGTCGAGCACTCCCAAGGTTGGTTTCCCATGGTGCTAGCTTTCTATTTTGACTCGTTCATGGAAGCCAAATTTGCCTTCAAGGAGATGGTCGTTTCGGGGTGGGTTTGGTTGAGAGGATATGCCATCGACATGAAAGCTTAATTAGGTGACTGAGTTCTAGTGGACGACGTAAAAGAAGTCTAAAGTAGGTGATGTGTTTCTGTAATTGACGTGTTCTTCCCAATGTGGAATCATCTGAAACAATAATTGGAGCCTTGAGTTTGCTCCGAGGTCTTGTGAGAATTTGACTGCCAGAACCTTGCTGCACATCCGGCGAATAATCACACAGCCCAAAATGGGCAGCAAAGATACCAATAACGTGAGAAAGGTTTAGACAAAAAGGACCACAGAGCAAACAGTCAAGTTGAACTGCCACTAAATAGTGATAATAATGATTGAAATCGAAAGAGCTCGAATGAATATTTGATCGTTGTGGTCAACTTTACAAAAGTTGTTCGATTTTTAATGAGAACTCTCCTAAATACGGTTGAGTTTAACCTACTAGGTATTAGTTTATTTTGACTTTAGTGGCCTGCATATTTCAACTCCAACGGAGCGAGAAGATATGTTCGCGTATTTTTTTCTTATTATGAAACACCTGATGTTCGGATGGCATTTTCCCCTATTTTTCGAATGGAATTTGCCCTTACCCGGGATTGAAATGCTGAACAGGTTTGTGGTTTAGATATTGATTCACTTACATCAAATGAGTGAAAAATCACTCTAAGTTATGCAAACTGTATGAAAATTGTTAAAGAACACCAGACCATTCAAGAGCTACGTACATAAGGGTACATCGCATTTACTTTTGATAAATTTTTGTTGCAACTCTCGGTTGCAAAATTGTGTAAAACATGTTAAGCTAGCAAATTGTAGTATTTGTGTCAATGAAAAGTGACCCTGTTCACTTTATCCATTCTATGCAAAATTTAATTAGATCATAGCTAGACTTCAGTCGACTCGAAATTGAATGATGAATATGATCCAATGATCAAACCATCAATGTGGAAGTAAATACTGAGTTATTTTTAACTTATATCTGCCAATTTTTTGCCGTTTTTAAGGCGCAATATAGTGGGAATCTATTTAAGAACACGACTAACGACCATCACAAGACATCGGACGTCAATTCTGAATAGAGCTTGTCATAAAAAGGGGAACAATGAGACAAACTAGTCACATTGTATCTTTTTGGAAATCTCATTGCGCGGCCACAATCAACTCGTCGCAAAGCATTATATATAACGAAATGAAATTGCCCAACAGGTCTGCAGTGTACTCAATCAATGCACACGTAATCTTTGGTTTGGATCAAGTTCTCTTCAGCAGCTTTCTAATGTATTTGACGCCCTATACCTAAATTTGAAATCAAAGAAAAATCCAATGCAAAAGTAGGGTCTGAGCTTATTGTTTTATCCTCATCAAAATCTGTAGTTTTAACTTAGTCAAAGTGAGGGAACAGACATATGTATCATGTCAAGTTAGCAAATGTGTTTTGTAATTACAATTGCAATTAGATTTTCATGTAATTGTAAATATTTACATTTGATGGGATGTAATTGAGATATTTCAATTGCCATACATTTCCTTCCGCAAAACCAAAAGTTGTACATCTTTAAATCCATTAGATTTATGCTTGATGTTGAATTGCTTCATTTAATCTTGTTTATCAATTTATTCCTTTACTTGAACTTACCTCCCTGGGCTACAATGCACATCCAACTTTGCGCTCATGGAGCAGAATCCTAAACATAGTGGTGCCAAATATCTCTACTACTGGCCATAAAGAGATATTATGAAAAAAAAGTAATTGAATCGAAATTGAATGTAATTCAATTACAATTTGATAGTAACTGTAATGAGTTTTATTTCAAAATGAAGTAATTATAATAAATCACATTTTATAAAAAAACATTTTAAAAAAACTTAAAAAAAGGTCATTTAAAGGGTTAGGGCTGGATTGTCGCGAGACTGGTTACTTTTAACTAGAAACTCCCATCAAATCTAATCAAGTTGTTCAATATTTTGTCATTTTGGGGCATTTTTAAATATTCAGATGATTTTCCCAAATTTTCCCAAAATCAACGGTTTTGGTTTCAAATAAGACTAAAATTGGACACTTTTTGGTCAAATTTTTGCACCAAAGAACATCAACAATGCATCTTGACATAATTCTTAAACTTGGATGCTTGGAGGAGTAATTTGCTTTGTACCCATTTTCAGCCCTACCTCCAATGCTGCATTTTTTGTTCCAATCCTGATCTTAGCTCCTAGAATTTTTTTTACTATTTGAACTATGTCAAAGGTTTTTGACTTAACATTACATTTATCCAAATCTTGGCTAAGTTTATTCATCAGCCAGATGTTTGCAAAGCAGAGGGAAGAGCAAATTGGAAAACCCCTCCTTTTTGAAAGGTTAACTTAGTTCGTGCTTAGAACTCTATCATACAAAGTAAATGGTCAAATGATATAATGTACTATACGCCTAGAGATGATATTCATAAAAGCGGTTAACAAGCCCTCAAAAAAATATCATTGGAAGAGTTTAAATGGTTCATGGTATTTGAAATCTAGAACCTTGGAAGGAGGACATATTTCTAAAAGTTGAGACACTGGCTTAAGCATAGCCTACAACAGCTAATTTGAGATTTTGTCATACAGTATCAGGTGAATTGTGTATCAATATAAAAGTGCAGAAAAATAACCCATTTAAAAAGGTCGCTTTTTAAACGCAATTTCCATTTTTTCTTCAGCAAGGCATGTGGCAGTGGATAAGATAGTTTTATTAATTAAGGTATCGTAAGTAAAATTACGTTTTAAAAACGTTTTGACTCAGCTGAAAATCAGTCACAAAACCCTAAGTGGTCATCAGAAGCTTAATTTTCATGTCTGTTAGTTCAGTTTCTTGGCAAAATCCCACAAACAAAAAATTAATAACTCTTAATCAAATCGTTTGAACTTTTCTTAAATATTTGGCATGTTTTATACACTTTTATAAAAAAAAATTTGTACCTTTATGGGAGCAAATATCATTTAACTATTTCGCCTCTAAAACTTAAATATATTCTGAGTCTCTACTTACAACCATATAAATGTGATTGAGATATCAAAAAACACAACTCAATTTTAGTCTGTAGCATCCCTCATCTTATTTTCAGTTTGTATAGTACATGTTGCCTGTCAAAAAATGCATACCAAAAATTTTGTTTCGAAATCGATGATAAATATTTCCACCTTAGCCTTTCATCGTACTCCAAGCCTTGAATGAGATAGTCTGAGATCAGAGTGCGAATTCGTTGATCCATTTATTTGAAGCTAAGAGTCAGCCATCGTGCCAATGAAAACAAAATTGGGGAGAGAGAGATTTCCGGGTGGTTATTTTTCATATACTGTAGACAAATTTCGAGCAGCGTGTCACTTTTTGCTGAGAAAAAGATTCTTGCATTGATTTGTTAGCCCTCGTTCATGATAACACTTCATTCACATTTGAGAAGACAAGCGAGAAAGAAAGGGCATCGATTTTATTTTGCCTTGGATTGCCATTCTCCACACACACGCACACACACACACACACCATGACTGCTCTACTTACATCATCGTTATCATCATCACAGCCAATCCTCGATTGAGAGCGATCTTCAATGTCACGGACACTTCAGTGGATTTTTATCGCTGGACATCCGAGATTGGAAATGATCACTTGAGAACTTGGGGGAACTTTTTCAAAGTCAACATATGATTGGGATGGATGCCAAATGAATAAATCACGATGGTCTAGAAATTTCGGAAAGCCACAACGGATGTCTTGCTATTCTTGACTGATTTGTGTGAGTAATCTTGTGCGACGACGATTCTTTCATCCGTCCAGGTGGTGGTGAAGAAGAACTTCACGGTGATCATTATTGGTGTGGGTACGCGGGGCATTCAGTTCCCTTGGCGGATGCCGAATTCTGAGCTACTTCCAACATCACGTATTGCCACTACCACTAACATCGCAAGTATATACACACAGTAGTACAGTCATTTACTCTCTCATAATGCCAATGGGGACCCCTGGAAACATTTGGATGGCTTGTGACAAATTTCCCATTCATTTCATGAATCTGAGATTCAAATCATTTACGTTTATTTAAATGGCATCAAGCAGGAGTAGACAAAAAAAGAAACCGTAACGTAAGTTTGCGATATTTTTTAACGATAAATGAGTCTCGTTATTCAGCATCTACTTTGGAAGTTCAGATGGTCAAGCAACATCAATAGATATGATCATATTGTTCATTGTTAAAACCACTCAAACATCAAAATGATGAGATAGAGTATTGAACATTCAAGGCCTTGTGAAGGCCAAAAATGGGCCTTGTTGATTTACAGGTTAAACTGAAATTATATTCGAAGCTCATACAGTTATACCAAAACTGCCAAAAATATCTGCCAAATATGTAGACACCGTTACAAAAGAAATATATAAACCATGCTCACTCGTACACATTATTTACTAATGCTGTCACTACAATAAAAGCCAAAAAGTATGTACCGCAGTGAGTGTCATAGAAGCATAGCTTTTCGTCTTTAAGCAGATTTGTGCAACATGTTACCACTTTCATATGTAAGTGATCCGCTTGGCTTAATCTACCAAAGCTCTGGATTTTAAGTGTGTGACCTGTCCAATAGCTTCGCGTAGTCCTGACCAAGCAAGTACGGTGGCGGACTTCATGAGCATTCCCTTGGACGACGTCACACCGAGCGGACTTTTTTGGCTTTCGTGCATGAAACGAAATACTTCGCGCTCACTCAGACCAAGAAGAATTCTGAGGTATGATTGAAAGAAGAACAATTCGCCATCGATATTTGTTCGAGGTGCCTGAAGAATTGAACTTTTGTCTAACCAGCCAAAGATCGTCTTCGGTTCTTCTACCACGTGCTTGGATACACCGAGCCAACCATTCTTGGCATCGATTACGTACCTACCGAGTATACCACCACTTTCCAAACTTGATTGTTCGTCTCGAACACGCTAATAATTTTGTCCTAGAACATCCGAACCCTCGACAATTGATTTCTCAAGAGCAAGGACAGACACATTCTCGTGCCAAAACTCAGTTCAATCTGTCAATATTTGCCCTCAAAGAGTAATCCCCGATCCTTGATCAGCGATCATCAATTCAACAGCGACTTGCGACAAAGAGCTGAACAATTGCCGCCTCGGGATTGAACCACTTTGGCCCGATTGAGGAGCTTTATTATCACTTGAATCGAGCCACTCGATGTCTCATCTCACTGAATTATGAATGATTGTGGTTTCTTTGTGCTCACTCAGTCTGGCCGATCACGGATTAGGTAGAGATTACCATCGAAGCGTTCCGAAATAACTACGAGTACAGTATTGTACAAAGACTTGAACGGATGTTCGTACCTCCCACGTACATGGACGACAATTGAAATGCCGATGGTGAGTTTATGATGGAATCGCCATAGTTTGAAGAACTATGTACATGTACATGTGAATGGGTGAGATGCACGGGGGAAAAACCAACTGATATTCCACGCTGTGTGCGTAAGTACGTACGTACGTACATACACACAGATGGAACATGCAGTGGCATGCATTGAGAAGCAGATGGTTTGAGTACAGTTGTACGCGAGTTGTCAGGAAAAATACCAATACCAATACCCCCGACCACCACGGAAAGATGTTCAAGGATTCCTTTTGATGATGATCGCGCACTCTAGAGTGTACATAATGTACAAATTACGAAATGAGATTCAAAGTATGGCGTTCCCAGTTGACGCTTGGAGCCAATCGACCGGAGTGCGTTCTGACTACGATAGGGAACCAACGACACACGACCGGTTGGTGGTTGGTTGGATCTTTTAGTGATTTCTTTCACCTTTGAGCCTTGTCTAGGATATCCTAAGCCAAAGGGTTCCCTTGGCAGCGGTCCTCGTAGTCATTACAAACCAAGTGGACGGAACTCACGTTTCTTGAGGTTTGGCGTGAGATTTTTTACTTTGAACAAACAATCTCTGAGACTCTTCTAATGTTATAGCTATAACCATGGCCAAGCAAGGGTGGCACAGTCCAAGATGGTTTGTTTGGATTTACGAGCATCTACCCTAGAGACAGAGCCTCAAGAAGGTGTGTTGCTCTTCCTTTGTTTTCCATATCCAACGATTCAGGAACCACTTCAATAGTGGACAGGACTGATGATGATATATGAAACACCACCATGAAGTTTGTTCTTACCCTGGCTTGAAACTTCAGAAATGTTGTTTCATTTTTGGAAAACCTAATGTTGCTATTCTCTATTTAGCTTTGAGAGGTCAACACTGCAGAAAATAACTTTTCATTGAGGTGAAAAATGTTACACATAGTACAAGTGCGTGAGCTCAGAAGAAAATACTGGATTCAAATTGAAAATTTGGATTACTACAATGTAGAAATGGGCAACAAGAAATGCCAACTAAAGCAAAGAAGGGGGTCTTTTCTCATAAAATTGTCATATATTGACGGCAAATAAAAGTGGAAACGTAAAAATAAAAATCTTGTCTGTCTTTTTGGCCTGGGAAATAAATGTTGGCCCAAATTTCCTATTTTCCCACTTTTTAAAGGTAATTTTCTACTTACTTGACTTACTTACTTTTCTTACTTGTTTTCGCATTTTAGAACATGCTTTCACATTTGAATTAATTAACAGATCAAGTCCACAATCCAAAGATTTTTGCCTTTGAATTTCATGGGCTTTACTTACCGCTTCAAGGAATGTACTAGTACTCAGTACTATGGAAATGAAAGATTTCGATTCTTCTATTTGTGAAACTTAAACATTATACCATATTTGATGTACCAGGGAATTTGATTACCAAATTCAACTCCCCGTTTCTGTTTTGGGAAAGTCAATAAAAAAGGGAGCTTCATCTGAGATATATGTACCTACCATCATGGGTTTAATGCAATAAAAAAAACATTTAGCAAACAAAAGCGCCCAAAGCAACAACACTAGGCTCTAGAAGAGAATTATTTGCATACCAACATCTATATCCATTAATGAAATGTCCTAATCCTAAACATTGCAGGAAAGGAATGTCATTTTCTTGTGAGAAAATGAGGAGAAGTAATGAATAGCCTTGAATTTTGTAACAGAAAAAATGCAGTAAAGGGTCTAAAAATGACCTTTTTACAATTGTAATACCTTGGTTTTGTATTTTTGCAACTTTTTTCACCTTTCAACAACTTTTCCAAACTTTTTCAATATTTTTTGGATGTTTCCAAATTAAAAGTTCATACAAATTGGGAAAGGAGTGAAAAAATATGCATTTCAAGAAGACGGTTTTAGGTTCATCCCTAAACTTTGCTACATCTCATTTAGAATTAATGTTTGTCATAAATTGTAGTTGTAACTAAATTATTTGCTGCAATTCTGAGCCATTGTTCAGAGAAGGGATTTTTTACACACACACACCATAATGTCTTTTGACCTCAAGGTACCGATGATTTTTTCCATATCTTGGCGCTTTCAACATTTTCTTTACAAAGAGGCTTGATTGGCCAAGAGAGAGTGGCATGATCAAAAAGACTTGAAGAAAAGCCTTCGTCTGAATTATCATGCAAGTATTCCAAGAAAAAGGGGTTTATCATGGACAAGGTACAGCCATAAATTTAAACAATTGTCCCCCACTCCCCATTGCTCAAATACCTGATGGTAACAGTACTGGATTTTTGGCGTTTTGGTAAATATCGGATTTTGTACATTGCAAGCGTTGTTGTCATTGTTGCATGAGCACAAGTTTTATCTAATGTTTCGGCCTAATACTCCTAATGTCTTACAGACTTTATTTTTTACTCTCTGTGACATATGAGCTACCTTGATTGTTTTTACCTCTCAGTCCCTTTTCGGAGAGGTTCACAATTAACAAAGCGACTTTATACGCATTTGTTTTATCGTTGCACTATATTTGGACCTACAAAATCAATATTGATACCATCCAATAATTCGTTCTACACAACGCGTAACAAGAGAAATCGCTTGAAGCCACAACCAATACTGCTCTCATATGTTAATTGGCAAGATCATTTCCCGAGCTAGAACATATCTAATGCATAATTGGACCTGTCACTACAATTGGCATGCAACTGCCCTCGACTTTTCAGCCGAATATTTGAAATCCCAGGATGATTCAAATTTTGAACAAAAATGGAAGAAGGTCTAAAATTCAATGAGTTAAGTCTTTTCTGTTCTTGGTAAATCCAAATGATAAAAACTTTCCTATCAACACTTAGCGACGCTATAACGTTGAAAAATATTGGAGCAAGATCGAAACCCAAGTGAAACCTGATTTTATTATTGTTAATTGCTAATAATACATCGCACTCCAAAGGCTGATTAGAGTGGATTAACCAATTTTGGTCTGATATTCGAAACTAGTCGTCAGAAATAAACAGGTTCTGGGAGCTTCACCCATTCAAAGAACTTGAACTAGTGTGCAGTTTCACGTTATTACTATTTTCTGTATTCCTAATGGGAATTGACCAAAAAATTATCCCCATTAAGTCCATCGCAATACTGTGCAATTTCATCACATAACCTCCAAAAGTCTGTAAGTAAAGAACTAAGAACATATCAGACTTACCAAAGGCCAAAATGTCCACGCACCATTTTAAGACGGAATCTTCATTTTCGCTCACCTTGACCACTTCAAAACAACTAGAACTCATGGGCTCTTTTCTCGGCCGAGTACAGAATGGAACTGAATCCAATAATGGAGGAGGGGTGCAGCTTTTGGAAGTTCTTCCAAGGCTCCTTCAACACAATCCTCATCATCTCCGTGGCAGTGTTCATCTTGCGGACAAATCTCATGACGACCGGGTCAGAATATTTAAGTCATGCAGCATCTTTCTCGTTTCCCGGTTTGACCATTATTTCACCACCGACATTAAGACCGATGAGTCCTAAGGGACTTTATTCGTATTCGTCTCTGGCACAAGTCTGGTCATATCATCATTATTTGGCCATTGTCGGCCCTTGAGTCGTGTTCCATTATGAGCTTCCTTGGGGTTTATCTAGACAGGGAACTCGAAGTATGAGCATCTATGATTTCGTCACCCCTCGTTTTTGCCCCTCGAGGGTGAGAAATTCTCGGAAGAATTGAGGAAATAAGTCAAAGCGGAATGCTGAATGGAATCGGGCAGGCTGGCCTCAATTGAGACTTGAAACAGACCAACTTGTAACACGGTATGTAGTACTACAGGCAGTCGAGGATCACGAGTGATGTGTTGCTGCACTTTCCTCAGTGTCTTTGATCCAAATGAACTCTTGGGGGAATGGGGAATGGCTAGTGAGCTCAAAAGGCATTTGAACCTACCCACCCGACAAGGTCATTCTATTCCGCAGAGAATGAAACAAAGCGACATGGTCAACCGGAAATACACTATTCATGGTATGATGAGACACCCCCGGTGAACGGGCCAAGAGGAATAAGCGGCTTTTAGCTTCAGCTGTCTTTTGTTATCAAAACTAGAGTAAAATCTATGGATATTTTTTCTAGCTTTATTCTGTCGGATTGAGGCTTATGGTTTCGTGGGCGAGATTACAGCCTTGGAAAAAAGGCATAAGTCATCCAGCATCTTAACAAAGATTTGAAAATTGGAATCAAATTGGCCTTGTTACTACGCTCTTTTCTCTGAAACCCTGGCTCTTCTCATGTGTTTTGGACTCATAAAGTGGAAGATTCTTGATTCTACGACGGACAACAACTATCAGGTTCAGTTTATTATTCAATATATGTTTTTTTCCTTCTTAAAAAGGGTCTGTTTAAACTAATAATCCCCTGAATTTGACTGGCCGGCTGTTGTACCAGTTGTACCCCTGAATTTGATTTTCAAGCTTCCATTTCCTTTGAAACTCACGCAACTTATCTTTTCAACAAACAATGATAAAATAGGAGCAATCAATTCAGCGTTTGGACGGATTCTAAAAATGTGATGATGACTCCGATAAGTTGACTAAAAGATCGATGTCTAGATTGTGGATGCCAGGCGGCCGACCACTTGGAGGCAAAGCTGTACAATGGACCAATTTATCAATCTAATTCAGTGCACATTAAAATCGGAGGAGTGTCAAGATTTATGCGTTAGACATAGGTAATGATAATAATTGTTTTTTAATTGTAGGCTATATTAAACCTGATAAGATTCAACATGTAACCTTTTCCTTTGGTTGAATGAATAGAAAAGCGCAGTTTTTTGAAAAAAAGCCAATTATATTTCCTTATATAAGATTCGTAAGGAATAAATATGTAAAAGTTATTGATCCGGTAGCATCTTTTAAGGCAGACTCGCATTTTTTAAAGCTAGCATTCCAGATTAACGCTACTTTCAAGGACCAGCTCGCAAAAAGGTACCATCCTATCCGTATTGAATTTTACAACTTTCACACCAGGTTATATCGAGCAAATAGAAGCTGAAAGAAGAGCCTCATAATGATATTTGCTAAGGAAAAGTTGTAGGGATATCTTAATTCCAGCTTCCAATTTTTAAAGAATCCTGTTTTTTTGAATCCAAACCCTCAATATTTCTGAACTGCGCCAGTCGCCAAGTTAAAGCTCTCGATGAAAGTTTTGAGACAGCATTGCTGAGCTTAGTTATGAAAGCCCTTGATGTTGACCTATCATGTTAAATCCCAAATAATTAGCCCACATTTTCATGGTCGTAAAATTCTCTCATGGGTGCATCTATGATGTCCAAGCGGTGGGCCTTTTCTTCTAAGGAACTAGTTCAATCCCAATTTTGCTATTTGTGGCCTCGCACATCTTTGTCTAATAATAGAACATCCTTAATGATCCCCAACTTTGGCTCAAACATGTTTTCTTCATGAGGTGAATACAGTAAATCCTCCTGGCTCATTTTGTTTTTCTCGAAGGAAGATGATCGGCTAAGCTATTGCACTTGTATACCTTCCTTGACAAATCCCATGGGAATAACCTGATGAGGAATATGGCCTTCAACCTAAATTTCGACCTGGCAACTTCCAATCACATTTTTTTTCTTTATCTTTTTCATGCGGACTTCCTTACCGCTACTGGGAAAGGGATCTCCGGCAGTTCAAGACGGAAGCAAGTATCAACTTTACGTGATTTTACATTCATATAATATCTGATCCACCAACGAATGAGAGTTGGCAGACCTGGCTAACAATTGAATATAAGGTTGAGCAGGCATTTTAGTCAAAAACTTGCCCAAGTCTGACTTCCATCTTGCTACTGGATCACACCTACATATTTCCTGCGAATGTCTGAGGGGAGCAAATAGAACAAAAAAGGAGCCCGAGACAAGAAAGAGTTAGCAGAAAGTTCCTTGAACCATAATGCATTCCTAAAGAGTGTTGGCAAAGGGACGAAAAATGCTTCATATTTCGTCCACAAAGAAACCGACATCCCCAGGACATCCCATTCTGGATCCTGATGACAACTTAAATGGGTTTTCCATTCCTTGATATCCAGGGGAAATATTTGCCTATACATTTTTAGCAAATGACTTGAAGTATTTTCATATCTCAAGTGTGTCTCTATTATGACATGGATCATGGTCAGCCTAGAGAGGTACTCTTTCAAAGGCATAAACCTTTCTATCAATTTTTGGCAGATATCAAAAGTTCAAATTCTTGCCAGATTTGTGGGAAATTCCTACAACCAACTGAGGGATAGATCTTACAACTTTTTGCATAGATTTTGATGCTCCCATCAATGTTTTGGGTGAGCTTCCCTAAGATTCAACGATCAGGATAATTGATGAGCTCAAAAATTTCACTTTCCATTGTCTTGCTTATATTTTATTATGTAACTGTCAATGTCTGACTTGTTTGTAGACAACAACAAGTAGTTACAAATCGATTTATATGACTTGCTTAGAAATAAAGGATCAGCTATTACCCTCATTTAGTTTAATGTACAAATTCGGCACCCGTAAGTTATATTGGGATTTCTCATCTTGGTTTAGTTGTTACAACCAAAGTTATTTGTAAATAAAAAAACCAGTTTTAACAAAAATGGTGCTAATATCAGGCTGGCTCCTGCAACCAAAGTTCTTATGACGAGATTTCACTGTATTTTCAGTTTTTTGAACAGTCTAGATGACGAATCATACGGTCCAAATTCTGGTGAGATGTTTACACTTCACATCTCTTTGAGTTTTAATGTTTACGGGAATCATTTTCGTCAAACAAAAATCTCCGAAAAATTAAGATCGATTACCGGTTACTAATTTCTTCAAGACCTGATAAAAATTTGCAGGAGGCGCTTTTCTGATCAAGGAATCGAATAAGGTAGATTTACTCTAGGATGTATGTATACCCGATAGCAATCTATATAAATATTATATAAGACTTCGATGTCTCGCTAGATTTGAACTAATTGTGGAACAGAAAGCGGATTAGCAAGCATTGAGAATAAAGTAATTTGGTTTTGATTTTTAGGTTGTTTTTGTCGATCCAATAACTTTTCTATGTGGACTTCCTTACTGCTACCAGAAATGTGATTCCCAGCACCTCAAGATTAAATTTTGCCACTTCTTACGCATGATGGTGATGTCTCTTTATTCAGGGACTCGTTATGGGAAAATAAGAAAAGAAATAAAAACGCATGTTATTTCATGCTCACATATATTCTGACCCGACCATGAATTAAAGTTATCAGATCTGGCAAGCCTTTGAGAACAGGGATAATCAGAAACTTTGCTCAAATGCAGGTGTTGATCCAATGGTAAGATTTAAGTCAGACTTGGACAAGTTCTTGGCTAAAGTTCCTGATCAACCCTAGTATATTCAAGGGCTAGTCAGATCTAGCCAACTCTAATCCGTCGGTGGATGAATATTAAGTTAAGTAAAATAGATAGGTTTTCTTCGACTTGAATTGCTTGGACTTCAGAAGTAATCAGAAAAACCATTGCCAATTCGCCTTGTTGGAGGCCAACATTTCGAAAAGTGACCACGTTTGAGACTCAATGCCAACAAAAAATGGTTGTCCTCTGACAATTTATCATCCTTTGTCATTTTTTGGGATTTGAATATGTTTTCCTCTCATGATTCAAAATCTGAATTTCATAAAGAAGCCATGGACACACTCTGTCCCGATTGAATGCGACAAACGCAAAATAAGCGCCGAAATTGGCTGCTTTCTGCACTTCACTATTCTTGGCTTCAAATGGCAAAGCCGATCAGTATGTTTTTTCCACTAAGTTCGGAATGCACAAATGACAAACAACGAGAGATTGATTCATTCTTTATCGGTGTCATCAAAATGGAGCATTTACTCACTCTACATTAGGCCGTTCAGGGGGCTCATCCCAAAATGTCATTTCCTCCTTTTGTGGAGCGTGTTCTCTAAAATTATCTTGTTCACGTACGCCTTGGTTATAAATCTGATCCAATTGAATGGAAACTTTTTCTGCTTCTATTTCAGTCATTTCTTGGTTGTCCCACTTGCGTGAACTTGTTAAGGTTAAGCGATCGACAGTCATGGAAAATCGTTTGAGCGATTCGAAAATCCTGAGGAATTGTGAATCGTGAATCCTGCACCAAAGGTAAGCAATCCTTCAACATTATGTTACAATATATTGGAATTCATCCAAATAATCTTCCAAGGTCAGTTAATTTCGCAACGATTCTCATTTTAGTTTCCGTCTACTATCGGAAGATCAGAAAAGTAGATATACTGAGATGTCCATTTCGTAAATGGAGTGCATTTTCCAAGTCGTGACTTCATCGAGTCGGAATGGACGGAGTTTTGAGATGCTTTGCGGTGAGAAGACTCATTACCCACCTCTTGAAACGAAGTGCGTACGCTGAGTTCACGTGCAACTAGGTACCTATGGACAGTCTATATGTGAGTATGAATGAATGGTGAAGCCGTTTTGCAGGAAAACGCTTCCTCTCCTAATCTCATGACAATCCGGTGATATTTCAAATTTCGAAGATACCATTCACAAGTCAGGAAGAGTAACAGAATTAATTTTTCAGTGCTGCCAAGCTTGATACGACCCTCAAGCCCATCAGGGTTCAAGGCGTTTTCCGCTCGAAGGGATAATTAGACCTGCATGTGATGTGCAAGTGCACCATTTTATGAGGCTTTTGGGCCAACGTCACGATTCAGTTTGATTAAAATTAGCCGTCTTCATGTGTTACGGCTGCGGAGATTGCAGGGCTTGAAAATCACACAATTACAGATGTAATTGCTTAATGACCAGACTGAAGTTTCCGTAAACTTTGGGAGAATTGGACGCCGGAATCGGCAAGTCTTCGACACAGCATCAAAGCACAATCCTGTGTATGATTGCTCAGATGCACCTGAGTCTGAGGAAATCCTTGAATGCATCGAAACAAATTGACGGCTGCCCACAGGGTGTCTTGTTCGAGCCATTCAAGTGCAAAAGTCATTTCTGAACATCAGTAAATCATATCTGTTTGACAGGTCATTACTGCGTTTGTTTTAAATAATGCACAATAAATGGAGCATGTCAATCCTCAAGGAAAGATCAATATCATGTTGGTCAATCATTCAAGGTCACACGTATGTGGTTTGCATTAACCAAAATCCATAAAGCTTTATACCCAGAAGAATTCTTGAGAAGCTACCAGGTCCTGCTTCCGCGCATTTATGGCCCAACATTCTTGACTCCTTTGGTTGAAAAGCCAGTACCACTTCATATGTTTTACTATGGAGTTCTGCAGTTTCGTTGCGGTTATCTCTCAAGGCGTTTTTTGAGGAACCAACCCTTTTTCATGTTTCATGGCCTTCCACTGGTTTACCACTATACTGAACGAGTTTTCTGGGTTGGCCGATATCGCTGCTTTTTTGCGTGTACCATTATGACAGGAGATGCATACGCCGGGGAGTAACAAGTGGTTGCATTCTTTAATTGGTACTTTACGCCAAATGCATTTGCTGGCATAGGATAATCGAGTCAAGAAAAAGAGAATCACTTCCTTATTTGAGGATATGAGTCTCTGTCAAGAAGCGGAAGGAAACTGGTTCAGTTACATTGGAACTGTAATGTTGTGGTTTTGTTGCTAAACAAAAAAAATCCCTCTGACTCAAATAAAGTTTTTGAGCGTTCTTATTCCAATTTTTGACCTGCATGAATCGGAAAACGTATCATTTGTATAAATTATCATCCCAACATAACAAAAATCTTAGCTTTCGACGATTACGATGGTTGACTAGTATCGATAATACAGAACGACCGGTGAGAGGAGTCTCGAGTTTTCGGTTGTAACCAATTCAGATTCATCCGTTGAACTGTCATCTTCTTCACCACTTTCGTTGGCGGTTGTAGATTCAATTATATCCACAGATTCCGTCGTGGTGTCAACAATCTCAAGTGCTTCTGATGCACTTTCTTCTTGATCCAGGCTTGAACCTTGGTCTTGGTTCTCAGACACTGCAGGGTCCAAATCAATCACTTCAGGGTTGATTTCTGAGACAGAGGAATCTGTGTCGTCAACTTGGGGCTCTTCAATTTCTTCCTCAGTAGGCTCTACTGAATCTTTGACGGACTCGTTTGCTTCCTCTTCAATGGCTTCAGCGTCGATGTTGGCATTGGAGGTCTGTTCGACAACAGGGGTAAGTCGAAATTGACGACCAGTTCGGGGTGCAATAGCTTCAGCCATGGGCATTCTGGGTATAACTGGCACCTTCTCAATCAGCTTAACTCGGATCGGCCGAACAGTTGGTTTTCCGCCTGTGTAATCTTTCTCCTCTTCTTTGGGTGGGCGTGGGAAGAACTTCACTCGTTGGTAAGGATAAGCCGGTCTAATTTTGGCCGGGGCTTTTTGAGGAGGGGTTTGAGTGGGTGCCTGACTTTGGTATTGTGGTTGAGGTGGATTTGATTGAGCGCGATGGGCAGGTCGGGGATTGGATGGAGGTGAATATCCACTAGAACTTTGTTGTGGGTAAGCCTGAGTATATCGAGGTTTTAAGTTATCTACTGATGGGGGAGAAACAGGTTCATTGGCGGCGTTTTCCTGATACTGGGGTTGATCAGTTGAAGGTGATCCATATCCAGACTGAACATTCTTTTGCTGAGGCTCAGGAGCCCCATAAGATGGTTGGGTAACCTCGGACTGTCCATATTGTTGTGCTGGTCCTTGTTGGGGTTCAGAAGCCTCATAAGACGATTGGGATGCCTGGGGTTGACGGTATTGTTGAGCAGGTGCTTGTTTAGGTGTAGGGGATCCATAAATGGGTTGCGACTCTTGAGGCTGTCCATATTGTTGGGCTGGTGCTTGTTGGGGTTCAGGGGCGTCATAAGAGGGTTGAGAGTCTTGAGGCTGTCCATATTGTTGGGCTGGTGCTTGTTGGGGTTCAGGGGCGCCATAAGAGGGTTGAGAGTCTTGAGGCTGGCCATATTGTTGCTGTTTTGATTGTGGAGCACCGTATTGGGGTTGGTCTTGTTGCTGTTTGGGAGCTTGGGGGGCTCCGTAACTGGGGGCAGCTGGTTGATTGGGTTCAGAGGGGGCACCATATTCACCTGGCTTTGATGCTTTAACAGGGGCCTGAGGTGATCCATAAACTTGAGGTGGCTCCTCTTGTTTTGGCGATCCATAAGATGAGCCAGCTGGCAATGATTGTGGGGCAGGTTTGTAATAAATTGGTGATGGGGTTGGAATCTCCTTGCTAGAAGCGGCACCATAATTTGACCTGCTGACTTGTGCCGGAGCTTGCGGAACGGGTTTGTAATAAACTCGCGATGGCGCTGGGGCAGGTGAGCCTGCAGGGGTAGCAGACTGGGGTGACGATCTAGATCTTGACTTTCTTATCCCAGGAATGAAAGATGTTTTTGGCTTAGCAAAGCTAATGCTGATAAAACTCTTTCCCGATCCAGGTACAGAGTGGAACAGTTCTCTGTCTTCTGGCCTTTTTTTGCATGACCCATGATTGACCAACAAGAGGACGGCCCCGATTCCAAGACAAAATGAAATTGGCTTCTGAAAAGAGAAGCATACCTTGAATTGTGTGATCATATCCTAAGAAACACCAAGTTGCCTTACCATTTTGGCTTAGAACTGTTTTCACTTCAACTTCTGCTTTCAAACTGATGAATTTCCTTGTTACTGGGACAATTTTATAGTTAAACCATCTCAACCCCTGGAATCAAATGCAGGCCTACCAATTTTGGAACGAAAACGCTGCCGTTGCTCCAGCTTTAGATTTCCGCCGAATTGCAACTCTAGGCCCTACCTCGCTCGACAAGGTGCTAATACAACCACAAGTGCCAACCGGGACCATTAGAAATGGTTGCCAAATATCGTAGAAACCCCTCACGAGTCAATGCCTTCCCAGTGATCAACCAGTAGCAAACGCGCAAAATCCCCGCAGGAATCGACCACCCGAGATTTGCTCGAACCAAAAGGGGGAGGAGAAACTGCCGCTTGTCTCTTTAGTTGGTTGGATGGTGGATTGTGATCAACATCGCAAAAAAGACAAAGCAACCAAACCACGTCTATGTCAGTCTTCTGAGACAGAAGGAGCGTGCAACAACACAACGCCAAAACCGAGATGATTTGATGTAAATGTTTTCTCGTACTTGTTTCATGTACTGTAAAGGAGAGAAATGTCGGCTCTTCTCACATTTACTGGAGCTTCTATGAGGTAGGGGATTTTGACAAAAAACGCAGTTGCATGGGAAACCACTTTCAATTGAATTATTCCTTCTTTGCGAACTAACGAATTTTCAACGACACTGTGGCTTCAGTCTGCGTCCGTAGAAATGACCAATGACCCACAGTTGTCACTTTATGAAGTACATGTGATATCTAGTCTCGAGCCTGAGACGGCTTTCTTTAAAACACGTTCAGATCATAAAGAATCAGGAAACGTTGCCATTTTAACCTTTTGGTGAATCATATTCATCCTTGATCTTGCAACGAGTTTAGCTTGAAGAGAAACCATTTGATTTATTGGATATCTTGGTCCAAATTTATCTGGGATGTTGAAACACCATCATGAGCTCTCAAATCAAAGCCTGAACTTTAGATTTAATAGTAAACCAAAATTATGCATTCTAAAGCTTCACTTCTCAATCTTCAGTTTTAAGTCTCACATCTGTAATGTTGAGCATCAGCTTAATCATTTTTGTGGATGAATCCTTTTTTGGATAACGAAATCATGTACAAAATGAACAAAGAGATCATACGTTATGAATTTAACACAATACGGTTACTTATGCATCATAATTAGAATCGCTTCTCTTATTATCGAACCCTGTATTTCGTCCTAAATTCGACCGCGGATTGGGCTTGGTAATCAAGACCTGTTTTAGGCTTAGCCCCAGAATAAATGACACTGGAGAATGTTGGGCGTGCTTGCATGTGAAGAACCCAATGTGGTAAAAAATGACTGCAGGATGCATTTCTGCAATGTTCAACGTAGTAAAATACATGCAGTGTCCCTCCATTCACCGTCTCTAGGTCACCCTACTGTACTGTGCTCCTGATCATGCAAAGCAGCGACCACATGTGGACCAACCACATGGGCCCCCTTTTCCGGCCTCAGATTTTTGCACACTGTACAGCTTTCTGAACTACTCCATCCATCTCGACGAGGCTTCATTTGGCCTAGCAGAGCATTCAAAAGCCTGATTGATCATGATTACCTCTGCACTACTACAGCCTCAAAAACAATGCCAATACCAGATCCAATCATAGTTCATGAATTTGAATTGGTATGCTTACTTTGTGAACCGGGTTTGTTCTAATGTATCACCGACGATTGATGAAATGACCTCAATTGCACCGGGTGTTGACGTAAAATTGCGTGCGTGAACACAATGCTATTCTGCAGAACTTTACGCAATTTTGGACTTGCGTCAAGAACCTAGACGAAGAGATTTATGTCAGAATACGTACAACCCTCGGGGCATTAACAACGTGAAATTGCCAGTATCGGAATTATGGCAATTCGTTCGTTTTTTCGCAAAAAAGAACAAATTGATGCAATTGTAAAAACTGCAAAACCCAAAAGTACTCGTTCTTTTTTTTCGAGCGACCCCCAAATCTGCCTTCATTCTTTTCTCTCTGCTGTTTTATTTTATGTTTCACAAATATTGCCCTAATTGACTAATAGTTGCAATGACAAACAGAAACAAGTATTATTTACTCATTCTTTGAATTGAAGGTACGAGGGGTATGTCACCTAAACCGGTACTCAGTTCATATATCATATGGTAATTAAGATATTGAAAAGTGGTCATGAGGCATTGACAGATCTTTTTGAATGGCAACATTTTATCTTTTCAAAATGAAACAATAGTATTCAGCCTACCCCTTACAAAAGTACCGCGAAACAAACGGGATGATCAAGATGCAACAATAAAATCTTTTTCAAAATCGGGCAAAACTTCGACGGAATGCTTCAAACTTTTATAAGAGCCCTATGGAGAAGCTGCCCTTTCACTTAAACGGGGTTTTTCATGGTATCGCAAATTTCATCAGTTTAGGTCTCAAAATGAGCTGGAATTGGCCATAAAGGGGGCGTTACGACAACTCTCAAAGAATGGCCTCTTGTTTGTTCTTGAAAATTGGGTTAAAACATGTAATAAGTGTTTTTAAATTGGAGGTGATTGTTTAAAAATCATAAAAAAAAAATTTGCTCTATCTTGTACATATCAAAAGCTATTCCTGGAGTACCGGTATAAGTGACATAGCCCATGGAGTACTCCATGCATAGCCCTTGTATATATGTGTATGCATTTAAGCTGTGTGTAGGTAATGACTAAGGGTCGGAAAGATAGGGTTTTAAGTTTTCAATTATTTTGGCCGTTTGGGGGCAAAGAAAACTTTGATCACCTATATTGAACCGTAAAGTAACCTAAACCAAGGATTTAAGGGGGATTTTAAATCATTTTGATCATGTGGATAATTCAGGAGATCCACATTCAAAACGATAGGTTTTACCTAATTTTTCCCTATAAAAACTGACGGCTGAAAAAAATTGAAATATCTCTCGTTGTTACAAGTACCTTTGTCAGGACCAATTTTCCGTAGAAAGCATACACTGGTTGGTATTGATAAATAAACAAAATGCGAAATTAACACTTTTTTCTTTGAGCTATGCCTTAAATTGTCTCAACACAAATGTGTAAGATTCTTACACATTGAAGCTTCTTGTTTTTTTTCACAAATATGTCTAACGTAGTACATTTCATTTACCTCTTTACATTTGACAGATTTCATGCCAAGCGTAATGAGTCAATAATCGTTGAATATTTGGTCATCTATCTGTACGTAACTAGTGAAGCCTTTCCTTTTTTACGAGGAATGGTTATAAATATTAATCCATTCCTCAATCAACCACGTAGCCAACCGACTAGCTATGTTTTCCAGAAATGCTTGATTCTCATTTCTCATTTGGCCAATTGGCATATCAAACACTTGACGCTTTTGATCAGTCTAAATAATTTCACGCACGTCTCTCAAACTGAAATTTAACGATACCACATCAAATTCACAGCGGTCAAAATGGGTCCTGGCCATACAAAGGGGGATTAACCATTGAACCTTTTCAATCCTGGCATTTGCCGGGATTATCAGATGCACCCGCGAAATCCAACTTTTGACTTGGTTCATCAAGATTGAACCCATAACCATCATCTGACCTTCTTGCAAGACAAGAAAGGAGGTCTTAAGCCATTGCTAACCAAAATCACCGAGCCTCTTGCATTCCATTGAAACTTCCTTCCAACGGATTTCAGGGATCGATTCGATTCTTTCACTGGTTTCAAGTGAAGCGTCTCAAGTTGCCTCTTTTTGCGTTACAGCAGTTTTGAAGGTGCACTTTCCCCCAGGGCGAACGAAAACCGGGCAAGACGTCATTAAGCCATGCAACAACCGCACTCTCGAAACGACTTCCTCATTCCAGTTTAGCGAATGCAAGAGAATTGACACCGACGTGCCTCAATCTGGATGTTCGTTTGGCTCTGATCCAATTGGCCCAAGGGGGCGGGACATAACTGATGAGGGGTGGGACAATGAGGAATGAACTGCATTTGTGCATCGACCAACTGTACAATTTTGTTCAAATGCAAGGAGACCGACTATGCAAGATGGGGGAAAAGATCGGAGGCGGCCAGAGAAAAGCGACATATCCGTACAATAAAATATCCTCTTAGCCTTGAGTTGTAGGTAGTTCAAAGGGATGATGAACTGACGAATCGAATCGAAAACAATGGCTCTTGACAAGATGGACAATGGGGGCACATTCTTCATGGGTTCGATTAGAAATGAATTGAGAGGCCCATTAACTCATCACTACAGCAAATGAATGACCACTTTCCTTGTGGAAGTTGGATGTGGAAGCTTTCAAACAATATTTCTGGTCTTGAAGCCTTTTGAGTCCTCTCCATTCATTTTCATTCATTTTCGCCCCAATCGTCATTTTTTTTAATGGCATTTGTTTCCTTTTGTTGCCATTGCTCGAGGGATTTTGTGTCTGATCTAAGTTTTTGTCGATTGGTCATAGTAACATTACAAAAATGACTTCTCTTGAGATGCTTCATTCCAGCATCAGATTACAAATTAACTCATCAGCAAAAAAAAAGGAATGTACGTAGATTAGGCTACTACATTCTACGTAGATTGGAGGTGATCAAGTTCCACTGAGAACGATTAAAATCTAGAGCTTGCCTTCTGCACCGAAGAAGTACGCTTCTCCAATTAGATGAAACCAAATTGGTGTGTACACAAATCACAATTCATATTGTAAATGTCTTTCTGATATCCGTCTCTGTGTCTCTTTACACTCCTAAGTTTAACATCAAATATTACGTTCGTAAAATTATTTCCCTGTGAGTACAGGCGATTTAGGGGCGTGTCCTTAGTAAAATAACACAACAATATCAATAATTAAGGCCGACATGTAATGAGGAGCAAACTTTTGGGAGTTCACCTGCATCTGTGAGTTTGAGGATTCATTCAGTAACAAAAGCTGAAATATGCAATTCCAAGTCCATGAAAGGAAATGATGCTCTAACATTTATGTTTCCATTATTGTAATGAAAATGACGTACATCATACATACATACTGTCATCATACTGTACAATGTCTCAATAGGAGCCATGTTATTAGTTATAAAAGCAGGATCAAGATTACTTAAATGTGATAATGAAAAGATGCAAGTCATGGCAAATGATTTGGCAAAGTTGAGAAATGAAAGATGCGTAGCTCGATGTAAGACTTATGGGAAATACCATGATTCATGTTTGTTTCTAGTCATCGTCTTACTAATGGAAAGAAATTAGAATTTCTCGTCATGACCATTTTTCAGCATTTTCCCAATGTCAGCTGATTGCCGGTCTTTCCATATCAGCATGTTTTTGTAAGATGTGATCCTTTAAAAGAGCTAAGCAACCTTGAGAATGAAATATGACAAGAGCAATGTTATCAAACTCAAATTTTTCGTGTCAAAAATGTTTTGGGATGCCTTAAGAATTTACAACGTCCTTTCAAATAAAGTCAGATAAGCACGTTCTTTTGATTTTTTAGCTTGTAGATTAAAAACAGACTCGCAAACTTTGAATAATCGGAGGGTTTGAGGAAAGAAGTAGAGACAGTTCAGTTCAGCCTTTCGCATTTGCATTTTTAAATCAATTGAAATGTACTGACCTCCTGACAAGGTAAAATAGTTGTCTTGGAACCGGGCTTTGTTTTATTCAAAATCTCTTTTGCAATTAGATTCACACTAATTAATGGGCCCATCGTAAACATTTGAATGGATAAGCTTGGAACTCTGGCACTGCACTGCGCATGTAATTGTATTCCCATGGCACTCCTCTTGACACATTCCTCCCCAATAGGTCAATGAAATATATCTTGCTCTATTACCTAAAGTAATTTTTATTACTATAATACTATGTTGCTCATAGGTTTACAAGGATAAGAGCCATTACGGGCTCATTATCATGGACAAAACAAGAGCTAGTCCATGAAGGCTTTCATAGATCATGCATATAACATTTTTGTGCAATTTTTCAACATTCAGTAATTGACGCGTTTCTATTTGAGTGTATATGCTATTTCGTTTGCCTTTTATTGGTAGTTTTTGTGTCAAGAAGACATGTTTTGTTTGCCAGAAATATGCGGCTCTGGTCATGGTTTTGCTCCCTTTCTAGCATTATTATACACACGAAGGCTTGGGCAATGTGTTAGATTGACTCAAGTGGTGTGGAGCTGAATTAATGCAATAAAACAGCTTGTCCACTTCAACATTTTTTTTTTTGTACCCCTTTGTGCCCAAGCGCCATCTTTGGGATATACAGGGATGTGTCAAACGTAAAAATGACACCGACTTTTTCAAGCAACAATTGAACTTCTGTGTCAAAGCGAGCTTAAAGTTTTATATATTTAATCGTTTCTGGCACTATCCTTTGGTTTTTTGTTTAAAAGTTCCGCTAAATTCAACACTATTGTAGTTGACTCATGCCACAAGCAAACCCTCGACACACCATTACGTAAGTCAAGAGGGGGGCGCTCAAGTGCAAAGGGGTAAACAACAACATCCTTGAGCATGTTCTATTGGTAATTCGGATTAAAAACCTGGTGGAGCCTTCTGATATTTATGGTCGGATCATTTGGGATTTTATCCTTTTGAAACCATCAGCAACTGCTGACGAGTGGTCCAGCCGGTAGCAAGAACAAGGCAAAAATCGTCTCCCACTTGGCATGGGCTCAAACCCCGCTCTAGAGAGTACCTCAGGACATCAAAGAGGTATTGTAGTGGAGAGGTTGCGGCATGAATAAGGCAGGAACCTTCCCCACTACATGCTGTGGGTTCATATCTCATTCATGGCGGTTAACTAGAGCCATAGATATCTATGAATAGAGCCAACAGGGCTAATGCGTTATGATGAGCTGGGTTCTTGGATCCGCTAATCTCTTCTAGTCTGATTTTGCATTTCTCGTCATGGTCGTCATAAAGCCTGAACAAGCTTTGAAGGAAATACTAGAAACATGTTATGGAAGTTTCTTACTTAGTAAAATCATGAACACCTTTGATCTTATTACTCTCTACCTCAGATTGAATACGTGGATGCCTAAAAACTTCCAAACCCTTCTTTTCGCACGAAAATTGTACTTCTCGACCAAAAACGAGGAGAATTCCGAAAGAACCTGTGAGGGATTTTTTTGGGCGAAAAGTCACATCCGATGTCACTCATTTTTTATGCGGATGGCTCGACAATGGAATGAACTAACACGAGCAATGCGACAAGCCAAGACATCCCGTTCTTTCAAGGAGTAGCTTCTATGTTTAGACTTTATGTGAGTGTGGTTGAAGTTCCTGTTCCGTTTCCTCTGAGGTCTCTTGTGTTCCGTTTTAGTTTTCGTGATTAGCTTTCCTCCTCCGCCCTCACTAATTATTTCTATACTTTATCAACTATACCAATATTTCACATCTCATCATTTTGATGCTTGAGTGATTTTAACAATGAGCGATAAAATCGTGTTGGATATTTCCTTAAGCACCTAATAAGGCAATTTAGGAACTGTATCGGTCGTCTTAGTTCTGGTAGTTGGCAGTTTATCAGATCATAATGCCCTTAATGAAGAAAGGGTCGATCATTACTCAAAAGCCAGCAAGATCCAGAGTAAGAGCTAAAAATGTTGGTTTAGTTAAATTTTAGTCAAAGACGAACAATGACCATGAATTGTGGAGCGGGCTACGCAAATTGTATCTGGTTTCAATTCTGAAACAAAAATCGTCCATAGCCGTAGCCATAACGGATAACAGGATTCAATCCTTTGAGAACGTTGGCTTCTCTCTCGCTATCCCTGAAATTTTAAAGTTTGAAGGAAATCAAAATCAGTCAGCATGGGATTTGAACGCATTTATTTAGCACTATGAGTATGTACTGAGGAGTAAATCAATGAAGGTCTGGAAAGTGACGAGTTGCTTATTGGAAGCAATCTCGGTTTTGGCTTGCTTGGCCTTTGGTAAAAGAGATCATGGGCCTTAGTTCACAAGCATCATTAGGGAAGTTTCATTAGTGATATTAAAGACATACTGTACGTGATGTCAGGTAAGGTCCCACAGGGCTCCATGTTAGGTCCTCTCCTTTTGATCAGCTTCATTACTTTTCTTCAGAATCTTGGAGCAATGTCAGCATCTCTTCCCATGTTAATGAACCGAAATTAGTTTGTCGAAAGAATGCTCCAGTGGTCTGGTAGGGGACTTAGATCGAGTCTTCTTTTGGGGTGCTCAGAGTAATATGGCCTTGAACGGAAGCAAATCTTGCTTCGGTACCTCCATCTGGGTTGGTAAGGATCTGATGTTCTCTAACAATCTTCATTTATGCTTTTGAGGGTACAAGCAGAGAAGAACAACTAACAACTCTGTAATTGACCCTTTCGAGTATGGTATGGTACTTCGTGTTGAAAATCCTCTTCATAAGACAAATGCAAGGTGTGGTAAAAATCGTAATTCATTAAACACGAAACCAAAACCCAAAATTCGATGTTTTGGGGAAATTTTGGCCAAAGCTCTTAAATATTGAATATGGCAAAAGCGAGGTCTATTCGTTCAATTGCGCTCTAATCAGAGCCATGAAATGTTAAAAAAATGCCCGCAGTGGGAGGCTTGGCATGCTTTTGGACGGTAAAAGGGAAAACATTGAGAAAGACCCGTAAATCAATCTAAATGTTAACAAGTGGGATTGACCCAACCCTGCAGAAAGTGATTTGTTTTGAAATAGGAAGGAAAGCCAAGGAAAAGGTATGTTAAATTCTTCGACCGTTTTCCGAATGAACAAGGGATGATAAACAATTCTTGATGAACCAAATTGAGAATTACGTTTGTATCCAAAATATCAAGCATGGATTGCTTTTCGACAGGGTCGATGGATTTTCTTGAAACCAAATCAAGAATCTAATCACAGATTTTTTACTATAGTCATTCCCTCCGTGAAGTATCAAATTTAACTGAAATGAACTCAACACAATAATGGAAACACTACTGTTTCAACGTAGACCATTGGAAATTAGGAAATTATAACCCTTATGATTTTAGCCCTTGATCAAATCGTGGACGGAACTGATAAGTGATAATGACAGGAATTCAACTTGTCCATCTCAATTAACGGAGACGATCATCACATTGAGCAAGTGGAATGTGAGTTATGTTGCTTGCATGTTCTTGCTTAGATTGCAGAATGTCGAAATGGAGGGTGAACAAGGGGGCCCATCACCACGGACACCCAAGAAATTCCTCTCAGGATTGCCCATCTCTTTTTTTCTCGGGAAGCATTGACAATATTCGGAGAGAGGCAAGCCAGGGTCTAAGTTTGACGCTTATTGATTCAACGAGATTTAAGACAAAGCCATTTGACATTTGGCCTTATGGTGAGTAGGCCAAAAGAGGCACTACTCAACGCACTTTTGGCTTATTTAAGGTTGTAGTATTTGTGGGAAGAACCTTTTTGATAATTGGAAGATGTAGAATTTTACTCTCGTCGAAAAATGAGAGCAGCTATTTCTTGGGTAGAGGTTAGAAACAGAGGTATGTAAAGATCAAGGTACGTAATGAATGCTATTATCTTACCACCAAGGTCTAAGCTAAGTGTTAGTTGAGAAAAAAAAGGCTTTCTTGGATGAAAACTAATTTTCAAGGATAACGTTGTAACTCTCCTCAGCTCGAAGCAAACAAAGTGCCATTACTGTAACCTTGATTTCGTAAATCCTTGTTAGAACGTGATCGGGGACAGGAAATCAGAATTTCACAGACTAAATTATGCGTTCCATTATTAGAAAACAATGCCGATAAAGCGGCTAACTCGAATGTATATTTGGTTCGATTTCTCAAAACTTGTGGGCCGCAACCAACGTCGTTCTCACAAAGTTCTTGAAAATATTAAATTGATTGGCTTTCTCTCTCTCAACTACGCAATTGACATTTTTTTTGCATTTTAAAAGCTGATATTTTCGTGGCCTATCCGCTACACCGTTCAACCTCTTGACCGACCACTTCTTTGAACCAATGAGCTTCTGGAACGACAACAAATCTCAACTAAGGGCGGCTTTACACTGCGATGGAAAATCAGGATTGAATCCGGTTTGAGGATGGAAGCAGGACAGGACTAGTGCTGGTGCGACTCCCGTCTTTCACTGTACTGAAGTTAAACAAAAAGACTCATATTGCAAAAAAAGTTGCCCCCAGCACTAGTCCTACTTCCATGTTCAAACCGGATTCAATCCGGACTTTCCATCGTAGTGTAAAGCCGCCCTTACTCTTCAAAACTTAGATCAATGTTGCTTTAAATAAGTAATTCCAAATCAAACAAAGGCGATGAATTTTGTTTCTGGGGGTAATTTCGATGGGCATTCTCAGGTTTATGCCAAATATCTGTGAATTTACGACATTGAATTGGCCAGTGGACCCCCAAGGAAGAAGTCCATCTGGAAGTTGACAACTGAGCGTTTGGACGTTTCAAATGTGACTTTTCACGAAATGACACGAGCACTTTGTCAGCCTGCATAGGTTCAAATTCCAAAGTCAATCAAAGCGCTAATTGCGTATGTAAACTCACATTATTTGTTGCTGTTTGCATTATCCCTTGCAATTATTCCATTGTTTAGAGTCAATGTTAAGTCCAATGGTTCGGAGTTTGCATAATGTGGGAGAAAGGACAAGTGATTAATTGGCCAAGAACTGGGCGAAAACTCAATCACTGTGTTCCACTGAAGTTTGATTATCTGCCATTCACTTTTCTTAATAAATCCGTAGTTAGTTCTCCATACATGAACAGCATGAAAATTTGCCAAGTATGTAACGTAGTATAAACTGGGCTATAGTTCGGATTTAAATTAAATTATGTTTTTTTTTGTTTTAATCTGCGAAACTCGATTAATTTTCATCCCAATAACTCACGACAAGGTTTGCCATTTTTTGACCTCTTTCAGGTACATTCAAGAATTTCTCCCTCCGTTTTTTTAACATAATTCAGGGCCCCCTTTTCCTGTTTTCTCATAAAACCTCTACCCTATATTTAGTCTTTTGAGATGATAATAATCAATGAGAAAGTAATTTACTCTTGAATTGGTAAAAAAAAAAAACCTGCGAAACTCAAGGCTGAATCAAAAGGGCAGGTCAATGCAAAAGCAAATGATCCAAGGAATTGGAGTAAAGCAAGGGGCAAAACATGGTCAATACCGACAAGAAACAATCTAGCTTTGTGCTGAGCGCATGAAATGCCAATAATTCATGCGGTATGACCTTTATTTCGAGTCACTGAGAAGTGCTCTAGGGAAGAATGAAATCAACGGATGATCAAGAAATCTTAAGAAGATTTTTCCACAAAGGTAAAACATTAATAGTATACCGAGGAATTTCACATAAGGTCTTCGGGCCCCTTAGATGGTCACTGACAGGGCTTCCAGGAGATCGGCCATAGACAAAGTAAAGAATTATGGACTGACTTCGGCTTCGGAGACGAGTTTATCTTCATGAGCCAAATTCTGACCCATCATCGATCTCTGTTTGTAGGTCGTTGTTTTAGATTTGAAAGAGGTCTAATGGAGACAAAGGTGAATTCTAGTCAAACATGGTCTTCCGGATTATCTCATAGATCCTATGACTGGATGCTCTTTATCTCACTTTAAGTTAGAGATTTTGAGCGAGAATTTCCCCCACGTGGTAGGCCTAACCCACGGAAAGATTTCCTTGTAAGAAATATATGTAGTTGTGCGATAATCATCATTTGTTGCTGCCTTGAGTGGTTTCACAATTGATCGATATCAACTTCAGATTCTCATTTGAATGGTACAGTGTACTTAAGTTCTGAACGAAGCAACTTCATCTGTGCTGAAAATGAGCTATCAATCAGGCTTAACTATCAACCTTCAAATATCACACACTGATTGTATCATGGTTATCAATATTATTGTTTAAAGACGGTATTATTAATGGATGTATTTAAATCTCAGTCGGTTGTGGTGTGGACAAGGACTCAGCCATGTTGACTAGCAGCGGTTTCTTTGGGAGAATGGATGGACTGATTACGAAGAATGGTAGCCCTTTTTTGCTTCTCATGGATCATTCTTGGGAATGGCCGAATGTGTCAAGTGATCTCGTGTTTTCTTTTCAATTCCGGCTTCTGATCTTGAGACCAAGTTTGATGAGGAGGAAATGCATTCAAAGCAAGGCGTGTCCGGCTTTGAAGACACATTAAAAGTTGGCCGACCACATTCAAATGTTTTAGCATGTCCTCTACCCTGAGCCGTATGGACTCCATCCTCTTTTTCCAAATCTCCGGCGCGTCAATATTTTTTGCGACGGATGCAGACGTAATCATGCATTATGATTTGAGTAATCCATCAAATTCGTCCGCAAACCCGAAGGGATCTCATATTCAAATGGTAGATTTAATGGAAGAATTGTGTTTTTTTTTTCAATCTTACTTGCCGTATTGATACTTAAGTTTTTGGCACGAAAAGTGCTACAAATTGTTTATACACTATTATCATGATATTGAAAAAGTTACATTTTGGAATGAAATCAAACCAGTTGGTTGATTGCTAACGTAGGTAGATCTTGTTCAAGATCGTACCATAAGTGAGTATTCTCCCACAAGATTGACAAAGTACGTTATAATAAAACATTTGGGACATCGCTGGAATGGCTCTAAAGTTTATTTCGCTTTAATTGGGCATGAAGAGCAAACCATTCCAGATCCTTACTCTCTTAGGACTTGGGCCCTTGTGTACTTTGTCACTTTTCCACCGATGGATTTAGATTCCCTAGTTACAGACGCATTCCAGCTGAGTTACCATGGAAGCTAGGATGAAGTATGTAGTGTACGTAGTAAGATCAGAAGAGGGTTGCCTTAATTCCTGAGGGAAGTCGGATCAAGGCCCAACAACTAGTCGTCGAAAATGATTTCTCTGAAATGACTAACCTCAAAGAGTTAACTTTCATACTATGGACATTTCATGACGCGAAAGTATTCCATGGTGACCGTGGAAAAATACTCGATCCCCCAAATCAGTATTTAGTACATCTGTGTGAAAATAGTTGACAGATTGTACATTGCATTGTTGGGGATGTGAATGGTTATCCAACAAGCTTTTATTGCCAAACTACGTACTGGGCATGATTTTATTCCACGAGAGCCTCAACCAGGTATCCTTGACTTATTGGAAGGTATTTCACGTGGGTAGGTAGAGATACACAATGCTTAAAAGTGACACAATAATTTAATGTCCATCATACACAATAAATCTTCCATTCCGAAGTAGTGTACCGATAGGTGGATACAATGATCCATCAGTATCATCTTTTTTAATTCGATGATTTGAAGTACATCTAATAGCACATGCTTTGACCTTGGGTCGTTTCGAACTGCACTCGAGTGCATTGGCCCAACGGGAGAAAACAGCATTGATTCTCGGATTCTTCTTAGGCTCGCCCGTGGGCGCTTCATTTCTAGATTATAGATCCGATAGCTCAAGTTCTAAGACTTGAATACTCTTTGAGGGCCACGTTGAACGATTTATCTATTTAATGGCCACCAGCCACTTGCATGTGCAATTAATAACGGATGTACCCACCAGAACACATTGCTATTCAACGTAGAAGTTATAGATCCTTTGAAGATTTGGACGAGATAATCCTTCCAAAGCCAAGACGAAGTAGTTATTTTCTCTGGTGTACAAGGCATTGGTGGCTGGTGTCGGGCCGAGTTTTATGTTTCTTTTTTTATCGCAATGAGTTGCGCAAAAGGAATTTGGGCGGAAAAAGAGGTTGTTATAGGGGGCCCTTCCGGGAAGTCAGTGTAACGAAGATCTCTCACGCTTATTTGAAACGATTCAATCAAAGAGTTCGTAAGATAAGAGGCAACTGTTATCCTGTTTCCAAAAACCGGAATCGTAAATGAACGGGAAGGAATGCATTTGTTTTATTTTGTTCCATCACATGGTGAATAATCTTGGTCGGGAATATTTTCTCATTAGTCTGTTGCTTGGGAGGAAGGTTTAAAGGACTGTTGGACGAAGAAGCAATTGTGGGCCTACATCAAATGGAATTTGTACGACTTAGAACACATTGGCATTTCATACTTACAACATGGGTTGGGATCCAATCAAATCTCCACATCAACACATTAGCACTCAATTTCATTTTGGAATTCAACAAGTTGTGCCAAAAGTGAATAATGCCCTACTGAAGTTATGTGGACAAAGAATGAAAGCCACCCACCAAAATGGTTGTACCATGCTTTTTTATGAACTGGTTTTCATTCTTTTCGAAGCCATGTTTCATTCCAGTTACTGACTTTCCTTATAAATCAGGAAACCGAAATCATGATCAAACCAAGTAGATGGAAATTGACTTGAAAGTTGTTGGCAAACTTGTTTGTGTGTGCAAGATTTGGCAATATCCTGCATAAATATGCACCATTGTGCCTGCCTTGAAGTAGAAAATAGCCTGTAATCACAAAACAGCTACAGTGTCCGTGAAAAAAAATATGCTGATCATTTCCTCACCAGAGATCAATTTGAATGAAATCATAACCAAATGTCTACCTCATAACGGGTAAATTTTGCGCACATTCTACAATGTCGGCCTTCAATCAAAAACATTTCCGCCTCGAATAAAAACGGTCAGACGACGTACAGATAGGAATCTTTGAAGTTGGTATGTTTGTACTTTGAATTATAGGATGACTCTGTGGAAACTTTATGGTTAGCCTTCAATGCTTGGGTAGCTAACCAACCTTGACATCCTCTGGCATCAATCCAAAGACGTACACTAATTTCGCGAATCATCAATTCACTAAAGGGCTTACTTGCACTCGCAGGACCCTTTCCTTGGTGGTCCTTCTTTGAGGTATTTTCAAAGAGCACTTCCATGGAATGATGCCAAATGGTAATTCGAGCAAGCGGTTCCTTCGACAAGAGGCCGAGGTTGCGTGTCTTGTCTAATCGTACAGTCGCAACTTCCGAGGAGGAAAGACAATACTTTCTTCGTCTTGACATGAAGTTTGGCAGCCCATTTTTAGGGTTCTAAATAAGCCTTGAAAATAAGACTAGAATAAACGCCACCCAAACTTTCCCCCTTTTAGACAAAGACGTGAGACCTTTGGTTCTTTCGAATTTGGAAAATGCTAAAGAAATGACTTTCAGAAGCAAGCCTCAGATCTAATCTACAACTTCTTTATTGTAGTTGTATGTATGTATTTCAGGGAGGGGTTTTAATGCTTATACTTCATAATGTTAAAAAGCAGCAGCTCCCCAAGACTTCTATAAGCCATAAGGCTTGCTTTCATTCATTTCATTTCATTCATTATTACATCATAGAACAGGAAAAATCAAATTTGTTGTGTTTTTTTCATGCACCTGAATCGGTAACGAGTGGACAATGCAACTCCAGCCAATTGAAAAATGAGATACCATACTCTTACAGCCTTTCAGCTGTCACCCATCAGCTGTGAAAACGAGTCCGCCCGGCTAGCTCCCATCAAACTCTCTAGGCCTTGCTTCCTCTACGGGTACATAATGCGTCACCAAAGTACCAAGAATTCAACATAAACAATGCAAAATAATTTGGTTAATTAAGTCCATTCATGATCCTTTTCGTCTTTGAAATGGCACTTGATTGTATATATAAAGAAGGTTTGCATGTCGTAATCATGTAAAGTTGTATCTATCCTATCAGTAACCGTGGGTTTGGTGTGCACTTTATTTTGATTAACCATTAAACATGACATTCTACAAATTTTACTCTGTGACTCCCACCAATGCCCACGTTCGGCCGCTCAGTCACACTTGGTACAATGAGGCACCCATCTCGCTACTGGTTGCCCTCGATGGTTGTCAGTTGACACATCCACGGTTGGGAGAGCGACTTCGGCAAAAAAAGGCTCGGAAAAATATTCGATAGATCTCACGCCGAAACTTGGGTAAGCTGAAATGAAGAAAAAGAGAAAATAGATCACAATCAGAGACACTTGATCTGCGTTTATTTGCTGCTTAAGACCAAAAAATATAACAGGGATAAGTCTAAGCCCTCGGCGCCACTTTCAAGGCTTATCAGCTTTTCTTACCTCTTTCAGGAAAAACGTTGTTTTACGTGTTTGATTTCGGGAAACTGAGATGGGAATATATATGTGATACTTTTTTTCGGTATAAGTAAGTCTGTATAACTGAACCATCTAATCCGTTAATTCGTTCAAGAGGGAAGTGTACGTTACCACAACACAAAACCATTTGGATTTACCGGAAATTACTTTGACAAACATTCTTTCAACCATCTGATGCAGTAACGAATCAGAGTTGGAAAAGAAGGGTCAATCTGATCTGTCTGCACAAAATCAAGGCAAAATTTTAGGCACCAATATTCAATATATTAAGGGTTCTAACCATCCTTAGCCAAAGATAGTCTATGAAAACATATCCTCCTTACCATAACCCATAGATGTAAGGGTTGATTGCGGCGGACATTTTGCAGAAAACCCCAGGAAAGACATCATAAATCGGATGAAGATATTGACTATATGGAGTGAGAGACCAAAAGAATACCAATGCATACGGCGTCCATGCCACCAACCACAAAAGAATGAGAAAGAATGCCACTTTGGCCAATCGGATCTCAATCTGAAAATGAAGTTACCACTACATGTCTTATGATGGATTGAACTTTGAAAACATGTGCGTTGTCAACATTCTCGATCCATTTCAAATTGGAGTTCCCATCTTGTCCGGGAATACCCAGAAAAATAGAGAGACACTAGTCAAACGTCGAAACGTTAAAGGTGGAACAAACCCGGAACATAACAAACCCACTCATTTTGATGATAATATTGCCTAGAAATTGACTCACGTACTCACCATGTGTCGGTCTTGCTTGAATTTATTAACGTGAACGTTGGAGGACATGCCCGGGACCAACGGAGTAGATCCTTGTTCCACATTGGAGTTGTTCGCGATGGTGCTGACCGATTCCGAGGTGTTCGATGTTTGAAAAGAACGTTTGCGCATGTTCATCAGCTCGAAAATCTCCTTGTTATTGGTCTTGTTATTGTAAACGATGCTCATGTTTGAGTAGGTGATGATACACATGGGAATCAAATAGGCCACCACCAAAAGAAAGTAGGTGTAACTTCGATCCCAAACGTCTTGGGCGATGCTGTTCATCGTACACGTGGTGAAGAAACCCTAAAACACGTAGATATATATATTTTTCTTTTTTTTTGCTTTTGAGCAAGGTGGACGTGAGCATAATGTACTTTCCTCAAAATAATATTCTATTGTTTGTGTCACGAATTTGTTAAATCTTGCGTTGATAGATTGTTCTATTATAACTCAAGATATGAGAGCTCTTACATATGACAATTTCAAATTCAGGGAGGATAAGGATATTAGTCATTTCTGTATCCATTAGAGATCAGCGCGTCTTAAAATTGGAAGATGATTGCCAAACAGTAAAAACACACATACAATGGGTTGAAATACAATTTAGTTGACCTTTTCAAGCGTTAATTAAAAGAGCTAACATGACGTTGTCTAAACAATGAGGTCGTGCGTTTGTATAAAAGATACCCTGTAAACCTTAAAAGATAATCCTGGGAAAATTGCGAACATGCACCCAACGTACTCGTAAGTTCAAGTTTGCGTCGAAGAAGCCGGACTGATAAGCCAAGAAAAAAGGCTTTCGTTTTCCGCAATCTTCTTTTAACCACGGTTCAACCGTTTAAGGGCCCTTGGTAAAATGAATTTTTCAGCGTTTTTAAGCTCCCTTGTTTCCAGAGACTTTATCGAGGACATGCTGCGATTTAGTGCATGGTGCAGGGAGCGACTACGCATACATCTATCTTTGTAAGCAGAGTCTCCACTTACATCAAACTAGAGGGTCAATGGGGTTCGTTTTGAATGTAAGGTATGGTCACGAACTTCTACATATATGGACTGTGAACGAGTTTACCGCCAAATCGGCTAGCTCTTGGTCATAGCAACTCTGAGCCATTTTTTTGAATTAAAGCCATGAAATAAGAACTGTAGATATCTTCAATTAAAGGCAGGTCATTTTTATATGATTTCATTGTAAAGTACATCGTTTCAAAGTTCTGTGGTCAAAAGCTTATGTTACTGAGAGCTAAGAGCAGGCAAAAAATTCGAGTTTTATGTAATGTTTACTACATTTACTACATTGTACATAACTTTGGACATATCTCCTGAGTTCCTTACGCATAGGTTTAGCCTCAAACTTGGGTGAATTCATTTATTCCACAAGACCTTGTGGTCGTATGAAGTGCTTCTTTGGAATAAAGTGAACGGTTTAGGAGATAAGAAATTTTTGCTTCCGTTCGCAGTCCACATCTCTAGAAGCCCATAGGATGGTACAAATAAGTGATGCATGTTTGCGTTGCGTGGGCAAATAAGAGTACTTCGAAGGTGACTAAGTCTCTTTCATTCATAGATGGTAGATTCATTCGGAAGGAGACGTGGCGAGGTGGTTAGTGTAGTTTCCTATCAAGAGAGAGGTCCTTGGTTCGATTTTCCTCCCTGACTCTATTCACGGACTTCTAGAAATATGGACTGCGAACGAGCTGCCCGGCAAATCGGCCTGCTCTTGGTCATAGCCACTCTGAGCCACTTTTCGAATTAAAGTAATAAAATAAAAATCGTAGATCTCCTCAATTAACGGTAGGTCAATTTTATATCAATTACATGCAAAGTCGATCGTTCCAAAGTTATGTGGTCAAAAGCTTATGTTGCTGAGAGCCAAGAGCAGGCCAAAAATTCAAATTTTATGTAGTGTTTACTACATAACTTTGAACATGTCTCCCGAGTTCCCTAAGCATAGGTTTAGGCTCAAACTTGGCTGAGTTTATCTATTCAACAAGACCTTTTGGTCGTATGAAGTGCTTATTTGGAATAAGATGAGCGGTTTAGGAGATAGGATATTTTTACTTCCGTTTGCAGTCCATATCTCTAAAACTCCGTGCTCTATTCAAAGAAACGAAAGAAACTTTTAGAAGCAAATCACGCCCCATGAGGGAGAAACAATCTGGTCAGAAGTATGACTCTACCTTTCGGAACTAGATACGAATGATGAGATGCCTAGCTTAGCCATGGAGTACGGCAGTACTAGGAAGGAAAGCGCTCTGAAACCTCGATAGAAGACGTTTCAGTTTTGCGATTCCTCCTAATCGAGTGCTTGAACATGAGGATGGAATTCATTGAGCACTCTCTCAGCGGGAATGCATCTGATCAGGAAGTAACGTATAGCTCCACAAAACCTCGCTAGGATACGTTCGATCTTCCACCGAGCTTTCCACTTCACTACTGACGAACTCCAGGGCTTGGCTGACCAGAGGCCTGTTTTTCAAACGCTCTTTCTTCGGAGTTAAGGCTTGGACTTTACTCAGAATGAGCATAAAATGACCACTCTGTTGAACATATTTTCATTCTGGTTAACATCCAAGCACCAAACTTCGAGGTAAGACCTCTAAAAACTCGCCTCAGGCAAAGCTCAACCCTGGCATCCCATTTACAAAAAAATCCAAGGAAGTTAATTGCAAAAATCATTTTCAAAACCAGGACCAATCGTCCTTTTCCTGCGGAGGACAAGTGTGGACACTCAAACTTAGAAACTAGAGAATCCGCTCTAAGATGCCTTACTTTAACAAGGTCTAAATTCATGAAATGCATGCACAAGGGATGGGGGGGAGGGCATGTCTTTTCAAAGTGCTATTACTCATCAAGTACTTCATGAGACAATAACAAACTTTGGGTAATATAGCACTTACTCAGTCCAACATAACCTAATTTTAGCATAGAACCCTTTTTGTTTTGAATTTGTTGATAATCTGGATTTGGAACAAGATCAGCCGACACGCTCAATCTCCGCTGAGATATAAAGCCATGCTTTCTTTATGGCAGTCACAAGGTCTTCTTGCTCTTCCTGGTTGACTTTGCCGGATCGTGAAAAGAAAACTCTGGCAGAAAATTTGAGATTGATTGCAAAGAACTTGTATTACCGTTAGAAAAGCGAAATGAGAGGACCCTAAAGGCCAAAGACATTTTTGGTTGCCTGGAAGTACTCTTGTGCAAATGACACAATCCCTTGTCTTTGCACTCAGTCGAGTGTAAGCTATAGGTTAGATCAGATATTTGGAGGGTCCATTAATTTTCATTAGTAATTAAATCAACTTTCAGTTTTATGGCATGGATCGTGCCGTTCCATGTTTGGGGAAAAGAAAAATTCGGGCGTTGTTGTTTCCACTTCAGGCGGACTGGAGGCAAGTGGAAGAAGTATTTCGCACCAAGCACTTTCCACTTTTATCATTTCCCATGAAATTGCAATACCAAAAGTATAGTTACACAAGTTGTGGTGACTAGTCTTACAGTCTGGTCCTTGCTTGCCTACACAATGCACACATGTGTACCTGACATCTTTGTGGCTCATCAGCTTTAAAAAAAACAGGTTTGACCCAATTAGATTCTGTTTCAATTGGAATTTCCAATTCCGATTGGCTGGCTGAATCATGAGGCAAAGCAGTCAACTGGGAAAGCGAATGCGAAAAAGACTTTTTGAAACCCTAGAAACGTTTTTTGTATTATACACTACTGTGCTTTGTATCTTGGGTTATCAATACTGCTATGTAATGTTTTGAAAAGTGCCTTAGTGACCTCCCAAAATTTGGGCTGATATCATCATTCAGCTGCTTACATACCTATGGCCCACATCATAATCTATCTTTCAAGATTTATCTGTTTAACTTATTGGTTTGAGCACTTGACCATTTTCCATCATGAAACCGAAGTTCAAGGATTACTTAGGCGCTTAATTCAGCTGCCTCATCTAACCGGGCCAAGAAAGCGATATTGTGATGAAGCAGATGAACCCAAAATCTATCACCTAAAAGGTCAAGTGAATACACCGTTTTAAGAGAGCCTTTTCTCTCCCTGGAGCTTTGGCGAAGACTCCCTTTATCAATATTCAATAATGCTTGTATAGTTCTCAGGAATCAAATAGGGTCATTGGGTACCTACGAGTAATGAAAAAAGTCGAAGAGTCCTTAAGCGAGTGGACTATGTAATGGACGTGGAATATGCTATTGATAGTGGGTATCATATACCCTATGGATTACAACTGGCTCTTTCAAGACATTAGTCATTCATCTCTTACCTCGTAAACATAAGCGTTCCATCCCAGGAATGGAAATATGGCCAACAGAGTGGAGAAGCCCCAAATGAGAGCCAAAATAGTAAGGATGGTGTTCATGGAAAACTTGTTTTGACCACTGAATCCACTGGCAATCACCTTATACCGTTCGTAAGTGATGGCACTCAGCACCCAAATGGAGGACAGCCCGGAAATGATGCTCGTGGCTCCATAGACGAGACAACCTGTAAACCAAGAATATTTCGTTTACAGGTAAGAGACTAACCCACGGCACGTGTGCGCAGTTTTTGATATATTCTAACAAAAATGAGAGAAAGATTGGATATTCATTTAGGCTCCAAAGCCTGAATCTCAAGGCTGTTTTGGGGGTGTACATGTGTATGTTGAGTGTGTGTGCACTCCATGGCTGAAAGTTTACTAGAAAGTGTTCCAATCTCTTCTTGCCACGTTTCTAGCTTTTCGAGAAGATGACGGTCGATTTCTAAGCCAAACTCTCACTGATGAGCATTGACAAGAAAGTCATCCGTGGAACATCAACTAAGATTCTTCTTTCCCATGGTCGAAGCTAAAGACAAACCATTCACTTTCGTGCTCTTCAAGATGTCAATATTGAAAAAGGTGCGGATGGCATAATGCAAGCCTCCTAGCAAAAAGCTTTTCTAATTAAGAAGAGACGTTATGGTAACGTTCAGAAAACGAATATTATGGCATCCCCTTAGTCATTTTATTTCGTAAGCACAGGCGTGTACTACGGATTCCTTTGAGCTCTTCTGCTCAGGTCTTTTTCTACCACCACTTCATCGTTTGTTTTGCAGAAATTATTTATTATCTATTTTAAAGAAATTAATATGTAAGGTCCATCTCGGTTCATTCCCAACATAGCTCATCATCTAAAATGGGTCGGTCTCATTTCTGAAAGTGATGGCATCAAGGCCACCAAAGTTAATGAAGAGCAATAGAATTTCTAGGGAAGACAGATACAAAGGCACATTTAAGCAGCACACATCCACACACACACATACGTTGCGTGTAGCAATGAATTTAGCGTTTTGCTGTCAATTCAAGAGTAGAAAGACAAATGGATACTTTTTCAGACACATCAAAGCCACCCTCCCTCATACACAACGTACGTACATAATACGTGGGTTGTCTAATTGGAACAGACTTCTCATTTAGAGTAAGGCTGCGGATTTTCGGTTGTAAGAAGATTATGTCAGCTTGGAAGATTGATTGTTTTAGTATTGTTGTCAGGTCAAGCTAATTGGACAAAAATGACGTTTTCGGACTGACAACTAACTTGTTTTCCGATCACAGGCGTCATATCCCAAAATATAGGAAGTTAAATACATTTATTTATGTAGACGTTAGGATTTAAACACTACAAAAATGCTTTATATCAGAATGCAAGAACAAAGTGCTCTTCCAGTCTTCTAAGAGAGACTTTATTCTCATAGTGAGAACGAGGGAGCATGACTTGAAAGTTAGTGTTTCAGGAACCAAGCTTGTTTGAGCATTCATAGTGCTTTTGGCTCATTTTTCGGAATGACGAGAAGCGAAATTTGATGAGACCTCATAATTTAAGAAGTACTGTAATTAATCTTTATTTGCTTGCTTTTGAAGAGCTTTTTTCTCTTTCTTAATGAGAAATTGAAGGACTTAATTCCGCAGTGAAAAAGCCCAATCTCCCTCAGTGCCGATCAAAAAAATCAATGTGTTTCTTGAAACCTCCACGTAATATTTTTGCGTCTTTTGGGCGGGGTGTCTTTTCTTTCCTTTTGAGAAGCAAAAGTTGCCTCTCTTCTTTGTGAGAGCTAGCTCATAAATTTCTCATTTACTTCCCAAGGATCATCTACTTGACGACTAACGCCCCTCGACCAGATTAAAATTAGCACTCGTGGTTGGGGTTGTTAACTCTCTTTTGCCCGCATTCGTCAATGAATATGAAAAACACTAAGGAATGAAACTAAGGTCAATCAGGTTATGACAATCCAAGAATATTCCACTAAAGTGTGGGGGGGGAAAAAGTATGTAGTAACCCTGAATGCATGGTTCAGCCAATCTATGGCTAGATTGATGCGTCCCAAACATTGCATTTTTTTTCATGGGTGGCTGTAATATTTTTCTTGTCAAAAAACGATTCCAACCCTTTTCTAAAGATTGTAAGAAGAAACGGCTGCCGTCCCATTTGTGTATAAGTATATTTTATATAAGGGAAAAGCGTCAGCCTTGAACTTCTGTCCAAATTCTTACCTTACTTTGACCCTTGCAATGGGTGTTCTTTTTGTTTTTGTTTTGGCGGACTACGTTACCGCTACTGGGAATGAATTCCCAGCAGTTCAAGCGGCTTATTCATTTTAATTAACTTTTATTTTCATGTATTATTTGATCGACTAGCGAATTAGAGTTGGCGGATTTGGCTAGCCCTTGAACCATTGAGGGTTGATCAGAAATTTAGTCAAAAGCTTGTCCAAGTTTGACTTGAAAGATGCTACCGGATCAATAAGGCCTACGTATTCCCTACAAATATTTGAGGGCAGCAAATTGAATAATGAAGGAGCCCGAGAAAGAAATAATTCCTGAATATTTTGCTATTCTGTTCTCAAGTGCACTTATTTGATATTTATTCTTTATTGCATGTTTTTCGCTTTGGATTTCTCTTGGTTAGACTTGTTCCATTTTTTAGGACTCTTAAAGAGACTATTTTGATATTTTGGCGTCCCTTTCGCATTGCTTTTTGACCCCTGTCACCCAATTTGCGAACAATACCCGACCACCCTTACGTTCAGGGATACCTTGAAATAGGCAGCAATTTGGCAACACTTCCAGGAATGTTAGGTCAGACCAAAAAAGTGGATGAATAAGTCACACCTGGCCTTTTTTCCCCAATGGCGAAGCTCTAACGTTTTAGGAACAATGAACAAATTAGATCAAAAATAATTTACCAATTTGTCAAGTTCATCCTCAACGATCATGCCATTGGTCATCTTCATATACACATACCCAACGTGTCAATGGTACCAAAAGCAAGGCAGGCTCGGAGATACCCCATTCTGATGGTCTTGAGAAACTGACATTGGAATAATTTCTAATGTATATTTCTCCAGATTTTGAATTCCATCAGGGCTGTGGCAACTATTAATTCGGAACGTTTCAATGAGGTGTGGATCCAAAGAGAGTTCTGAATTCCAGATGCTGTTGATCCAACATTTGCGAGCGAGATTGTTTAGATCAAAATCCCTCTAATCTTCTACATCACTAATTCGAGGTACTTGATGCCAAATTTGGTGTCCATCATTTTCTTCAAATGCTCGACTTTCGCTTGATTGTCTTTGTCTCCGTTAGAGAGGTCTTGGCACGGCATGACCTCTAACTCGTTCCGTTCGATGGACTGAATAGTCTCTTCCCCCAGGCCTTCAAGGATGAGCACCTCTCTAACCATGAGAGTGATGATGACGCAACCATCCGCCCTAACGACCTCCTCATTTGCGGTAGTTTTTCCACGGCTCGAATGGCTTAAACAGCATATTGGCCTTTTGAGCGTTTGGCAGACAAAAGAACGAAAGCATGGTCTCTACAATCAATGTCATGGAGTCTTTTTTCATCGCATATGTTTTTCATTGACCATTTCGAACGTGGGAGCCACCGTGTATAAGGGTGGCTTTACACTAGGATGGAAAACCAGGATTGAATCCGGTTTGAGGATGGAAGTAGGACTAGTGTTGAGGCGAGTATTCACAATATGAGTCTTTTCGTTCGACTTAAGTACAGTGAAAGAATGCAGTCGCTCCAACACTAGTTCTACTTCCATCCTTAAACCGGATTCAATCTCGGTTTTCCATTCAAGTGCAAAGCCGCCCTAATTGTATATCACAGGTGGTAATGATTATTTGGTCTACATGGGTTGTTTTCGGGTTTCCCTTTCGTTTCCAAATTCAATTCGGCACCCACTGAATTCTTGGATTCATGAACATCGTTTGATGTTTTTCATAAGTTGGAGTCCCAAAATATGCTCTCTTCAAAAATGACCAATAGATCGATGATCGTAATTTTGATCTTTATTTCTATATTTTCATCATCATGTGCATATTCTTAAACGGCACATGGGAGAGAGAGCTTGCCTATACGTCCCCATCAATGAAACGTTTTGAAAAAAATAGCTTGTAACGCGGCGTTAAGGATAGGTTTAGAGGATGAAAAGGGAAACAGTAAAGAAAAAAATAAAAGTCATCCCAAAAAAACCAGCCTGAGTGAATTTTTCAGGTTTAAGGTCAACCAGGGGAGTTTAAACCAATAGCAGTATGATACATCCTTATCCTGTTCCAAAGAAATAAGGGTGTGTCATATTGCTCCAATCTTGATCTCACTCGACTCGAACTTCCAAAACGTCTGCTCATTGATGGTTCTCGGTATAGCTAATCATGCCATTCAAAACAGCCTGGAGTTAATCTCAGCACTCAATTACTGGGGGCATTAAACTTGCATCAAAAGTACCCCTTAACGAATGGTAATCTTTTCAGGTTTCACTTTCTCAAAAAAAAAAAAAACATGTTGAACTCGCATAGTTTTCCATGCCTTACCTGTGTGACCCATTGCTGGATATTGGACAAAATTATTGAATGCAGCCATTGGCGTTTTGAGGACCATAATAAAGTCTGACAAGCTGAGCGACACAATGAGAACATTCGACGTGGTTTGAAGAAGGGGTGACCTGAAATGAATCGTGAAATTATGAGGGCTCACAGCCATGTTTCAGGTAACAGTTGCTTCTTGGTATCACAACCACAAAAACTATCACAATGATAATACAAAGTTTGAGGAAACGGAATTTGAATATGCCAACTCATAAAAGATGGACACGGGATATTACAAATCTAGCGAAATTACTTCATTGCGTTGAGTATTGACCCTAAAATTAAGACCATTCTGTTTCCAAATCGGTTGTTCCCAGACATATATGGCAGCTCTCCAAAAAGGTTTACTCTGACCATAATATTATGTGATATTTATGATTTACTATTTCTTTTCAAGCCTAGTATTATGGTCAAGCAAATCCACCATCAACATAGATTCTAAGCCAGGTCATTGTCCTTGCCGAAGATTTGAAATCGATCTTTTGGTTCGTGCCAAGAAAGAAGTTAATCTGTCTCTTGGGAGATGGAATCTGCTTGGCTGCAGGAAACTTTTGAGACTCGGCGAGACGAAGGGAATAATGAAGAAAAGGCCAGATTACCGAATGAACACCATGAAAAAGGTCAATAAGCCTCCATTCTTTCCTGGTAAATATCAACTTATCCGATTGCCACACGAATAACATATCGTTTGAAGTACTTAAAAACGGATTGAAGACTATAGTTTATGATAGACGCGCACTAGTCGTTGTAACAACATCAAAGAGCAATGATTTGAAATAACTGGTTGATTTGCTGCGAGGTTATTTGATTTTCTTTTCCAATGATAAGCTTCCGCTTAACATGTCCACAACTTTGCGTACATTAAATTATTTTCTCTTGGTTGCTTTATTATAGGATAGGTTCACCATTTGTGGTGAAAGCAATCGATAGCATTTTTTTGGGTCAATTTCATCGGTATGATCAATAATAGCCCACTTTAAAGGTTAGGTTGGTTATTCATGGCCAATTTGACTTTAATGAACCCAAAAACATGAAACAAGGGAGAGATACAATTGAGATAACCATTACCAGGAGTTTCAGCAACTGGGACAATACTCCAGGTCAAATGATATACTTTTTAGCCTAGAAACTTCTGATTTTATAGTTACAACTAGAGTTGGGGCGAGTCCGGACTCGAGTCCGAGTGCATTTTTGAGTCTTTTGGAGAAATTTGCCGGACTCGACTCCTTTAGAGACGGCTCGAGTCAGGACTTGTCAAGAAAATAATATTCAATTTTTCTTAGATTTTTTCCAAGATGAGTCTTTTTGCTTGACCTGATTGTGACTCGAGTCCAGGAAAAAGTAAAAAAACAACTCGAAGGACTCGCCCTAGCTCTAATTACAACCTTCTTGCTTGGTCTCAGTTTAAACATCGCAAATTCCATATTGGTGTTTGTCGACCGAAAGAAATTGAATTGACTTAATCAGAGCTGTGTCTTTACTCCACCAAAATGATTAACTGTGCGTTTTAGAGTAACAGCGCGCAAAAGTGAGAGTTAAAACTTTCGGAATTTTCGATAGTTCACTCAAAGCGTGGGAAGGAATTAAAATTTCGCTCGAATTTGATGACTGACGTAGGTTTCCAATTGCCGTTTAAAATTGTTGGATAATCAGATCACAACTAAATCTACCATGAGGATCCTAAAGTTTAATATCGCTTAAATTGCAGCATGACATTTGGGCTTTCTTTCGTGTTAAAAATGTGATCTCTCCAAGACAGAAATTCTCGTGATCCTACTGGTTGATATTTCAAGGCGTCTGTTTTTTTTAAGTTATCCTTTATAACACTTCATACAATTGACCTTATCTACAATCATCTGTCAAGCTGGATACTGTGAGTGAATTTTTGTCAGCTCATTTTGCATCCAAATGATCGAAAGTGACCACGCTCACTTAAAAAAGTCAAGCTGTTGCGAAGTGCTCATATTATATTCTTATATTCAATCGTATTCATAGTTTCAATTGCCCGTCCTTTTTCCATTTGTCGATTAGTGTTGCTTCAGTAAAGCTAGTCAAGAGAGTGGCTCTATACAACTAACCATGCTTTCTAATCAAGTAAGGGTAATTAAATTGTTACCAAAATAGGCCCATCTGCTGAGTTGGTTCTAATCCAAAGTGGTCCAACCCATCCAATCACAGAAACAAGTCGAACCAAATAGAAATGATTTCCATAAATACGTATGTTCGTCTTGCCTCTCTCTCTCACCTGCAAAATATCAGTATAACCAAACCGTTTCCAATAAGACCGAAAAAGGCTATGATGGCATAAAGAGATCCCATCAAATAGAACAGAACATTTGATGGCGTCTCAAAGAAGGCCCAATGACAAGCCAATCCTTCTTTATTGGAGAACTCGGTGAATGGAATGTTGTACCCATTGGGCAGATAGCTAAGGTTGCTCAGAATGTCCTCGGAAAGTTCCGGACCAAAGCGAAGATTGTAACAATGAGAAACCACCGACGAGTTGCGAAACACGTCCCAAGTGATATTCCCTATGGTTAAAAAAGAGGGTTTTTGATCAATTAAAAGATGCAATGTAATGCTTCTTATTGGACTAACCTTTCTCGAGGAGCAAATTTTGAAGCTCTCTTGCCATCACTAGGGTTAGTTAGTTCTTGTCAATTATGGTGTCTGTTCACATTACCAATGTTGAAGCAAAACTACCTGACCAAAGGTTGAACCAGGTGGTATGTAAAGTCAAGCTGGTCTCTTTGTCGAAAGGCCGCGCGACAAATTACGAGATAAGAGAACACGGAACGAAAAAGGACGAACATACGGAGGCGACAAGCATCCTTCGTTTATGAAGGGCCAAGGAGGTCTGTCTTATGGTGCGTCTACACGAGAAACATTTTGTCACTAAGTTTGCCTTACAATTTCGGAAATGTTTGGTATTTGACAAACAGTTCATCTCTGAGCCGTCTACACGTGAAACTACCAGATCAAAACGGTTTGACAAATATTTTGATTCAGATTTCTAATCAGATGAACTTGCAAGTGATTGTATCATTTCCCAACGGGTCTTTCATGCAATATTTATGTTATGCACGGTAAACAAGATGATTAGTGTAATGCACATAGGGAAAACTGAGGAATGAAATTTGAAAAAAAACACCCATGGGCACTATCATGATGAGAATGTTTCGCTTTACGAAAAAGGTCCTTTACTTTGCCAATTTCAATCTGTGCGGTCATATGTTGGCTGAAACCGATTACTACTTGAAGGCGTGTTTGGCCCCGTTCTATGAACTATACCATAAGCCACCTGATGAATCACTTCTGATAAAAAATTGCTTTTCGAAAGGTTTTCGAAATTCATTTTGGCTTTATTACCGACGTAATAAAAGTTACTTATCTTCTTAGCTATCCCTAGCTAACCTTTAGAATAATTACTT